>NC_047019.1:26010612-26344179 GCF_902652985.1 Pecten maximus
CTTGTTACAGAACTCCATGCTCTGATGGAAGAAAACAGAAAACTAAAGAGAGAGAAGACGTGCCGCATCTGTGAAGAGGAGGATGCTTCTGTTGCATTTTTACCATGCGCTCATCTAGTCTGCTGCCAGATCTGTTCCCAGGCCGTCCGTAGGTGTCCAGTATGTGGACAGATCATCCAGGGAACGGTAAAAACATGGATGGGGTAAAGGCAAATTCATCATACCGAAATGAATACAGATTTGAAAAAGTACAAGGAGAATGAGACCATGTGATCCGGAAAGTTGTAAATCAATTGACGACGATTATTACAGGTACCATATAATGTCAAATATCTGTAATCTCACATTCTAGAAAACACGATCGTTGACAACGGAGCCTCCGGGCATCAAACACATCTAAATTCATACCGAGGAAAAGGACTACTTCCTATTGGGATGATGGTGGTTTACCTGAAATGAAACCAACGTCGGATAAACGTATTTACGAAACACCATGACCTAATTTACGGCTGAAAACTTCCGGAGCTACGGATTGTAAAAGCGCCATGGTAAATCTGACTAGACAATCAGTTATTTGTTAGTCATATATATATGAATATACCAATATAATATATATAAGATATATCTATCAGGAATGTCTTATTGTACTCTTACCCTGATCGTTACTTAAGCTTTGGATGTATTTTTTTAAGTGTCGTATATTTCTAAACAGACTTTAATATTGTACATAAAACAAAAGATAGCATTACAATGTATAACATTGTCTACAAATGAGTCTGCTCCTGCATGGTTACCTTGACCGATACATAAATTATGTACATTTGTATATTATTGTTGGCATCTGGCATATACAACAAACACTTTTTCTACCAGTGATTCTACACAAGTATTGTAGGCCTGTTCGTTATATACGTTTTAAAACTCCCACAGAGTGCACTGGTCCCTTTGACCATGCCAAAGATGCTGTGCTGATTTTTACAATTCTTTAGAGCTGGTCTCTGAATTTTTTTATTTTTTTTTATGAATCCATTGTGATCGAGTTGTTATGTTGTTGATTTGTTGTTTAAAACGTCAATAATTGTTGAACTTTTAATTTAAGGTCGATTTTCGCTTAAATTTCGAGGTCAAAATGATGATGCAGCTTAGGAACAAGAGATATTCATTGATGAAATATATTTTTACGACTGGTAATTATGATGGTATGATGGTAGTAATGAACAGTTCAACCATCTTACGTTATATTATAACTGAGGTCAAAATCGCAAACGTCTTAATGATGGGAAAATAAATGTTGGCGTCCGGTTTATCAATTTAACGAAAGGAAGGGCATTTATACATTTCATTTGACGAGCATGCATACCAGTTTAGTAAATAGTATATTTTCTTGATTATATACAGGCATATGTTTTTTATGCATTCGATTTGTGGTAGCCTTCAGGTATTCATTTCACGAGGAATTGCTGAGAGATATGTTATGTAGGACAGAAGCCTTTCAATCCAACGAAATTAACTTTAATGATTGGTTACAGCTGAGGTCATTTAAGTACGGCTTCCCTTGTGTGCGAGATGCATGCGTGTGCTGAATGTATGTGTGTTGGAAGGCAGCAGTATGTTCGTGTTTGTCTCCTTGTGATAAGTCTTGTTTGACTGTAATATAAATGGCACAGTTAATTTACAGAGATTCTTTATTTATGCTCTTATCATAGCCAATTGTTTTACAGAGATCCTTTATTTATCTCTTATAGTTATTGCTTGAGTTTCTTGTTACTCTTTTGACTACTATTGCCTACTTGTTAATATTTATTTATGTTACCAAAGCTATTGTTAAAATCTGTTGTTATGTATTGTTGAATTGATACACTTTACGAAACGAGTTTATTTTATATACATAAAACTACATATTTATATACACGTTTAACCGCAATGTAAAAAGTAAGAAGCATGCTGTGATAATATTTTGTATCTTTATTTTCATTTTCTTAAATTGATGTTGTTTAATTTGTTAATATAGTCGTCCATACAAGTTATAATGGTATTATCATAATAATTATCATGACAATTAAAAGTTTGATATTTCCTTAAATTGGTGTTGTTTTACTTGTTAATATGGTCGTAAATACAAGTTATAATGGTATTTTCATAATAACTATCCTGACAATTAAAGGTTTGATATTTTCTTAAATTGGTGTTGTTTTATTTGTTAATTTAGTCGTGCATACCAGTTATAATGTTATTTTCATAATAACTATCGTGACAATAAAAAGTTTGATTTGTTCTAAATTGCTGTTGTTTTATTTGTTAATTTATTTGTACGTACAAGTTATGAATTGTATTGTCTGGTAACTTGTAACAATTAAAAGTTTGATATTTTCTTTAACTGTTGTTGTTTTATTTGTTGATATGGTAGTACATTTATAATCATCATTTACTATATATGCCGACCAAGAATGTATTGTCATAATAACTATCCAGACAAACAGTTTGATGTTTGTTTACACAGTTGTGTAATCTGTTAATGTGGTAGTACATTTATAGTTGTATTATATACGATGTATTTCGATCATTACCAAGAACATTAAATGGGTTTTATATTTTCCTAAATCGTTGTTGTTTTAATTGTAAATAATTACATTCTGTGTGACAGTCTCCCATTACTCCTGTGTTAAACCAGATGGTATTGATCACGTATAAATGCAGCCCAGATCACATGACGTCACTTCCGTCAGCGTCAATAAAAATGTTTGACAATGCGTTGCGGGTGAATCAAACCTAGCAAAGATTTCGACTTAGAACAATCGCGTAATTATAACGGGCGCCATTCCATTTATCTATCACCCAGATTGCATTGATCTTGCCAATAAATACAATCTACCAAGCGTTTAATTGTTGAATACATTCACATGTAAGTAATTTTTATTTAATCTGTATACATAGTCTGATTCTATGTGACGGCGGGGTATTCTCTATTTGCCCACAATTTAAAGTTCAAAGAAAAGTATTGACATAGTAGAACAATGGGAAACCAATTATAGTGTCTGTGCCATATTAATCTTACATGTGCTTTACCTGTAGTCATTTACCTATGTTACCTGTAGGAAGTGGGAATATGTATATATATACCTGTTACTTATTGGGAAACAAATGATCTATGAAGCACAGGAAGAAATGTATGTTTAGCTTCAATAAAAAATATCCACATTACTTGTCACTGGAACTAATTCATACATGGGGTATGTGTTCACCTTGGCGAGGCGTTGTGCCATGTAGGACTCACACAACTAAATAATTTACCATATGTTATTACTAGTGACCCCATCCCTTTATTCGCTCGTTTGAAGTTCAAATGATGTGAAATTTATATCAAATTAAAGTTTGAAGTTTTTTCTATCGGATAAATGTTGTTATTGTATATGTTTAATGGCATATTAGAGCACACGGGTACTCGAAAGACAGTAACCCTGACATTAACAGTACACTGGGGAACCCCCACCTGGAGAATTCCCGCCTTTTTACACCTCGAATCCTACGCCATTCTATTTTCAGTAGGAGTGTATATTTTTGATTTTCCAAACCTCAAGACCTTACACTTTATTCTCGTATATAGAAAGTACCCATTTCATATGTTATTTACTCAGGAAAACAGCTACAAACCTAAGAAACACATTTTCCTCAGGGATTTGGTTTAGGGTGAAACACATGCTGATTGGCTGATTTAGTTGTGCGAGTCCTGTACCAAAAGTAGGTCCGGGCAGGCTGAGGGAGCAGGTTCTGAAGGAGGAATTCGGCAATGTATTCACGGATTATTTGTTTTTGATGTAAAAATTCGTAGTGAGTGACACGTTAGGTTAAAGATGAATGTTTCTTGTTGATGGTCAAACATAGAATGTGCTGTGTTAGTTTGCATTAGCACGTCTTGTTTTTTCCCATGTAAAATTATTTAAATTCAACCTAATGGGATAATCTATTTTAGTTACAGTAGGGGATCGATATTTTGTTTTTATTTTGGTTATGTTCACTATGGTTGTCATTACCATAACAAATCAATTTTCACAAAATTAGGAGAAGTCCAAAACACCTGTTGTCAATTTAAGTTTTAAAATGGATGGAATTTGTACAATGCATCTACATCACAAATTTCTTTTGAATTAATTCAAATAAAAAGCAATTTATTTCCCAAAAATCACCCCGCTTCAAATACGTAGCTAAATTGAAGGCGATATAAAAAAATTACTGGCAATCTAGATACCATGTTTCTGAAAAATGCATAATTGTTAAAATATGTGAAATTGATTAAATATACATTTTTGTATGTCAATCGATTTTAACATTTAGAAATTATGAAAATGACTTAAATGTGAAATAATATGCAGTTACGGTAATGACTTGGCGTTATGGTAGTGGCATGTTCTTACGGAAATGACAACATCTGATGCAATCAACAGAAACGAAATTTATTTATGTTTAATAGTCAATCAAACTTTGTTCTAAAGATCACCTCGCCACAAAATTGAATAATAAGCAGTATTTTTGCTCAAATTTCCACTTGAAATTTTTGTTCACCACGCCTCAAAGTGTTATTAGAAATAATTAGTGATCCTGATGACAGATGCAAACTGTTATACATGTAGCGGAACTGGACCGGGGCGATCGTCGGCGACCAGGTAGCTCAATCAGTAGAACATCCGGCTAGTGTTCGGAGGTCCCGAGTTCGAATCCCGGTCTGGCCGTGCATTTTTCCATTCCTATTACATTTGGTGCCGTGACCAGGATCTTGTTTCAAGTGAGGTGAATACTTGACAAGGGGATACCCGAACCTGGGTTGTGAAGTCTTCAGGGTCGAAGACTTAAAAAAAAATAGGAGGGAAGAGTGTAGCGGAACTGGACAGGGTCGATCATCGACGACCAGGTAGCTCAATCGGTAGAGCATCCGGCTAGTGTTCGGAGGGTCCCGGGTTCGAACCCCGGTTTGGCTGCTACATTTTCTCCTCTCCTGTTACATAATTGGCGAGCTTGCCTAACCTTGTTTAAGGCATTAGGTGTATGCTTAGCAAGGGGATATCCGAACGTGTGGTCTTCGGGGGCGAAGACTTGAAAAAAAGGAGGGAGAAATGTAGCGAAACTGGACTGGGTCGATCATCGGCGACCAGGTAGCTCAGTGGTAGAGTGTCCGTCTAGAGTTCGGAGGGTCCCGGGTTCGAACCCCGGTCTGGCTGCTACATTTTCTCCTCTCCTGCTACATACAAATAAACTCAATTAAACTTTACGAAACAGTTCTTTCAGGTATCTACTCTATACAAAGTACTTCAAAAAAGTACTTGTCAATTTCATAATGTCGCGAACCAACACTTGTCGGCTCTGGAATAATCAAAAGAAGTTTGGATTCCTGATACCAAATGACATCTTCAAGCATTGGTCAGAAGTACCGGTTTCGACCGATTCTATGCATAATATTGTCTTAAATCTCGTCTCCATTCTCATTTTCGATTATCCGTGGGTAAGGATTATCTTCTTAGGAAAAGACGCACCATTTTCCAGCCAAATATTCGTCAGTGTCAGCTAATTGCCTGTCTAATACTTCCCTTCAACTACTGTCCAGCTGAGTACCAGACTCCTGAGCTTCGGGACGAGAGTCCTCTTCCACTTCGTGTTGGTGAAAATGGCATGTATCTGGTGCAAAGCACTGAAAAAAAATCTAGTCCGATTGGAATCTTCCTGTGGTAGACGACAATTGCAGCTCAAAACCCGGTACATGTATAGAATGACACCCCAGGTTTCCCAATGTAACTGGAAAAGATTATTATAAACTATAGGGAATAAAGCAAACGTTCTTTTTTTTCTTTTAGATTCTACGAACATGCACGCATCTAAAATCATATTAATCAAATAAGATGTGATAATTAATTGTGTATGTAGTTTATCGTGTTTCCTTATGTGTCTTACCTGGTGTATTTTCATTGTTCACGGAACTGTCTGAAGGTCATCCGGTATCAAGGTCTCCATCCTGGTAATGTCGATGTCCTTAACGTGGAATAGCTTGCCAGTAGTGTTGGCACGGGTTAATGCGCCAATCATCGACTTTGCATCAACAATGTCTTCTCCTTGAGCCAGAAGACGATCTGCGGTCCGTTTTATTACGGCCCGAAGGCTATCTGTAGGTCCTTTACCATCGAGGAATTTCCAAAAACCTTCTTTAAAGTCGAAATCCATGAGATATGTTGAGAACATGTAGAAATTGGATTTGTATCTCTACTGGGTTGTTGGTCCGTCTGTTATAAAATGAACACACATTCCCTCTGCATTCTGTCCAAATTCGATTGAAAAGTGGTAGAGTGTGGGCCCAGAAGCTGTTGGACCATGGTGAGAATTGTCAAACAAAGAACAAAATTGTATCATTTTCCCTAGACATATATGCAACTCCGGTGTGAAGAGTGGATTGCTTTCGACTGGTACCGAAATGGACACTCTGAATTTCAGATTCCATACTTGCATGAATAGTTTTCTGAAAAATATATATATGGATGATCAGATCCTCTTCTGTGCTATTCTGTCTAAGTTGTCTAAGAGAAACATACTGATAATTTATGTCATATATGTCTGCATGCTTTACTGATGTCCGTTTGAAATCCATCAAACAAAACTAGCAGTGAACCACTTTCAGTAATCTTTTCAGTGATACTCATCTGTACTTCTTTTGTTTCTCCATTGCTTGACTTTTCTTTTACTTCCCTACGCGTAATCCACTTCATCCAGGACACTTGCCTTCCAGGTTCATCCACTTTTCCGGAAATGGATTTGGTTCGACACGCTTGACATTCTCTGTACAGACATGTCTTTCTTATTTCGAAACATATTTCAAACGTGAGAACGTTTATGTCCATCGTGTCTATGACGCCCAATTGTTTCAAACGTTCCGCCTTCAATCGGATATTTCATGCGTGTGGCAAAGACACGTTTCCCTGTCCTTTGCTTTCGGGGAAAAATAGTATCCAAAACGGCCGCATTCTGCAAAATAGTGCATATGATAATCGTAATTCTGGGTGTTCAAACAGAAATTTCTTATGAAGATTCTTCAATGTGTCTGTCAGGAATCTCTCTTTTGTTTTGTTTTTGGTTTTGTATCTAGTGATTGGGTATTTCTTGTCCGGTGTCATCCTACTACAGTCGTTCCTTTCCAGAAAAAGTCGAATTCCTTTTAATACTCTTTCTGAAATGCTGTTTCTTTGAAGCTTTCTTCTGTATTCCAAAATATTGCAAGTGTCTTGTTTGTCTGTAAAGCCGCTAAAGCGTATCCCCAGTGATCCTTTGCGGTATCGGCAAGTCGATAATACTTTAAAACATTCATAATCAATTGTTTAGATTTGTGACTTTTTGCATCCTTGTATTTCTTCTTGGGAGTGTCCACCAAGACATTGCGGAAAAGTACTGTCTTCTTAACTTTGTCATCTACTTTCTGTACCTTCAATAGTTTTTCAGTTTTAGTCTTCGGTGGTTTACTTTCTTCATCTCGTTTTTGTTGTTCCCTGCTGATTCTCTTACTGTATATATTATACAAACTTTGGGTAACTACTATCTTTTCTTCAAGTTTGCAATTTTTTTTTGTTTTTTTTTGTTGGGGTAGTCGATACCAGCGATCCGCATCATGTGGCGGACTTGTATGTGGCGTTTGTACTTCAAAAAAATCAACCAGATTTTGCTCTTGAGCATCTCGTTTTCGTTTTTCCATTTGAGTCTACCTCCATCCTCTCCTAATCTTGCGTTTTTCTCTTTCATGTTTCTGATCGATCCCAGTAACCTTCCCCTGTTCTTTACTGCTCTTGTACCGGTTTCGCTCATTTTGTAGATATTTTTCATGTTTTTCGGCATTTTCTTTTTACATGTCTGGCGCGCGCTCAGCATCAGTCAGGGTCATGGCTTCAGTTCTTCTTGCCAAACGAATCAAATCTTTTAAGTTCAATATTTCATTATAGGGATCACTTACTAAATTTGCCCAAATGTTTTACTGTTGTGAATTTTGTTCAATATGTATCTCAAGTAAAGTATACAATTCACTTTCAGCCACAAACAATTGTTTATCCAGATTATGGAGTTTTCCCCGTAGTATCTCCGTTGAAATGACATACATTTTCTATTCTGAAACCAATGAAAATACATTTTTGTACATCCATGATCAAAAGCGGAGTTAATTTGGTTCATTACATGATTATATATCGTATTTGAAAGTAAAACAAAATTGCATCCATGTAGTTTCGATAAGATTATAGGTTATTACAAAAACCCTGCCTTTTGTATCCGGTCGTTTAAAACGTTAATATACAGAATTAATGTACCAAGCACGGTAATAGTAATTGTGCTTTAACGGAGAGAAAATCAAATTTCAATAAAAGGGGAAAACGAACTAAGTACTGTTGGTTTGAAAGGTTTATTTGTTTGTCCTTTTCATGTTTTATACACAGACTGGTTACGGACGTACATAACAACAGAATATTTGACCTTTGCTAAACTATAAAAAAGATATACAAAAGCACCCATACAGTACCACTATCATTGAACTCTTATGAATATGATTATTCCGTTCAGCATGATTCACACTCACTAGGCCTACACATATTAGTCAGTACCGTAACGGTTCGTTATCACCGTAACATCACATCTGTGACACGTTACGGTAATGATATTTATTCATATTTTCAATTACATAAGCGCCATTTAGTTTGTTTAGCGGGAGAATATGGACCCATCTGAAAATAAACGTCAAAGAAATAATGTATTCCCCTTAAGTTAACTGACATTAGTTCTTATATTTACTTCAGACAATAAAGGATTGCACATAGAACATTTTTTAAATGATTATAAAAATATTTGATGTTTATTTCAAGACTGACACATGAGTGACCCGGATTTGTATTGTTTTTGGCACTTTATAAGTGTGGAAAATAAAGATATATTTAAGTGCTAAAACTATAATAATAAAAGCTTCCTACTTAAGTGGATCTAGAACTACAGTATTTGATCTATTTTTCTTCTTCTTTTCATTTCATCCTTAAACGATCGCCCACATATAATCAGCGAAATGTTCTTCGTTGCTGATTAGGTCTACCCGGTATGATCAAAATTCCAGCTAGATCCAGACTGGGACATGATATTGTGTGCGTTCCTGATCCAGATCACGTACACACACCGGTACAAAACGAAAGCGGACGTACGGCAAGCAGCGCGGACATGTGACATCGTGAATTTTGGGTACGTTCCTGGTATTTAACTTTGCACAACTCAACCAATTTTACAAAATATCAACTTGAAACTCTGTTCTTAAGTGTATTATTGCTACAGCGTCTTGTCATTTGTTGATAACGTGCAGCAGTGCACTCTGGGAGATTGATTATAGCCTCATACGGAAACATGTATTTCGATTGGGAATTAAATAACTTCTCAGGATCTACAGAGGAGGTAACCGCCAAACAAGTCTTGAGATCGATTATCACTCAAATTCATTTTCCTGCGCCCACATTTGTAAACTTGGTTATAAAAGACAGTAATGCTGCCGAGGGGACACCTTTCTCTGAAGCATCGGTCTATCTTCAGCTAAGCCATGAAAGTCGAGAGGCATTTAGAACAAGATATCAGAATGGATATCCGAAGTGCGGAATGGTTTACATGAAAGACATCCTAGATAAGTCTCTTCTTCATGAATTCGTAGAACATGGTGTTGCTGCCGTCACGAAACAAGCTGACTATGCTAATGGGGAAGCATTCTTGACATTGTTGAGATTCCTGAAAGGTAAAGTAAATAAACGTTAACTTGAAAAATAGCCAAGCAGTTATACACACGAGCGCCTGTAGTACAGGGTAGGAGCATTTGTTTGACCGGATTTGACTTTATGTACGTTTAAACACTAATTTGGTTTGACCTTGAAATACAAATGGCGGCTGTGAATAATATTACACAAATATCACGGGCTCGGTTTCGGGTTTTTGAGTAACATGACATCAGTAAAGTAAACAACCACAACACTATAAATTAAGTATTCGTAAACATTCTAAAACCCCTGATAACCCTGTTTTTTAAAAGGTTTTAGAATGTATACGAATACTTAATTTATTAATAGTGTTGTGGTTGTTTACTGATGTCATATATGTTACTCATAAACCCGAAACTGAGCCCCTGTGACAAATATGGCATAAAGGGAGATTTTCAATCAATAAAAATGCTCCTTAAAGTATATCATACTTTTAAGACAAGTAAGCATAGCAAGAAGAAGTTTGGGTGAGAAATCAGTGTTGGGGTAGGAAATCGGTGCTGGGGTAGGAAATTAGTGTTGGTGTGGGAAGTTAGTGTTGGTGTGGGAAATCAGTGTTGGTGTGGGAAGTTAGTGTTAGTGTGGGAAGTCAGTGTTGGTGTGGGAAATCAGTGTTGGTGTGGGAAGTTAGTGTTGGTGTGGGAAATCAGTGTTGGTGTGGGAAGTTAGTGTTGGTGTGGGAAGTTAGTGTTGGTGTGGGAAGTTAGTGTTGGTGTGGGAAATCAGTGTTGGTGTGGGAAGTCAGTGTTGGTGTGGGAAGTTAGTGTTGGTGTGGGAAATCAGTGTTAGGGTGGGAAGTTAGTGTTGGTGTGGGAAGTTAGTGTTGGTGTGGGAAATCAGTGTTGGTGTGGGAAGTCAGTGTTGGTGTGGGAAGTTAGTGTTGGTGTGGGAAGTTAGTGTTGGTGTGGGAAATCAGTGTTAGGATGGGAAATCAGTGTTAGGGTGGGAAATAAATGTTGCCGTTATAATTATATAATCTAGCACCCAATTAAAACAGATTTAGATGGAACATGTTGTCTTGTTGACCTTTATTTACAAACCATATGTATCACGTTATTGTAAAAAACAAGAGAACCTTCAGCCCAAAACTAATTTTTTGGGTAACGGAGGACATGTCGCATAGTGAAAAAATAAATAAATTTTTTTTTGTCATTTTTAGCTCACGTACCGGTTATGAGAAACAGTGAGCTAATGTTGTAACCCCAGCGTTCCTATCTGCATATCGCATCCCAAGACTTAAAAGTTTTTGGGGTAGGATTTTGGAAAGCTTGTAAGTCCAAAAGTATACACCTCATCCCCTTCTAATTTGGTTTATAAATGCATTCATTAGAGGTCTAGGACATACACAAATGGACATTTATGCCATGAATGGTCATCTAAAAAAATTAGAAATTTCAAAATGACATCATGCTTACATATATAAACATAAAAATACATAAAATATGGTACTTAAAAAATGAGTGATTACTGCTGCCGGTGGGCATCGCAATCATTGATTGCACTTGTTTTATGTCAGTGTCACCTCTGTGAAGCAGGCCAGGATTGGCTGCATTTTGCTTTAGAATGCATGCAGTATTTCTATTAAAACTTGTTTTCACTATATGATATTCAAACCTTATTACAAACTCTAACACTAAGATCTAAATGCGTAATATATATATTCATGCTCTGTGTTTTACTTCAAGAATAGTTACTTAGTTTTAGTGTTTTTTACATCTAATTTTCATTAACATGCTGAGTCCACATTTCACAAGTCTTATTTGTCTCTGAAAACATGCTTACAACTTTCCAAAACCCATTTAATATGTGTGACCTCTAATTAAGCCCACGAAACAAATAACTTTCTATATTATCGCAACATCCTTTCTCCAGTGTCAATATAGCTGGCACAGTGGTAGAGTGCTTGTAATTGACTTCTGTGCCTAAGGTCATGGATTCGAGTCCCACTGCACCATATTCATTTCTATTCTTGTTTTTTATACCCCCCGTAACGAAGTTAGGGGCGGTATACTGGAATCAGCCTGTCCATCCCTCCGTCCGTCCGTCCATTGTCCCATAATCTTGTCCGGATATTACTCCTACTAAAGTACTGTTCCAATTTCAACAAAACTTGGCATGTATAATCAGTACAACATGTAGTTGTGCATCATGACTTTTTTTTTTTACAATAATGCATTTTTCAAAATGGCGGCTGATTTCTGATTTGTTGAGGCTTGTCCCGACAACTCCTACTAAAGTACTGTTCTGATTTCAGCCAAACTTGGCATGTATAATCAGTACAACATGTATTTTGTGCATCCTGGCTTTTTTTTTACGATAACGCATTTTTCAAAATGGCCGCCGACTTTGATTAGTTGAGGCAGACATGTTTGTTAGCTTATACACAGGTTAACATGATACCTTCATTAGCTTACACACCCAAGGTACACACGGGTAAATCTGTTACCCTAGTTAAAGCTAACGCATGGGTTAATCTATTATCTTAATTATAGCTTACACACAGGTAAATCTGTTACCTTAGTTATAGCTTTATACACACAGGTAAATCTGTTACCTAAGTTATAGCTTACACACAGGTAAATCTGTTACATTAGTTACAGCTTACACACAGGCTATGTTATCTTAGTTATAGCTTACACACAGGTAAATCTGTTACCTTAGTTACAGCTTACACACAGGTAAATCTGTTACCTTAGTTATAGCTTACACACAGGTAAATCTGTTGAAAACCTTAGTTATAGCTTACACACAGGTAAATCTGTTACCTTAGTTATAGCTTACAAACAGGTAAATGTTACCTTAGTTACAGCTTACACACAGGTAAATCTGTTATCTTAGTTACAGCTTACACACAGGTAAATCTATTACCTTAGTTATAGCTTACACACAGGTAAATATGTTATCTAAGTTATAGCTTACATACAGGTAAATCTGTTACCTTAGTTATAGCTTACACACAGGTAAATCTGTTACCTTAGTTAAAGCTAACACACGGGTAAATATGTTACCTTAGTTATAGCTTACACACAGGTAAATCTGTTATCTTATTTACAGCTTACACACAGGTAAATCTATAACCTTAGTTATAGCTTACACACAGGTAAATCTGTTATCTAAGTTATAGCTGACATACAGGTAAATCTGTTACCTTAGTTATAGCTTACACACAGGTAAATCTGTTACCTTAGTTAAAGCTAACACACGGGTAAATCTGTTACCTTAGTTATAGCTTACACACAGGTAAATCTGTTACCTTAGTTACAGCTTACACACAGGTAAATCTGTTACCTTAGTTATAGCTTACACACAGGTAAATCTGTAACCTTAGTTACAGCTTACACACAGGTAATTATGTTATCTAATTATAGCTTACATACAGGTAAATATGTTACCTTAGTTACAGCTTACACACAGGTAAATATGTTACCTTAGTTATAGCTTACACACAGGTAAATCTGTTACCTTAGTTACAGCTTACACACAGGTAATTATGTTATCTAATTATAGCTTACACACAGGTAAATCTGTTACCTTAGTTAACGCTAACACATGGGTAAATGTATTACCTTAGTTATAGCTTACACCCAGGTAAATCTGTTACCTTAGTTATAGCTTAAACACAGGTTAATATGTTACCTTAGTTATAGCTTACACACAGGTAAATCTGTTACCTTAGTTATAGCTTACACACAGGTAAATCTGTTACCTTAGTTATAGCGTACACACAGGTAAATATGTTACCTTAGTTATAGCTTACACACAGGTAAATCTGTTATCTTAGTTATAGCTTATATACAGGTAAATATGTTATCATAGTTATAGCTTACACACAGGTAAATCTGTTACCTTAGTTATAGCTTACACACAGGTAAATCTGTTATCTTAGTTATAGCTTACACACAGGTAAATCTGTTACCTTAGTTGTAGCTTACACACAGGTAATTATGTTATCTAATTATAGCTTACACACAGGTAAATCTGTTACCGTAGTATAGCTTACACACAGGTAAATCTGTTACTTTAGTTATAGCTTACACACAGGTAAATCTGTTACCTTAGTTGTAGCTTACACACAGGTAAATCTGTTATCTTAGTTATAGCTTACACCCAGGGGGGTATAAGTTATATCTTGGGACACAACTCTAGTTTAAATTTGTTTGTTTGTTTTTTTTCAGTTTATTCGTTGTGGAAAAGAAAAAAAATGTGTTAAGCCGTCAAATTGTCCATGACAATTTCTAGTGCAAACAAAATTGCTGAAAGGATATATAGCTGTCTTGGATTTTGACAACTTCGTTTATTACATTGTTAGCATACTGCTATATTCATGTTACCATATATATAATATATGTGTAAAAACATCGAGCCCAACACAGAGACTCATTCAATGGTCGGATTTATTGTTTACATGTTTCGGCTATAGGGTAGCCCCCTGTGTTGGGTTCACCACTTTTATGCATAACTTACCTGGATTTTTGGTGAGGCTTTGTGTATATACACCTGTATCTACGGCAGATTCATCCGGGACATTGTGTCTCCAACCCCCTGTAGTGATTTTACCATATGGTTAATTCATTTGTCAATACAATGTTACAATCAAGAGCAAATAAGATGAAAGAAGATGGAAGATGAGAAAAGATCCAACTTATCAAGTACTTTATAAAATCACACAGTGGTGGGTAGCAAGATTCCTCTGGGAATTTCTTGTTATGATGAATTGAAAAAAAGTGGGCTTCAAAGGCCAATTGGACCAATTACTATTAGTTTTAATTAATTATTCTAAATTTACAATTTGCTTATTTTTATTTTAGAGCAAGGAAATCATGAATGCGCGTTGCATGAACTTTTCACAGTCATTCTTTCAAAAAGTGGAAATAAAGAGAGTGTTATTTTGGCTGGATTGGCATAACACCTGTTTTCCCAGTTGGCACCAGGCAAGAGATATGCAGTTGATAGATACGCAAAGCAGCTTCCAGACATATGTGGTTGTAGGTGTAAAGCTGCTATTAGTAAAGGGAACACTTCAGTAGGTAAGATCAATAGTTTTGCTTGCCCTGTCCAAATAATAGGCCATGATCTCGAGCTTCTTCCATTGCAGGGTTCAAAAGCAACAACTCTTTATAACTAGCAAAATGCCAGTAAATTTGCAGGAAATGCTAGTTAACATTTTGTCTACTCAAAACATTTTTTGCTCGTATGTTTTTCCCCGACAATCTGTTCATATATGTGATACACGAGCATAGATAGTGAAAATATGAATAGAAAATAGATACTTCTTTAGAAATTATGATTTTATGATGAATGAAATCTTTCCGATAAATGCTGTGTTTCCTTATTTTGCAGGGTTCAAAAGCAACAACTCTTTATAACTAGCAAAATGCCAGTTAATTTGCAGGAAATGCTAGTTAACATTTTGTCTACTCAAAACATTTTTTGCTCGTATGTTTTTTACCCGACAATCTGTTCATATATGTGATACACGAGCATAGATAGTGAAAATATGAATAGAAAATAGATACTTCTTTAGAAATTATGATTTTATGACGAATGAAATCTTTCCGATAAATGCTGTGTTTCCTTATTTTCTCTACTTTAATTGTATCAAAATTTATGTATAATTCATGCTAGTTCAACATTTCATTTTGCTAGATATGGTGGACATTCTCGCAATGAATTGCTAGTGATGAAAAAAGATCATTTCGACCCCTGTATTGGGCTGTCTGTTCTAATATATTGACCAAATTTGATTTTGTGCATCCATAGGTGAAGCAAACTCAATTTTGTATGAGTAGATCGAGAGTCAAATCCTTAGGGGCAGATAGACTGGATTACTAGGGGAAATAGAGTTCAATCTTAAAAATCCTTTTCCTGTTCAGATGAAAGAATTTTGATCAAATGTGGTCACAGTATTTTGGGGTGAAGGGACAATTTGGCATAAACATATGCAGCTCACATAGCCATTGGTCTCTAGATGTGCCCTTAAAAAAAGGCTTTTGGAACTGAAAGAAAAAAATGACAAGCAATCATCATTCTCAAATTTCTTTAAATGAAGAACAAATACAAATTTAAAAGGAAATAGGAGAAAAGAAAAGCCAAGATCCAACTTTAAAAGAGCAGATTAAGATCAAACAATGGTGGGCACAGAGATCCCAGTACCTCTATATGTAGAATCGAATTGTAAGAAAGTACAAATCTTGCTTTGATGAACACCATTTGGAATAATGTTAAAATTGATCAATCCAGTATTTCTATAAAAAAATTGATAGCAGAAATTGAAAGGACAGACAGATTGACAAACTAATGAATGACAGATGAAACCCAATTTGATGGTCGGCTGATGATTTGTAAAGCAAGAGGCCCAATGGGCTTGTATTGCTAACCTGTTACTAATTCACTGAACTTTTAAAGTTGACCTAGGTCATGTATATATATATGTATGTGGATGCCTAGCTGATTTCCTCGATATTCAAATGTGTGAGTTGGTTAAGTTTATTCATTGATTTGATTTTTATTAGGTCCTATCTCTGATCAGAGCACTTGGGCATTTTTGTTATAGGGTAGAAAATTTATGAACAGCTGACCCCTGTGACCTTGAAAGTAGGTCTCCAAGGTCATTCATTTTAACAAGTTTAATAGCACTCAATCCCAGCATGCCACAGATCCAATATCTAGTCTATATGCTACAGACCCAATGTCAGGTCTCTGGGGTTTCTTGGTTATTGAGAAGCAATCTTTAATTTTGAACATATTTGACCCAATGACCTTAAATGTAGGTTCAACTTCAAAGAACTATTGAAGTTTTCTGTATCATGTATGTATGCATTAGCAGATGATAATGTTCAAGTATATAATCAGGTATCGGACTCTAGATGAACAGAGGAAAAGACAAGATGAAATTTCTCTGCCCATATTCCTCAAGTTATCCCTTGTGCCTCTTGTTTTAAACAGGATCACAAACAACATGGCATGGCAGATTAGATATCCTCCTGGATGATACAATCGCTGTGGCAGTTCATGGGAAGAAAGAAGGTGCCAAGGAGGCGGAACAAAGAAAGGGAGAATCTGAATCTAAAAGTTGTAATATTTCTGAAGAAGTTAAAACCACCAACAAACATGAAGGTTCTCTCCTGGATTCCCGGGTTTTGAAGCAGATCTTGGCAGAAGCTATCACAAATGGATTTGCTCAAGTTAATCGCATAGGGCATAAACATTCACAATTTTGTATTCCAACTTTTGGAGCCACTCCAGAACATGTTACTGTTTGTTTGTAGGACTCTGAGAACGACTGCTTACTACACATCAAGGAACAGCTGGATTTATGGTGTCCAGATGAGATGGTATGCTATAGTCAGCTAAATGTCACTACCATAGTCATCATTTGGCTTTTTATCAATTTCACTCTTTTTACTCAAAAGAATCTGTGTAGTGTCCTGGGCCTTGACAAGACAGGATTGCATGATGAGTTAAAAGAATGCCTGAAGTATTATAGAAAATGCAACAGTAGGAGGGAATTTCGACTCACCAACTCCTGTTGTACCTCCATGGAAATATGTGACCCCAGTCCCTAAAACCCGAAACACCCAAGACTGAAGTATTCCCAAATATTGTGCATCTATTATACTTACATAAATGTATATCTTGTTCACATTATATATACATATGTAATAGTATATAAGTAGTTTGCATTGCCAGCAGTAATGAAAACTATCAGAACACTTGTGAAATGTGATTTGTAAAGAATTTGATACATGTTTTTAACGACATGAAAATGTGCTGTGTTGCATTTTGATCAGAAAAATATTATTTCATTTCCATGTCTGTATTCATTTTGATACAATATTTCTCTTTTGCATTGGATTGCCATTTATATTGTTCCCAACATGGTTCTATGGTCACTTTACATATATTATTAGTTTCGTACTGGTGAAACCAGGACTATAGGTTTCCTCCCCGTCCGTCCACTCAGTTTTCCACTGTTTTCTCAGTCATGCTTCAAGGTATGTTAGGAACATTGGTATGTTACTTCAGTATGAGTAGGTACAGATCAAGTTTGACTTTCGTTCGACTTCACTAATTTTTACAAGAGTTATGGCCCTTACCTTGATCCACGATTGTTTTCTGCACTTTTTTTATTGACCACCTGAACCTTGCACAGGCACTTGTTGATATTCCAGTCCAATTGTAGATAAATGAACATGGCTATTGTTTTGTAATATGTCTATTTGTTGCTTCTATTCGCAAACAGTCTTGAGTTATTGATAACTTGTTTGTTAATTTCTTTTTATTTGTAAATAGTACCTATGACTGATAGAATAAATAATGATATTTTGTCATGTGCCTTTGTTGTTTTGTTCCATCTATTTTTCTTTTCTTTTTTGATGCTGTACTAAAGTTTTCCCTAATTTGTTATCTTTTGATTGTTGTTGGTGAAGACTGTACATTTAGCACTTACAATAATAATATCTTTATTGTATAACAACATTAACAAGATTGTATATAGCTGTGCTAATCTCTTTGACCACAATCAGTCCTTAATGGAAGTGCTATTACTTGACCGTATGCTTATCCAGGAGCTCTGCGTTAAAGAGTGTTACAAAATCTGGGATGTTTGCACCACAGAATGCATGCAGTCATGTCATTTTTGAGATCAAGATGGTGAAAACATTGTTATCGAATATACAGTGCCATTCAACATTGTTAACAAGAAATGGAAGCATGGATGTTGCTTTTAAGAAAGAGAAAGTTCAAAACAAGACAATTAGCACCCTTGTTAAACAACTACATCTGTGTTGTAAAAGAGGAATGGTGAAATTTGCTGAGAGAATAGTTGTTGATCTTTCTGAATATGTTACAAATATCTGTTGGGTAGATTGCTGATAACTCAATAGTATACCAACAAACTTTAATAATGAATACATTTTGTATTATAAAACTGATCAAATTACAAAGTGTACACTTTCCACAAAATACATTAGTGTCTTGACACTGGCATTATAGCTTAATACGGGTCTTGATGTGACGAATCCTTCATGAAAAACTCTCACATTATATTTAGATTGCTAGTAACTACATGTCCAGCTGGATGGTAGTCAGATGTGAATTTGCTGAAGGGGTCATCTTTAATCATATTTATTAACTTGTTTTCTCCTAGTGGGAAATCTTAGAAACAAGCAAGACTTCTATTTACGCATCCATCCAATAATATGTATTTAAGATATTGAATTATACTTTTCCACTACAATTGACTAAAGGGTAATTGTCATACAGTGTATTACAAAAAATTTTGTAAGAAAAAAGATTTATACGAGAGGAAATACACAACCAAACCAGGACTCAAACTTGTGACCTCTGTCCTCTAGATAGATGCTCCAACCATTTCAGCTACCTAGCCACCGATGTTCAGCCTTGTCCAGTTCATTTACATACAAGTTGAGTGGGAGTGTAAAAGAAAGTCTTTCCAGTTCATAAACACATCAAGAAAATGACTGGATAAATTTTGTATCGGAAATATGGTGCTATTCTCTTTCAATAGACTTTAACTTAATGATATCTACCATTTTTAAGGAAATTCAGCTAAAATCCCAAATTATCAGAGCTTTATGAATATCAGAATATGACTGTACATGTTAACTGTTAAGTGAAAGCACTAGTAATACAATTTAAACAATGAAATGAAAATATTTACTGAATGTGCATTTTTGTTTGTTTTTTTTAGAAAATCAACCCAAAATGCTTCAATATGATAGGATAATTTACCATCAAGCTATGTCAGAAGGTCGCAACATACCAGACATTGTATTTGCTCTGAGTTTTTTTGGTTTTTTTTTGTATCACAAGATTTGGTTTCTGTTCAGACTAGTTCTTGTCTCCAAGGTAATTAAACAGCAAAGACAACAAAGATCTGGAAATATGCAAGCATTGTTTATTGAGTTAACAACCACCAAGTGGTGGATAATAAATACATTAGGTAATTCTTATCTAGGTAAAGTAGATCTATAGACCCAACACCACAGATACAGACAAGTCACACAGGGGCTTACCAGCACCCATAACACACCCTCTCACAAGTGGTGGTAACTTCCCCAGAATAGGTCCGGAGCAGAGCTAGACGAATACCACTTCATCCAGGTATGGGGAAGTGGGATAGGATATCTCATTAAGCCTTGGGGTAGTGTATCAACCATTGCAGACCATTGGGAAGGATTCCAATTCACAAAAGCAAGATACATTGCTATTGCTTATTGTTATCCATGTGTCTTAATTCTGGTCAGACCTGATCCCCTGTGTGTCTTGTCTCCGCAAAGTTTAGGCGTAATAATCCATGTAATGTGAATCCTGCATTTTCATTCCGAATCTCTCTTCATTTTCTATTACCATTTCATGCACTTTCCATACATGGAAAAGTGAAAGTTCTGAGCCTAGGTCTTCAATTTGATAAATGAAAAGGGCAAGATTCACATTACACGGATAAGAGATAACAACACTTGTTGAACTATATTGACAGAAACATTCTAGGACATAGAACAGAACTAGATTATCACAGTGTTAACTCAAGACAAACTTCAGCATCTACTACTAACATTGTCTGGAGATTCTGACAGGTAAAGTACATACATGTATCATATTGTCACATGGTTACAGGAGAAATCGGCATGTCTATATATGTGTAGACTAGGTACACATGCTTCTGTGTTATTTTTGTTTATATAGATGCAATCATGGCTATATCTATAAAAAATAAACACTTATTGTATCCTTGTCAAAATTAATCCAGAAAGGAAATCTGACATTTTTTCTTCAAATTTCATTTTTTTTATTGCTTGTTTTACACAAAGACAGTAATTACTGATATTGGGTATAAGGTAAAAAAATTTGATAATTACATTATCTATGCTGCTTCTTATCCGACATGCAGTCTAGTTACTGTAAAAAATTGATATCTTTTTACATGTAAAATGTAATGGAGAAACGGCTATACATCACTGTTGGCCAGAAAACTATTTTGTCACTCCAGGAACAAACTAGTGCTAACCATGCATTTATATAACATTCCTTAAGTGTTATGATGAAAATGAAAAAAGTCATCCATGTCATTAGTGAATGCTATCTTTATACAATCTTCTGTAATTCAGCAAATGTGCATATATTTGAATATCCTATGAACATATCTTTCTACCAAGACTTTTCTTTCCTAAAATACATTTTTACATGTACTTCATTCCTCTTAAGTAATCATAATTATAGACTCAACATTTCAAGATGATGAATACAACTAAACCTGACTTTATCGACACACCGGTACCAGTCAGAGTGCCGGATAAGACAGTGTGATGGTTAAATCAGTATAGGCAATGACCAGAGCATTTCGCTGTTCCGATGGATATGTTTGGATGTAACAAGATGTCATTCAAGTCAGTGGTCGGTAAAGCCAGGTTTCACTGTATATATATAACTGGACATGAACAAAACATGAAATTAAAAAATAAATACCTATCTAAGATAAGACATATAGTGACTCTTAAATATTTCATTAATCAAATTCTTTTCCTATTTACATTGTAATTAAAACCATGACTTGACAAGTTTTCTAGTAATAATTAAAACTCCGGCAGATATATAATGAAACCTAACATAGCATACAAATCTATTTCAACCACAAACCATCCCTCCCCTATACAGTGCACTAGCTATATATAGTACTGTAATCTGTGGGAAATTTGTACATTCTAGCCTTTCAAACAAATTCTCTTGATGCTGAATTTGCCTATAATTGTCTAAACCTATCATTAAGTATTCTTTCCGATAAAGAATCATCTGTTCTGCAGAGTTTTTCTGCAAAGGATGGACAACAAAAGCTCTATTATATCACATCTATATTTATCATTTAACAATATTCAATAGCCTATTTGCATATTCAAATAATTTTCCATTCTTTTTATTTACATAATGTATTATTTTGTTGTCATTTCATTAACAAAGAAAATACAAAACAGGCAAAAAACATTAACAACATCCATTAAAATGGTCACCACGGCAATAGCTGACGTGGCATCAGGAAAACAAACATACAATTATAATTTGCATATGATTTTTTTAATGACAAAAAATCTTGCAAAAGCATTAAAGATTTCCTGCCCAATATGGTTTGGATATTTGGCATTGATTTATACTGAACCGAGTGTTTTTTAAAGGTATGTGAAGAGAGGAAGGGGTGGAGACAAGGATAATTTGGTTTGAATAATGGGGTTGGAAAATCAATAGAGAGCAAGGGCTGAAGTGGAAAACTTAGAGAAAATGTGCGCTGTTATACACACAAGGGTAGGTATTGAAAAGAACACTGTAAAGTGCAGTTTTAATTTTGTTGGAGGGTAGTTACAATAGTGGAAGAATGTAAAACTGGTGGGGAGGAAGTGAGGAAAATAGAAAAAAAAAAATTAAAGGGATGATTTTAATGAAAAAGCGGGTAAAGAAAAAGGCAGTGCAGGGCAGGAAAGGGTATATATTACACATAAAGATATTTCAATACAGAAAAAAACAACGGCTGTATGCATTTGAATTATATATTAAAATTATATATCAACACACCATTCACTCATAAAAATGAGGACTTGTATTTCAATTTTGATTCTCGGGTACATGATGTCAAATCTCCTGGTTATAACTGGATAAAAACCATTTGGAATGCCCTTAGACTCTGGTTTAACGGGAAAATATTTTCATAAAATATATCATCAATCCTAAAAAATGGATCCATTATCTCCCCTTGATAATGAGTGGCATTAGTGTAATTTTTAAAGATATATGTTTTGGTTACACTATGTTTATGATGACTAGGTGGTCAATAATGAAACTCTATCTCTATTGAGTATTTGAGTAATGGTCTTGTTATCGATATAGAATTTATACAAGCTGTTCAATGTTATTTCCTGCTACATGTTGATCTATCAAAATTTTCTCTGTACATATTCTTCACATACACTGACAAAACAGTGCACCATATGTACACACAAACAAACCAAGATTGCAACACATCAGAAATATCAAACCAGCACATTCAGAAAGCACATATTATTAATAATGCTGTACAAGTATTCTTTAATGTAAGGCATATATACTGGCAGTATAACGATGCTCTTATGTATATAGATATTGCAATGTTGTTGGCAGTGACAAATATGAAGACTGTCTATAAACATGAGTGGAATATTCCTATAACATTAATCTTCAGAAGTTGTAAGACCTCTCTACAGGGTGACATCTAACACCATTCTCATCAACCCTCAGAAGATGTACAACCCGGGCAATTACAGGGCGACATCCAACACCGTTCTTGTCAACCCTCAGAAGATGTACAACTCGGTGTAATTACAGGGTGACATCCAACACCGTTCTTGTCAACCCTCAGAAGATGTACAACTCGGGCAATTACAGGGCGACATCCAACACCATTCTTGTCAACCCTCAAAGGATGTACAACTCGGGCAATTACAGGGCGACATCCAACACCTTTCTTGTCAACCCTCAGAAGATGAACAACTCGGCCAATTACAGGGTGACATCCAACACCATTCTCATAGAGAAAAACAGGGTGACATCTACCACCAGCTATGTCAATATTCAGGTTTGATATGTCAACTCTCGACAGCCCAGTGTGAACACTTGGAAACGGTACAACCCAAACATTTACAGGGCAGCATCTCATAAAATGTCAAGACAAATCAAACTGATGTTAATGTAATGGAAGATTTTTTTCTGTATTTTTATGTGAAAGTTAACATAAAATTTAGTTCTAAATACATTATTAAATCAACAAAATTCAACATATCTAATCTGTAAAAACATAGATGCCAGGATAAAAAGACTACGCAAGAGAAACCAAATTTCAACAAACACATATGCAGTTAAAATTAAACACTTCATTATGCATACCTTCCCATAACTGGAAAATGCAAGAACTATAACTACAAATGATTTCTCTCATATTTTAAAACCTTTTCATCATCATTTCTCAAATTCTTAATGGCGACAGTCAAACTTCATATAAATATGATAAAAAAAGGAAGACAATAAAATTCTATCAAGAATAATATAAAATTTGAGAGTATATAATTTGAATATGTACAGGTATCTGCTATGTCAGCTTCATTCTATATTGTAAAACTCACAAAAAAACAGGCGTATAACTACGTTTGGATCATTTATTGTAATATCAATCTCTAACATGGACAGTATTATAGGGTGTGTCTCTTTTACACTCCTCAGTTGCAAAACCACACAAAGGCATGTCTTGGTACTAACATCGTATAGTGAGAGTGGGTCAGGGCAGGATGCAGTCATACTATTGGGCACAGGTCTTGTTCAATCTATAATTCCTTTCATAAATCCAATCTGTGGTCGTACAAAGAATCATTTCTTTGGTCAGAGATCCACATGTTGCTTTTTTTTTACGATGATTCTTTGTTCAATTTATTTTAAACAATTTTTTTAATGTATTTTGAAGGATTTGATGACATCTGAGATCTGCCCATGTATACCCTACATCCTGCCCAAAATCCACCTAACTATAACCCGACACAGGCTTACAGCAGAATATATTATCTATTATCAGTGCTGAGTTCTTTAACTGCGTCCACAGTCGGGACAGAGAACACTTCCCTCATTCATTAGGAAACCACGGCCAACCATAGATGCTTCACACTTGCTACAAACGAAACAGTCGCTGTGCCAGTTGCGATCTTCGAAAGAGATGAATTTAGTTCCGCCAAAGCCTGCATAGATATATAAAAAGTTTTTCATTTAATAGATTAACATAAATCATTTAACAAATAAATCTACATTTATCCAATACATGATACATTTCTCAGATTAAATATCTGGGATTGGATTAAGGTCTTAGATAACAGAAACATTTATGTTTTAAGTGTTACCTTTCCATTAGTCTGTACAACAGGGGAATAAAATGTGCATATACTATTGGGAAAAACATCTACTAATTTAATAAACCATTTGAAAGTCCTCTTCTCATTGATGTGGGTACACCATTAATCAATGTTTATTTTGGAGTTCCTCCCTTCAAATTGAACTGATTAGAGTGTCACCCTGTTACTGTAGCTGATAAAAGTGCTCTGTTCCAATTAGTTTTAGTCCTACTTACATTTTAACTTTATCTTCACCTTTGCAAAACTGTTAATATTTATGATTATAAGTACCTGATCAAATGTAGCCAATGGTGTGTGAAAGGTTAACCAAAGATTGTAGAATGATCATTAATATTTCAATGAGTTTGATCCCATTTGTCTCGGCCTAGCCTCATAGCTAAGGTACAATTTCCAATACCTCATCCAACATTGCCCTTAAGGGAGGCCCAAATAGAGCAACAGTACATCTGTTACCTGTAATGGCATTGCAGCATCTGCAGCACTTCTTGGCGAAGAGGTCGCCATAGCAGGCAGCACAGTAGGGCTTCTCGTCACGTGAGGTGAACTTCTCCTTAGCCAACTCCATACTACAGTTGGAACAGGTGAAGCACTCCTTGTGCCATGGCTGGTTCTTGTAGGCCACACCCCCCTTGTTGATTACCTACAGAAGACAGGTGGATTAGATTGTAATTAAACTCTGGGTGTAACAGCTAGATTTAATCAACAGTTGATCTAAGGTAAAGCAGCTTGTCTGCATGACCAGGAAGTTTAACCTGCAAGTTTCATCTGTTTGACCTGCAAGTTGTCTGTATGAGCTGTAAATTGTATGTATGACCTGGAAGTTTTCTTTATGTTCTAGGAGAATCTGTTTGACATCTAAATGGTCTGTATGACCTGCAAATAACTGTTTAACCTCTATGTTGCAATCTGTATGAACTTGAAGTTGTCTCTATGATCTGGAGGTTTTCTCAATGATCTGGATGAATCTGTGTGACTTCTAAATTCTCTGATTGACCTGGCAATGTCTGTTTGACTTCAAAGTTGTCTGTATATATAACCTGGAATTTAGTTGTCTGCACAACCTGCAATTTATTGGTACAACCTGAATTTTTCTGTATGACTGGGAAGGTTTCTGTATGACCTGGAAGTTTTCAGTATGACCTTGAAGTTATCTGTAAAACTTCTGTATGACCTACAAACGTAGAAGGATTCTGTATGACCTACAAACTTAGAATGTTTCTGTATGATCTACAAACTTACAAGGGTTCTGTATGACCTACAAACTTACAAGGATTCTGTATGACCTACAAACTTACAAGGGTTCTGTATGACCTACAAACTTACAAGGATTCTGTATGACCTACAAACTTACAAGGGTTCCGTATGTCCTACAAACTTGCAAGGGTTCCGTATGACCAACAAACTTACAAGGGTTCCGTATGACCTACAAACTTACAAGGATTCTGTATGACCTACAAACTTACAAGGATTCTGTATGACCTACAAACTTACAAGGATTCTGTATGACCTACAAACTTACAAGGATTTTGTATGTCCTACAAACTTACAAGGATTCTGTATGACCTAAGAACTGTCTGTACTTACTCCACTGCATTTGCTACACTTCTGTGCAAACTGATCCTCATAGCATGGGACACACACCACATCCTGGTCGCGTGGGATGAAACTCTTGTTCTTGATTGGCTCTTTGCACACCATGCAGCAGAAGCACTCCTCATGCCACTGTTTACCGCGGTACTCAAACTTCTTCATGCCTGCAACATACAGCGGAGAATGTCAAGGGAAAACAATTTGTACCATATTCCTTAAGTTGTCTCAGCAACATCATCATTAAATACTGATAAAGAACATCAAACCAGCATTCATCCTATCAGGTATGAAGTGACTGAATATAGGCTTTAAATGGGCCTTCTTTCCACCATGCTGCCACCCATTAAGACAGCTAGGTTCAATACCATTAGGGCACCTTGTTCAAGGACTTGGATGAGATTGTGCCAACAGCAGTTGAGCCCTCACCTATTAGCCAAGAGCAGAATATTCTACTGCAATGGTGTCATTTTGTGAATTAGAGTAAATGTATTATGTGATTTGTTCAGTTATGCCATTGTCATATGTTGCTCTCTTTTAGCAGATAATTATATCATAACAAAACTGACAAATCTAATATAAAACTAGACACAAACAATAAACATTCTGAAATGTAATGGAAGACATACTGTTAGGTATTGAAAAACAAAAAACAAATGTGAACATTACTTTTTAAAAATGGAACACTACATTCAATTTAAAGAAAGTTATGTTAATTAAAAGAAAAAAACAACAACACTAATTCCCAGCAATATTCACTGTCTACACTATCTTGTTTATATGCTGGGTTAATCACCTGTGAACAGACAGGATCATTTTGAGATGAGGCACATCTCTTTGTTGTAGCTGGTGGCTACTTCACTGAACATCATATGGGAGGATCATTGCTTCATTACCTGAACAATGGGGGTTATGCAACCACACCAGCCTAAGATTGGTTGTGACCCTTCTGAGAAACATGACCTACCTTGGGAAGCACCCGGGATCATCGCCTTACATTAATGTGATAAATGCTCTCCTGACTTAATTGGCTATCGTGGCTTAATAATGTATTAGTGTACTGACCGTTACATTACAGCAATTAAATTAGATTTGAATTCATTTAAAAACAACATTTTGGTCATTTTATTAAACAACAGAAGGCATACTGTTAATCACTTAGATTTCACAAATACTTCATTTAACGAACTTACCTCTTCAGACATATTTGCAAATACATGATTTAACAAATTCTGATCTAGAAATGACTTTAAATTCAGGAGTGATGAGCGTTTTGGGCCGTGGACTCTGCAAGACTCCTATATTGATAACCCTATAGCTGTCTGCCATCCAAGTGTTATTTTCGTGCAAATAATCACAAGGATTGTCTTTCTTTGCATGTTAACAAAAAAAAATAATCCTATGCAAAATATAAGTGATTTACAGTATTATGTACACTTGTACACAACGTCTTTTGAAGGTGAGAAGAAATAAATAGAAATTTAAGCAAAATACATGTGATATATAGCAAATATGCCTCCCCCATGATTCAAGTAAGAGGAAATATACTGTTATCATCTATAATATATATTACATGTATAATAGGTGTTAATAATCAAATCAATAGATATAATAAATAGGGTAGATATAATATTAAAATTTATCAATAAAGTAAATACATATTAATATGCAATTTTACCTTTTTAGCACTATAGCACTCCAACTTACACAGCAAGAAAGTATACAGAGTGAGAATGTTATATATTTCTATGATACATGTGAATACGAAATTCCCCAAAACCACATATTATATCAGGATGTTAAATGAGATAGGAGAGAAATATATACAGTGTATATAAAATTGTATATAACAGATATGTTGCTACTTAGTAAATGATATGGAGTAACTGCATGATTAGATTTGTTAATTGGAATTTTGACAGAAATTGTCCAATGTTTTCCAATATTCTTGACCTCTAACAGTGTAACAATTCACAGAATGACTCCGACAACAATCTGTATATTGTATATTGGCCCATTGATTCACTGTTTAATCATAACAAAATTTGACAATCATGACACACACTAATTTCATCAAATCAAAATATAGTATATATTCCAGAGAGCTTTCAACAATTTAAAACAAGACAAATTATATTGGTTGATTTAAAGAATATCTCCTAAAAGAAAAAATAATTAATTCATTTTAAAAACTGCACTCCCAAAATAAAACAGTTGAATCAATTCTGCAGAGGATATTCTATTTCAATATTTAAAATGTCATACTCATGCTGAGAAGCATGCAGTATTAATCAAAATTTAGGTAACTCATGTAGCTAGAATTTTACAATTATCAGTTGTCATAAAACTAAAATTATTTTACATGTAAAATAAAATAGTTGACAATTTTTTTCATGTATTTATTTTTTTTATACAAATTTAATTATTGAAAACATTATGATACACACATTATACACTGTACCATGTAGTCAATGTAACTATCCTTTTTATAAGAACAGAATGCATGCCAACCGTTTTGATTATAATAATGGTCATACAAAGTATGCTAACTTCCAAAACCATCAGCTCCTAAAATAAACCCTGAGGAGCGAAACATGCTTTTTCTATGACCAATAGTATATGGTATTTCTCTAAGTCAGGTCCTACAGATTTTATGTGCTGCTGTTATATATGTAACCATGCAGGAAACAGAAAACTAGTCTAATTTGTACCTTAATTATCATATCAAATTACACATTCTGCTCATTATAATTATCAGAAAGTAATTAAGAGTGTTTTGTTAATGACCCCTATCAAATTTGTTTTCATTTTAAAAGCAGTTATATACTTTTTTTTTAAATTAAATGATTACAACATATCTCTTACAAATGTCCTTCTATCCAACTGTTAATAGATTTTCATTTTAGATGCTGTGTTTTCAGGAACAAATCCTGACTGTCTTACATTCTCCAATGTCTTTCTGTATTGGTTAGATTAGCTACATGTAGAAAGGTCAGTCTATTTCCTTATTCACTGCTCAATTCATCAAAGTATATGGAACATATCAAAGCACAAAGAAGATGCCATAATGTCTTGCTGAGATCCAAAGCAGCAGTTTCAGCCCCAATGCTTTCCAACATACAAATGTTACTTCACCTTTCAATCTGGAACTCACAATGCTGTTGACGACTGGCATTCACTTTTAGCTTCCTGTTTCTTTAAATAACTAACAATGATGAACTGTTTATAGAAACAGGACATCAATTGAACAACCAGAGTAGGACTTCCACAAACTATATCCCATTCATAAATTTGTGAATTTACAATACAAAGCATGGAGAAATTGTTTGGTGTTCCCATATCTTCAATATTTAATGCAGTGACTGCCATTTTTTTCAGAATTAGTGCCAAATTAAACTTTCTTACACTGTAGCCCTCTTAGAAACAATTGCAAGGTAATCTGAATGGCATTTATCATAGCCATAAGTCTAACAAATTAGTTTGGAATAAGCAAAATTGTCCTAACATTAAGTTTTGGATTGGATCATTTTGGTAGATATGATAGTGTGTATGCAACCAGGATTAAATAAAAACAGTATTTTGGGCAACAAAATCATGTCAGATAACACAGGGTACAACAGTCCTTGATTTGGTGTTGCTAAAGAAAAAATCTAAGGTCAGTAAAACCAGGTGTTGAAGGTTTCAGTATAAAACCAGGTGTCCATACAATAAGGTTTCAGTTAAACCAGGTATCAGTAAATTGAGTTTCAAAGAAATCTTGGCAATAATTCCCTAAAAAGATTTGAACACAAAAAAGTATACCTATTTTTTTTGTTTCCCCCCCTTTTTTTGTGGTACAATCAAACAATGTCTGTGCATATGTGACATTAAATATCACAGAGAAATCTCTATCAAATTTCCACTGAGGAGAGCCAAGATGATGATTGTGGAAGGGATAACCAGGCTTGCGACTTGAAAACTGGAAGTTAAATAGGCATAGATGAGGACAAGGAGCAATGTAGGCTTACAGATGTCAGGCAAAGTTTAGGTGAAAAGGGGACTGTTCAATTCAAATACCGTCTACCACCAGTCAGAATATAATTGGTCCAAGGGAATATGTAAAAATGTATTATTGTATGGAAATGAAAACTTTTGGCAAATTTGGAGCGAATAGGTCATATAAACAGAATGAGACACAAATCTATTTTTAAACATTCTTGCATGATTGTATGTTTCTTGAACTGACAAAATCAAAATCCAATCATTGATGATTCTATCTTTGAATCACAGGGTGATTAACCAACCAAATATTTAATGCCACATTATCTGTGTGAACCTGAAGGAGACAACCAGCCAGTGTAGAGTAAAATGATATCAAAAGAACATACTCAGTAGGAGTGGTGTTGAGTGAGGATGGTGTTTTGGAACACAATTATAGGACTTGTATAGAAAGAGTAAATGGCACAAAATGGCCAACATAGGCTTATAACCAAAGGAAGAGAGATGTGATGGGGCCTGAGGGAAACTTCTGATGACCAAAACGGATGGACATGGGGATTACAAACAGTACTTACCAGCGACCTCTGGATGGCCAAATACTACAAAAGTGAACAGTGGACGATACTGTGATCACAGGATGTACAAGGATTACAATGATTTTGATGGGTTTTTCCTGAGATTTGTTGACTGATATCCCAGCATTTCGATTGAACATATTTAACTTTCAATGTTTAAATCTTGTAGTTGAAATTCCAAAAGTTCAGTTTGGTTCTGGTGAATGAGATACAGTTTAACATATGTAAATTCCTGTGGTAATAGTGAGGAACAGACTCTCAAACTCTGGAAATGTTTCTGTCTGTTTCAAGTAGGTGTAAAAGAACCTCATTCAATGACTCATGCTCCTACACATTAAAAAGTACCAAATACTGATGGTTCCATTCAAACAAGACAAAAATCATAGAAAAGCCAATTAAGCATTTATATTTTCTAGCTCAGCCAAATGTAAACTTAAAAACTTCTTGGAACTGTAAATTTCCATGCCTTAGTGCTTTGCAATCAACTCTTGCTGACCTTAGACTTGAATACACAATCATGCTATAAGGTATTCATACAGTGTGTATAGGAAAAGTGGTAACTTGACTTATACACATTGAAAGGTATATTGACCAATGACATTTTTAAGCCAATCAAATCACAAATTTTGGTTCCTAGATCAAATGAAGTCATCTTATTGGATAAAAAGTTTAAACAAAGATATATTTAATTAAACAAAGATATCTTGAAAAACTCAAACTGGTAAGTCATAAATTCATTCAAGAATTCTACAAACTAATTATTTAATTAATACTTTCAGAGACATTTTAAAGTTAAACAAGAATTCTCAAAATAATTGTCAGTCTTGCATATATCAAGAAGCATTCTAAGTACTGCAATTGTTTTGGAATACACTTAGCAACGGTTAAAATGCTCATAATTACATGTAAGCCAATCTGAATTGAAATTTTAAGATATACAACAACCTCTAGATCTGTCGGACGTTAGACATTCTGTTTGCAGTGTATATTGCAGACATTTTGAAGATGAACTTTTGCTTGCACAGAGTTTAATAATTTCATGACATCACAAAGGTACAATAATAAAATAATTGCTTTTATACTAATTGATCCCTATCTTATTTACTTATACCAAAAATATTAACAAATATCTAGCTCTTTCTCCATCAAACAATTCACATTACATACACTCAAAGTGTATGTACTGTCCTAATTTGATTACTTCAGTTACTAGAAGGAAATAAAATGAAACAAATTTCTATCTATAATCCTGTCATCAAAACAATAATAATTTTCAAACTGCCTAACAACAGTTTTTTAACCCCCAAAAAAACAACATAATTTTTCTGTCTATAAACAGATGTATAAGTTTCTTGCCTAAATCATCTTTAAGTTCTCAATCAGTATGAATGTTATCCTTAAAGTAGGTAATTTATCTGTGATCAACTTGAGCAATGGAAACAAATACCATAACCCAAACCAAAAGTGAATAAGTCAGTAAACTCTGACTAAGGCACACAACAAAATCATTGACATTCTTACAGAAGTTTATATATATACATGTTAGAATCTAAATGACATTCTTATGGAAGGTTATTACATATAGAATCTAAATGAAGAAATAACTGACTGATGACAACAAAGATTTTGTACACTACCAGCCAATTGTTGACCCAATAGATATTTGTTTCCATGATTACAAAAAGCCTGGTTCATCTTAACTTATCTACTTTTGTCAGTTAAATCATATCCTGTTAAGATAGCTGAAAAGTATTACTTTATTTGAACAAGATAATAGTCAAAGTATTCAATTCACTCATTACAACTGATGAAGCCATTTAGTAATAGAGACATAAATAGTTTGTGATCTCTTGGAAAAATCTGTCCTTTAAATCTTTAAAGACTTTAAACTTAAAGTAATATAAGGGTAGTAAGTAATATTGGTACCATACTAACCTACAACATATAACTTACTAACTCATGATTACTTTAACCCACCAGCCTAGGTACTAGCATATACCTCACAACCCCATGGACACCTCACAACCCGATGGACACCTCACAACCCCATGGACACCTCACAACCCGATGAACACTTGTACCCTACAGCTAGGTACCAGGCTATAGGTAATAGCATAAACCTCACTACCCATGAATATGCACCCACCAGCCTAAAGCTACATGCAGCTACTAGCATACACCTCACTACCTCATGGATACCTCTCTACCCCATGGACACCTCTACCCCATCAGCCTATAGCTAGCTAACTAACATACACCTCACTTCCCCATGGGCACCTAACTAGCCTGGACACCTAGCTACCCCATGGACACCTGGCTACCTCATGGACACCTCTCTACCCCATCAGCCTATAGCTAGCTAACTAGCATACACCTCACTACCCCATGGACACCTGGCTACCTCATGGACACCTAGCTACCTCATGGACACCTAGTTACCCCATGGACACCTCACTGCCCCATGAACACCTCACTACCCCATGGACACCTCACTACACCATGGACACCTCACTACCCCATCGACACCTCACTACCCCATAGACACTTCACTACCCCATGGACACTTCACTACCACATGGACACCTCACAACCCCATGGACACCTCACTACACATGGACACCTCACTACACCATGGACACCTCACTTCCCCATGGACACCACTACACCATGGACACCTCACTTCCCCATGGACACCTCACTCTACCATGGACACCTCACTCTACCATGGACACCTCACTACACCATGGACACCTCACTACATCATGGACACCTCACTTCCCCATGGACACCTCACTCTACCATGGACACCTCACTACATCATGGACACCTCACTACCCCATGGACACCTCACTACACCATGGACACCTCACTACACCATGGACACCTCACTACACCATGGACACCTCACTACACCATGGACACCTCACTTCCCCATGGACACCTCACTCTACCATGGACACCTCACTACACCATGGACACCTCACTTCCCCATGGACACCTCACTCTACCATGGACACTTCACTACACCATGGACACCTCACTACACCATGGACACCTCACTACACCATGGACACCTCACTACACCATGAACACCTCAATACACCATGGACACCTCACTACACCATGAACACCTCAATACACCATGGACACCTCACTACCCCTCAAGAACATGTACTAAAGCACTGTATGCATACCACAAACACCTCTATTCCAAGGATCACAATCATGTCCTGGTGCAAGGTTGTAGAACAAGAACACCTTTACACAATGATCTCATTCACTATGAACTCTTGCATCTCCAAAGCACATACCGTATACCCAATAAACATTATATCCCAAAAACACTTGTCCTACAGAGTACCTGTATCTCATGAACAAATACATGTAATACAAAAATGTAGCATATAATTAATATATAAGTTGTACTTGTCCAAATGAACACTAGCTTATACCTCATGAACACCAACTGTATTTATAAGTATTCTAACTCAGAGCACCTGCACCAATATCTAATGAGTATTCATCAACACATCAACGGAAATCTTTAACTGTGACAATCACATGTAACAATTACATGTAAGGCAATATGATAAAACATGTATCACGATATGGTAATACATGTATCACAATATGATAATACATGTATCACAATATGATAAAACATGTATCCCGATATGATAATACATGTATCACAATATGATAAAACATGTATTAAGATATTACTTGATACACAATTGTTAAACAATTACCGGTATGATTTGATTCAAGTTGTGATGACATTTAACATCATGACATCACTGACAGGTCAATTAAGGATTCACAGTATAAGAAAGACATCTTCCATAAATTAAAAGTAAATTGGTCCTCAATCTCCTCATTATGTCATCCTGATTTCAAGCAAAGTTTAGGTAATATTAAATTGCTGATCAAGTCCATTAAATAATTAATGCAACTAGCACAGAAGAAATGAGTATTAACATGCCTAGAATTAAGCTTTTAGCGATTATATCATCAATTGCATCTGTTTAATAGCAACAAAAATAGAAACTGGCAGTTTATCAGGTCTCAGTTCACAGAAGAAGAATTTTGCAGATTTTGCAATTTTGGTTACCATAGTAACATTTTGTGTACAAATTCATGAAATGCAGCCAAATTGACTTTTTTTTCAAATGAATCATTAAACATGTCTGTTTTGATAATCTTCCATTTCAGAGGTTCCTTAATTACATCTATATTCATGTCTGTGTGGGGACTAATTGATTTATATTTGGAACACCTCTTATAATAAAATCTGCAAAATGCTTCTCCTTGGTTGAACATGATGTTGTTAAAGTGTTATCAATACCTGCAACTCCTGCACTCTCATCTCCTGTGACGCAGGGAAAGGAAAGCACTCATATATCTATATATATCTAAACAGTTTCACAGCATTAACTAATATGGTACTCATTCAGTCATTAAGTATTTTTCATATTCAATTAACCCGGCCATTCAAAAAAATTGATATTTTCTCTGTAAAATGGTACTTAATTAAAGTCATTTAATGTTTTTTTCGTAATCAATTCAATCATTCAAATATACATACTCTCTTTTTTGATTTTCAGACATAAACATATTAAATTGACACATCTCAAATAATCTAATAACACTTAGAAATCCTGATAGTAGGAGGTTTAATTATCTGTTTTTTGTTTAACATCAATTAAGTAGAATTGGCAAACAAGCTTTTTTACACAATACAACAATCACAAATTGAAGACAATTAGCTGACAAAATATTGAAATTCACTGACAAATTACAATGACAATTTCACCGATCAAACTGCATGGCTGTTCTACAGGTCACGAGCAAAACGTTTTCTTCCAGAAAATGACAACATCAGTCAAAATCAGCAAAAAATATTTTTTCTATATAGTAATGCATTCACAATTTTCACATGTTGCTTGATGAAATATGTTTCAGTATTAATCAAATTTGAGAGAAGATTTAAATGATATTTCAGCACACTCTTCATCATTTTTATATCTTCCATGCATTTTTATCCAATATTTCAAACACAATTGTATCTAATAGCCCAATACATCCAAATCATCAATAAGTTCCAAAAAATGTGCATCACACTTAATTTTGCCACAGCCAGTGTTTATCAAAAAGGAAGAAAAAAGTAAAAGAGAGAGAGAGCTAGAAACTGCCCTCCAGCGCTACAGAAAAAAAAACACAAAAAAAAACCAACCCAACTTGCTATCGTTATGGAACAAGATGTCATCTGTTATGCTATATAAGCAGAATTTGAAACTGGATGCTGTGTTATATAGCTGCTGCTTTTCTATGGCAATAGTTGCTAGTATAGGGAAAACTGCTGTTGATGCAACAAATGATTTTTATCCAAGGGAGACATGAGCAGTGGAATCACAGCCATTATATTTCTGGGACAACGTGTCCAACAGCTGAAGAAAGCTTGTTTCAGCCTGTCAAATTCTAGTTACTTACTGTCTACGATTTGTGAATCATACGTTACAAAGAAGAATATAGCAAATGTTAGAAAAGAAAAATTAAGAAATTTGAGATGTCACAAAATTAGAAAAAACATTAACTACATGATCATTTATACAGGGAACTGTGATTGATTCAGGAAAATCTGTCCTATAAAGAAGTCAACTTGTCCAGTACTAGCATCAACAGATAAAATGACGTAACACTCCTGCATGACTTCAAGTTTTAAAAAAAAAATCTTTAAAAAGAAATATATATAGTAAACAAAATGAGGAAATTCTTTCTTCTCAAATCAAAATTTGATGCCGTTTCTGTGATGTATATGACAAGACCATGATACGTGTTTAACTTTGTAAGTATGGCTTTATCTGCATTTCTATCATTTGTCTAAATTTAATCAAATGATGATTACCTCCCCTGAATGGTTTTTCACATCCATCGCAGCGTGCAGCGAACTTGTCATCATGACACTCAGAGCAAAAAATATTCTCATTTTTAGGAGCAAATGGTTGGTCAACCAAGGATTTCTGGCACTCAAAACACTTGAAACAAAACTCATGCCAGTGACGTTCCTTGTACGATAGGTCCTGAAAAACACAAAAAAGACTGCAATGAGCTAAACTGTCGCAAACATAATATGGTATTATTTAAAACATATCACTAAGTAATGAGATACAATAGACCTAAAGATTGTGTCATATAATTCACAAGTTTAGAAGAGTTGTCTCCCTTTAGTCGATTGAACTTTATTATCTTATAGTTAATACTCAAAGCGTAGATATTTCCTGAACAAAAGCTCTATAATGTAATAGTATAGTAGCACACATGGAGAAAATATAAAATCAAATTCAATATTATACAAACATAATTCCATTTACTATTTAAAGCATACATGCTTCGAAAAGTATTTTCAATGTTTGTCCTCTATATAATGTTAATCATGATCAGAGGACAATAGGAGACTCATTTGCATGTATGTGTCATCTTTATTGAACAACAATAAACATTTACTGAATGACAAACAGACTGTTATATAATAACACAGCTTACATAAACTTTGTATTCTATGACTTTACTGTTTTAACTTATCATCCTACAACTGGTTTAGATAGTACACGGAAATTTCATTTGCTTTCAAATCTATTTTTATTCTTGAATAGGAAACTCAAAGCATTTCTCCAGCATTATTTCTTTAGAAGTTATTTATAATAAGCTTTGTGTGTGTTGTAAAGTATATCTTCCCTGCATCTCTGGCATGCACTAACTTAGTATGCACCACAACAATTCAGCAAGCATTGTCAGCTTGTGGTGTGTAGACCTGATTTCCAAATTAACAAATAACATGTATGAATATTTCCTTTTTTTTCTTTTTTTTTAAAATTTATTATAAATACCCCCATAATGAAACTTCACATCAGAAATTATCAACTTTAAACACAGTAGTTTAGAATATAGAAAGCCCTGGATTCAGATAACACGGTTGGCTGTCTGATCTTAAGACCCTGACATTTAGGGACAATTATGGGATGAGAAAGACAAGACCAGATCTGTTGCAGTGTTGGTGGTATAAATACAGCACTGTGGAATGTACAAAATAAGAACATGGGAGAGTTCCAACCAATCATACTAAGGTTTAGTCATCACATTCCTCGTTATAAGACAGCTCAGCTGATTGACTAAATACTACAAGGTCAATTAAACAACCCTTTAATTGTTTTGTACCAGTGGTGTCCAGTTACACAAGTTAAAACTTCCCTTTAAAAGTGCAACAGAAAATATGTATACAAAGTCAATATAAAGATAACTGGCTATAAAAAATATACATGCCACATACAGCTTTATCTAAATTAGATTATTGTTGGCTAATATGTCTTCATCAGAAACACATCCCTCATCCATAGAATGGAAATTGCTTTGAATTATTTGTCGATATGCAGCGTGGAGATACAATGGGGTTGTTTATGTGCCTTTTGTTAGAGTAACTCTTTGGTGGGTATGGAAACACAGTTCTTTACTTTGTGCCATTTTGAAACTTTATCATTTTATGTCATTTTCTAATCTAAATTTCGATAATATATATGAAACATCTATAAAATATCACATACAGATGAACCTTGTTATCTTGAAGTCATGGTCATGGAAAAACACTTAGGATAATCCTAAGTATTCAAAGTAATTGGGTAATAAGTAAAAAAATAATTCTATAATAAAGGAACTGAATTTTTACTTCAAGTTAAGCAGGGTTTTTGATTTATAAGAGTTTAAGATTTGACTGCAATTCAATGCCAAGAAAAGTTGTTGAGGTATTTGGGATTGAAGGTGCAGAATTTAAATCAATGAATTCATACCACATTGTTTTTTCTATTTTGTTAACTAGCTGAAAAGGTTGGCATATTGCCATTACACCAAACCATGAAGAGAATTCAAACCTGCTGAGCTACAGTAACTGACATGGAAGCTGGTACAAGATAAATCACAGTGAATTTCTGAACTGAAACAGTTATAAATCAGAACAGGGTCGATTTCACTTACAAATCAAAGCTAATGGCCTATAATCTATCAGGAACCCTTGCAGAGAATTCCAACTACAGGCAGCTATGAAACAGCCTCACTATTGGGCCTAGGCCTACTGCATGTCAAACACGAACATTCTCACAAATATCTAAATAAATACGTCAACTAACCAACAATATCTGTCAAATGATAAACACTGCTGAAAATAAACATTTACTCTTCTATAAACAGCAAAGAGGATTGTAATAAACCAGGGGAAGTAACCCATGCTGACTTGGAGGAGAATTGCCAGCGACTTGGAAGCATTTATAATCTTCAGTATGATATGGTGCAAAGCAAAATATATGCTGTTTTTATATAAAGACTAGAAGATAAATTGTATACGTCATAGAGAAAAACAGTTGCAACATTACAAATTTTCTACAGAGGAAGAACGCAAATCAAATTAGTAGATGTGTACTAATAGGATTAGTTATCCGGGAATGATATCCTTCTAAATGTCATACCATGTCAGTGCTGAGTACATTCATCAGTCATCAGCACATGTACAAAAACGATGTTTGCTTTGACAAAAGTTATTTTTAGACTTGTACCAAAAATATCCATAGAAACACAGCCAGAAATACCCTCAGGAACAGGGTTGTATCAAAGTACTGCAGTCTCACAGCCAGAAATACCCTCAGGAACAGGGTTGTATCAAGGTACTGCAGTCACACAGCCAGAAATACCCTCAGGAACAGGGTTGTATCAAAGGTACTGCAGTCACACAGCCAGGAATACCCTCAGGAACAGGGTTGTATCAAGGTACTGCAGTCACACAGCCAGAAATACCCTCAGGAACAGGGTTGTATCAAAGTACTGCAGTCTCACAGCCAGAAATACCCTCAGAACAGGGTTGTGTCAAAGTACTGCAGTCACACAGCCAGGAATACCCTCAGGAACAGGGTTGTATCAAGGTACTGCAGTCACACAGCCAGAAATACCCTCAGGAACAGGGTTGTGTCAAAGTACTGCAGTCTCACAGCCAGGAATACCCTCAGGAACAGGGTTGTATCAAGGTACTGCAGTCACACAGCCAGGAATACCCTCAGGAACAGGGTTGTATCAAGGTACTGCAGTCATACAGCCAGGAATACCCTCAGGAACAGGGTTGTGTCAAAGTACTGCAGATACAACACATTATCATCATTGGACTTTTTTATCAGAGAAATGTTTGACCACTGGTTACAGATCTTTAGAATTCCTTCGTACTGAAAACAGCAAAAGCATTGTTCTCTCTCTTTATAGACCAGTCTTTTAATATATTTTGACATGAAAACAAGATACAGAATTTGAAATAACACAATGACAGAAAAAAAACTTTGAAGAAAAGATAGATGATAGATATTCTTACAATGATTTAATTATATATGTTTTAAACTGATTCCAATTCATAGGTCATAGAATTCTAAAAAAGAACAAATAACTATTGTAATGAAAGCATGATGCTGCCAATAATGAGCAATAAGACTATATATCATAGAAGTGCATCAATATCGAATGTTTTGGACAATCAACATTCTAAGGGAGGAACAGACATATATTAACTTATGAGATTGTTCTCCTCCACCTGTAAGTAATATTTCGGTGTATGTTGATTAGAATTCCCTTAAATATCTGATAATTTCTGATGAGCTCAATGCATCACGTCAATGCACTAATACACATGGATATGCCTGCCAATTAGTCATGTTATCCCAGCAGATTTTTTGTATTTCCATCTGTCTCAGACCCAGAAGTACTCAGGTGCCCCGACATATGCCGACTGTTTACACATAAAACCTGCCATCTACAAATCTGCAATCCCTGTTCTCCGTTTCTCTTTGTTTTGACTAAAACCTCCAATCATTGCTGGTTAAGTGCTCACCAGAAACTACAAGTTTCTAAAACAAACAGCATCAATGTATTAAGGTGATGTTGCATGGTTTTAAATACTGTTTTAAGGTACACCAGTAGAATATCTGAACCAGTAAGAAGAAACTGTCACTGTGCCCTGACCAACTTCCTGCAGGCCCTGATGTCTTGAAAGATAACCGACAAATGCCTCCATTTTTTTAGGAGTTTTTAACATCATCAATGGCATATTGAATATTTTTGCAACGACTACAATAATTACAAGAAAAGAAAAAGAAAATACCTTTAAGACATGAATGTTCTTGCTTCTATGCAAAGAACTTGATGTTATGATATGATGTAAACATCAACCAAATCTGTAAATCTGTTGACGATGATCTGGAACAATGTGTCCCATGCAGAACCTTTGACCCTCACCTTTGACCCACACCTTTGACCCTCACCTTTGACCATCCTTGACTTCATGTTACGATAATATGGCATGAATTTAAACCTATAAGCTTAGGACATCAAACAGCTGCTTACAAAGTATCCCTCCGAACACCAGACATTTTTACCAATGTCATATTACATGACTGATTTGCTGTAGTAAGTTTTGATATTAAAGGTTAAACTCTCCTTAAATTATCTCCCCTGACTGGTGGCCTGGAGTGTGTCAGACATCTGAAGTAATTTCCTTCCCTTATAACTTCAATTTATATAAATAACACATGTAATAACCATGATATAGACCCACCAACATTTATACAAAAATAGCCCTCAAAACAGACGTCTGAAATGTCAAAACAAGGCATATAACCTTTCAAGAAGCCTGGGATGTCTGTACCAAATTCAAGCCCCATATTGTCTGAAGTTTCCATTTACTATTTCATCAAAAACTGTATAAAATGTTAAAATGAATGATAAGATAGTATCAGTCAATCTTAAAATGTGTGTAAACATTTCTATGTATATCTAAACCTCCACAGATTGTTACTAAATACATTGGTCTCTGTGATAGCTTTCCCCATAAAAAAAGGACAGATGTCAAGAAAAAGTTTTCTTCTGGTTTAGAATCTAGTACTGATGACGAACAGACCATCTTTTATCACAGTCTACTTCCGTATCTGTATTGTGGAGTAATGAAAAATGGAAAAACCTTGACCTTCTCAATAAAAAAAATATTGAAATAACATTTCCTACAAATAAATTGATAAAAGATGGGAAAGTTGACCCTTTCTTGTATGCTACAATGATATTGCTGTCAATCACGTTGAAAAAACTGCAGTATTTATAAACAGGTTACAGAAATAGGGACTGTTTTACATGTCTATAACTCAACTTCAATCATATTCAATTTTCAAAAACTTAAGTTTCAGCAAAATTGACTTTTGAACTACTGCAGTTTAGAGAAGGAAGTATGTTTTGAGGAATATCTGACATTACAGTGTAGACTAATAGATATAGAATGTCTTCTCTGACATTAAAGTGTGGGCAGTAATTGTAGAATGTCGATCTTTACTGACATTACAGTGCAGACAGTAGTTGTAGAATGTCTGACATTACAGTGTGGACTAGTAGTTGTAGAATGTCTGACATTACAGTGTGGGCTAGTAGTTGTAGAATGTCTGACATTACAGTGTGGACAGTAGTTGTAGAATATCTGACATTACAGTGTGGACTAGTAGTTGTAGAATGTCTGACATTACAGTGTGGACTAGTAGTTGTAGAATGTCTGACATTACAGTGTGGACTAGTAGTTGTAGAATGTCTGACATTACAGTGTAGACTAGTAGTTGTAGAATGTCTGACATTACAGTGTGGACTAGTAGTTGTAGAATGTCTGACATTACAGTGAGGACTAGTAGTTGTAGAATGTCTGACATTACAGTGTGGACTAGTAGTTGTAGAATGTCTGACATTACAGTGCAGACTAGTAGTTGTAGAATGTCTGACATTACAGTGTGGACTAGTAGTTGTAGAATGTCTGACATTACAGTGTGGACTAGTAGTTGTAGGATGTCTGACATTACAGTGAGGACTAGTAGTTGTAGAATGTCTGACATTACAGTGAGGACTAGTAGTTGTAGAATGTCTGACATTACAGTGAGGACTAGTAGTTGTAGAATGTCTGACATTACAGTGTGGACTAGTAGTTGTAGAATGTCTGACATTACAGTGTAGACAGTAGTTGTAGAATGTCTGACATTACAGTGTAGACAGTAGTTGTAGAATGTCTGACATTACAGTGTAGACAGTAGTTGTAGAATGTCTGACATTACAGTGTAGACAGTAGTCGTAGAATGTCTGACATTACAGTGCAGACAGTAGTTGTAGAATGTCTGACATTACAGTGAGGACTAGTAGTTGTAGAATGTCTGATATTACAGTGAGGACTAGTAGTTGTAGAATGTCTGACATTACAATGTGGACTAGTAGTTGTAGGATGTCTGACATTACAGTGTGGACTAGTAGTTGTAGAATGTCTGACATTACAGTGTGGACTAGTAGTTATAGAATGTCTGACATTACAGTGTGGACTAATAGTTGTAGAATGTCTGACATTACAGTGTTGACTAGAAGTTGTAGAATGTCTGACATTACAGTGTGGACTAGTAGTTGTAGAATGTCTGACATTACAGTGTGGACTAGAAGTTATAGAATGTCTGACATTACAGTGTGGACTAATAGTTGTAGAATGTCTGACATTACAGTGTTGACTAGAAGTTGTAGAATGTCTGACATTACAGTGTGGACTAGTAGTTGTAGAATGTCTGACATTACAGTGTGGACAGTAGTTGTAGAATGTCTTTGTTGACATTACAGTGTGGACTGAAATTGACATTTTATATGTTCCGACAAAATTAGATTTTTACTAAAAGGTCTTGTCTCAAGGAACACACATGTCAAAAGTCAAATATCTAAGCTGTACTCTTATTGGTACTGACACAACACTGTTTTATAAAAAATTTAACCTAGCTGTCCACGACCAACGCCAGCACCAACGCCAATGCTGCGGTATAGCAATTACTGCCCAGACTGGACTTTGTCCTTGCAAGCTAAAAATCGATTCCAGATTTAAAAAAAATTGATTAATTAAATAAAAATTTTGTTGAAAATCCACCTTAAATAATGCACCTTATGATAATTAACTGTACTCTAGCTATATTTATTGACAGTGCTGTGACCTTGACGTACATATAATGTACAATTTGTCCGTGTGACTGTATTGGATTCTTGCTTCCTGTTAATCATCACTTCAATGTACTGCAGTGTACAAACCTAAATCTTGTCTGACAGCAGAGCAGCACAGCATCTGTAGAGCCCCTGCACTTCCCAGCAGACTCAATTTTATCAGCTATGCATTGAATTGCATAACGCTGCTATTAGCACGTAACCAGATAATGATAATTATCACACAACAACATACAGCATTTGATATCTCCTCTCTTCAGGCAGCTCTCAAATATAAAATGTTCTGTACCAACTTCAGCATCAAAGAAGTTATGATAATTTGTGACAGTACACACAATCTGGTAGTCATATGTCCCCAGCTTCCTATCAACATATCATTGTGTATTATACAGTGCTGAGCCTATCCACATAGAGGATGGGATCACTAACACAGCCATTTACACATAGTCCTAGCTGATACTACAAAAATATCAATTTGTGTTCTCAGAATAAGAGTACATTGTCATCAAAACACAATTACTATGAAAAAAGATGAGGGGAAAGCTATAAAGACATGAATGCCATGGGACCAGTCTTATGCAACACTGGTCAAAGATGAATTTAGCCTCTTTAACCTTGACCAATGACCATCAGAATGTGATCAGGTGTAGAGCTTGATGGTATGATATTATAGTTTAAATATGACACAGATCTATTGAGGGGTTCTCACAATATCTAAATAATTTGGAATTTTGAATGTGACAGGACGCAACAGGACTAGGCACATCAAATGACGGACATGGGTAACACTATATGCTCCTCCCACTCCTCCTACCAAATAAAATGACAGGCTCCTCCAACCCCTCCTACCAAATAAAATGACAGGCTCCTCCAACCCCTCCTACCAAATAAAATGACAGGCTCCTCCCACCCCTCCTACCAAATGAAATGACAGAGGCATCAAATAACTGAAGGAAGACAACCATTGCAGAGTATTATTGCAAAAATTTGTCAATTGTTAAGTTGACAAGTGTGATATGCTTTATATATACCTGCCAATGTAAAAAATAATCTTAGACAAATGAATCTAACTGCATAAAAGCATGGAAATATATCAATAAGCACGGTACAAACTTAAAGACTCTTTTGAAACCACAACTACATATGTAATTATTTAAGTTCGTATTGATCCACAGTTTCAAAGATATCACAATCGATTGAAAACTGAAAGTCAATCTCAAAAAAAAGACTGAAATGCTTTACAAAAAACAAAATTAAAGGGCAATAACTCTTTATAATTTACCAAAATTAAAATGCCTTTAGAAAGCACAACTATGTACACTTTATGATTATAAAGCCTTAACCAAGTATCAATATCAGCAGTTGGGTAAGTATGGGATACAAACATATCATATTAATTTCACTGAAATTTTATTGGCATACAAAAAATTAATATAACTGGTATAAAACCATAGAAAATCTGTCTTTCCTGCGTATGTTACTCCCCAATCAATTTGTTTTATTTCTCGATTGGCCAGGCATATGGATAGTAACAGGCATTACAAATAAACTGTCTGAAACAATTTCCTAGAAATGTTCCATGTGATGACTCTGCAAATAGCAGCCTTATCCATAAACACAATAGCAAGATGACTGCTGGGAAATGAACTCCGTAAGGTTCAATTACGATCTAAATGTCAACCTTCTGCATCTGGTTACGAGAGACTATTAACCTTTGCGAAAATGGCAGGTTGTCATCAAGATGTATAAAATTCATGGCTATTAATTCTCACAAAAGCATTTTCAGACATTGCTTGCACATTTGTTTTTGATCAAAGTATAATCATAAAGAAATTTATAACTTCAGCGTTATCCTCCATTTGTTAATTATTACGCATGGCATTAACCAATTTACATATAAAGTTTTTGAATTTTATACATTCCAGGCGCTGGGTATAGTCTAATGATGGATATACGTTGATGTCATATAAACCCTGTCTGGTGTCTGTGAAACACATGTTTACCTCCCTGTTGTCAGGTAGAATTAATTTTATAGAAAAAACAAGTGAAGGAACTGGAGAAATGAGAAAAAAATTCTATAAATAGTAACAGTGACCTTAACCTTTAGAATGAAAATGTTGAAATCACAGAACTTGATTGAACTCATATGAAGGAGGTGCATGAGTGAAAGGAGCAGTAAGGAGCAACACATGTACAGGGATAAATAAAATCATTAAAATACAAACAATTACATCTATATAATATAGGTATCTTGATTAGCTATACAATGTTTAAATCAATCAAAATCTCCTCTAGAAATAAATCACTGATAGTTTACTTTGTAAATCGCACTGAACATTTACCTATTTTAGTTTCAAAATGGAAATAGCAGAAGGTTATCATATTTTCCCCATCGATTCAAACAACAAAGCTGACTCTAAAACATTCACCAGAAGGGCAAAAACACTGTGATTGATTCCCATTTGTGGGTATTTTTCATTTTCAGACAGAATGATCAAGATTTGTTTACAGAAGTTCCTGATTTTATCAAAAACTGATAAAGCATTCTTGTGCAGTTGGAAGGCATTGGCAACCACTTCAACCTTTCCACCTTGAGTTAAGAACACGTCATCAATCCTTCACAAACAAGAATTTAGAGGTGTACTAGCTAGGACAGACCCAACATCTTGGCACTCATACAAAGATGGTTCCATGCGAAATATGTCAAACCCTATTTTCAACCACCTCTATTTTTCTCTATATATCTTGAGAGTATTCCAGCGAGGTCTACATCCTGTATACTCGCGAACAAGCTCCTCAAAGACAAGGATGCGCTTGTCTATCCCCAATCAGCTGCTGGTTAATAAAACATGGCACCTAGAACAGTAGCAACCACGTCACTGGTCCACTCAACCACGTCATTGGTCCACTCGAATCACGTCACTGGTCCACTCCTTACGGCAGTCTGACAACATATGTGTCGTAGGTCACCATGTACACCCTGAATGATGGGTACCAGTATAAACACTGTCGAACACCAGTAAATCAGCAGATGAAAAAGAGATACTATAGAATACACTCCTGAACCTCTATGATACATACTCAGTATGGGATTTAGTGTCATCTGCTCACAGCATCAATAGCCGAGAATAGGAACTCCTGTTTTATCTGATGATGGAAGTCAGGGACACGAATGTATGTCAAGATGATATGTAAATATGAAAAACATTAATGCAGTTGTTATCGAGACTGATCAAAGTCTTGATGAAGTATTGGATGATAAACGAACAGCAATGGCTGCCAAGAAGCATAACATAGGTGTGACTACCAGATTGTACAAAGGTATTCAGTTCTGGAAAATATTGTACAGAAAATCATAAAATATATATCAAAAATGAAGACTGATGCTTAATTACTGAATTTATATCAAGGCTTGTGAATAATGACAAATATAACAAGACTTGTAAAAACTTTAAATTAGATTGAGCAAGCTAATTTTTCTGAATTTCAGTTTCCATTAGATATCCAAATCTAAAATATCTTATTATTACAAAAATCTTTCAGCAAAACATTTTTTTTATCAATATGAAAATGCATTTCAACCTGAACAGAAATCATTCCAGAGGAACATTCTGCCAGTATGACACTGTGGTACAAATTAAGCACCCACCCACTAGAAGGTATACCGGTAATTATGTGCTGATGACTGCCAATACGAACATGCTGACATACACAGTTAAGACATGTATGATGATATAATACCTTTTCCTCACAATCCAACCTATTTGCTTCATCACTTGTTATCTTATCTTCTTTAGAAACAATGATTGATGTTTCTTCTGATAACTTTTGAACACTGTGACTTTAAATTTCTGTAACTAGACATATCAGCCAACTTTCCCTGTGAACAGCACAAGTACATGGAATTCCAGCAAATGTACCTATTTTAGTGCACTCAAATATTAGCACATCCCCAACTTTAAACAGATAAGAGCAATAATGATTTGGCACAGTCATAATACATGGAAATCAATATTCAGAAACTGCAATTAGCTCATTATTATTTCATGAAATTATTTCATGGTGAAAGGCACAAAAAAAGTTATGGTATAATGTTTTACAGTGGTAAGATTTCAGTATATCAGCTGCCGATCTTGCAGGTATCAAAGACGTATATGCTTGTACAAATTATGCTAAATCTAGGTTTATCTGTTGTCAAAGTCTTTTTTTTAAACTTCACTTTTATTTTTTCTAATGAAATTTCAGTTAATGAGGGGAGAATATACACTAGATAAATTTGCTCTGAAAACATTAAGTGTTTATACCCTAGAACTATCTTTTGCCCTTTTTCCTCATAAAACAGCAACTGCAGATATCATCAAATCAGCATTTGCATCATATAAAATGTCAGTATATCAATGAATAACATGACGTCTCACAATTACATAAATCACATCACAAAATACAGCAGAAAACACTTCTGTCATAATTTACAACTAACAAACAACACCTGTTATATTTCACGACTTCTGAAAAAAATAACACTTAGCATTTGATAGGACTGCCTTCTCGTCTTCATGAATGACATTAAAGGGAGGCAACTCAGAATACGAATGTGACCCATTAATTACAAATGGTGTTTGCTGTCGGTTATCTATAATATCTTACATATCAACGTGTATGAGCATGGTCTTGCTCGGATTATGACAACATTCCGCAGACATCATGTGACTTGTGATGTAAGAACAGAGGTAGAGATCAGCCCGGAGAAAAAAATCGGTTAACTCTTTGCAGGAACACAATTTGGAGGAGAATGAAATCCAGGTCGCATTGAGCACCATGGGGGGCAGGGTCTCAGTTGGAATACTAATTAAGTGTCCACAATGGATATATTTGTGACAAATTTTGGCCAGGAATCGTTGAACCAAACTCAAATAGCTATGATGCGGGTGTTAATTATTTTTCTTGGTAATAATTACACCAGTCTAGTAAATATATAAGCTATCAACAGTCATTGAAATTTCAGTAAAATATGTCATAATGTTTCTGATTTAGGCAACCTTATAGTGATGTGTACCTTCGATTTATATACATAGGGTACACAGCACAAATGGTCCTGTATAGTTTCTATACAATTCTTACGCCTGCTCTCCCTCATACAAAGAATCTGGTAGCTCAGCGGAGTCTTTCGGTAGTGGAGGAAGGGATGGAGGGTTAATAGTATCATACAGTGGAGGAATCTGACATTGAGGGAAGCCATTCATGTCCTCTGGCACACACTCAGCTGGTTCTCATTAACCCAGACAAAATATAAATATTTGCGGGTAGATGTAGAAATGTTGCTGGAATGGTTAGTTGATGTAGAGCTATACAACTATATCAGATAGACGTTACTGTGACCCCAACACATATCATGGAGTGTTTTATCTAATGTGAAGACACACTAATTAAATATAAATAAGTCTAGTTTATGATGTTGCTTCCCTCTATATCTTCATAACAGTAACTAACATAGCTGTACATGTATTTACCTTATACAGTGTAAACTGAAATATCTAGGGCAGAAACAATCTGTCAGTTAAACATAAGGTCAACCTTGACATTGTCCAGTTTATACAGGGCCAAGTTTATAACAGGTCAGCTTATACAGTGTCCAGTTTATACAGGGCAAAGTTATATATATGATCAGCTTATACCGAGTCCAGTTTATACAGGGCAAAGTTATATATATGATCAGCTTATACCAAGTCCAGTTTATACAGGGCAAAGTTACATATCTATAGGGTCAGCTTATACAGAGTCCAGTTTATACAGGGCAAAGTTATATATAGGGTCAGTTTATATAGAGTCCAGTTTATACAGGGCAAAGTCATATATAGGGTCAGCTTATACAGAGTCCAGTTTATACAGGGCAAAGTTATATATAGGGTCAGCTTATACAGAGTCCAGTTTATACAGGGCAAAGTTATATTATATAGGGTCAGCTTATACAGAGTCCAGTTTATACAGGGCAAAGTTATATATAGGGTCAGCTTATATATACAGAGTCCAGTTTATACAGGGCAAAGTTATATATAGGGTCAGCTTATACAGAGGCCAGTTTATACAGGGCAAAGTTATATATATAAGTTCAAGCTTATAAAGTGTCCAATTTATACAGGATCAAGTTTATATAAATTCCTGTTGAAAGACTTATTTACAAAAGTTAAAATGAATCAATGAATTTAAAAATTTGGCTCAGAAACATAACTATTTATGTAAAACCAAATCACATATATGATTTCAATATAATAAAAGTTGTAAACAAAGAAACCTGTCATAAGTTAAAGTGAATGTAAATGTCGTTTAAAACCCGGAAAGTTATATAATTTTGAGATATACAATAACATTTAGTCCTGATAATAGGTTACAGAACCTAAATATCATTTTGTTCATACCTAATAAATGTCTCGAGAGAAACAGGTCAATGTACTCTTGACAAGTTGCCTATGAATGTGTTGACTCATTTGGCAACAGAACTGTATATTAATGGTGTCCCAGACCACACAGTCATATTCTGATCTATTTACCCAATTCCATCACAATTGTCTACACCTGGGCTAAATACTTGTTAGCTATATAACCTCATCACAGTAATGATAAATACTGATATCACTCTTCAGCATTTCACCTTAACTTAACTTAACTTTGCAGAAGATAAACTCTTCTTGCTAATGGACCTTAAAGGTTCTAAACAACAATTAAGACAAAGTCATTGGATTTATTTGACATCTGACCAATTAATTTGACATCTGACCATCTGACCAATCAATTTGACATATCTGACCATGGTAATCATTTAACACCTGTTGTAAAACAATAAAGACCATTCAATTGTCCAGACATTAGCATCAACATTCTGCCTCATCAATTTGTTATCATAAAGTAATTACTATGTTACTATACAGCTACTTAGGAACATAAGCCTACTTTACCTTAGAGACCTGGCTATACCTATACACCGATATCATACAAATGACTCACATTTACTAACTTGCTTGACCAATGAAGCCTATACTTGTCCACATACTAATATCTCAATATGTGTGTCCAGCTTGCTAATCTGTTGTAGAAATGTGTATCAATTTCAATTTATTCGAAATCACAGAATTTCATATTTCAAATTCCATCCATCATAAGCAGTGATAACAGAGCAAAGATAACTGTCTAACTTCAACACATACTGCATACTAATATATAGATATGAAAATTATGCATCTGTTTTTTCAGTAAATATGACCTTGCCAGTGTCTTCCAAGGTCATACAAAAATAAAATTTGGTATGATGTAGCTGTAAGTACAAGTAGATTATCTAGTCTTCATCACAGCCTGAACCTCCCTCTAGGGATATATTCATGGAGGGGAAAGATACATTCACAGAGGGAGACTGAATGCCTAATTACATAAGCTAGCTACCACCCCCACCCCTGATGAACGTTTATGGTATCCACACTATCAGCTGTTAGCTCTAGGCATTGACCCTATCCACACTCCAATCAGCCACTGTACTATCTCCACACAAACAAAATCTCTTTCTAACATGTATCAAGTTAAACATTTTTAATCCATTGAGGCCAAACTTATTATTTTGTAAAGAACTTGCCTATAAGTCTTAACCATAAAACAAACCATGAATGCTATTAAGAAAAAAAATATTCCAAATTCTTTTCAAAACAAGAGTACTGCCAATATATGGCACACATAATCACTATTTCTACCACAATACCCTGTGTTATTCCGCTCTCAAGCCATTGTATAAATGTGCCGACTGTTGGATAAATATATGTTATATATGTGCCGACTGTTGGATAAATATATGTTACATACCACAAGTGGTATATGACCTTCCGGTCTTTTGATTGCATGGTCAAGAATTCGAACTTTGATCCATGCATGCTGCAATTGTTATCGATGTCATCAATAATCGAATGACATCACATCACCGGGTCCGGGACGTCACCGGTACACTTTATTTGCATACGCGAAATAATACTTGGCCTCGTTTCTCTTTGATTCAAGCAAATATTATTGTGGTAGAAACAGGTCACACGACTCGTGATTGTTGGATATAGAATTTATTTCACACTCGCAAGTTATTTTTAAAAAGTTGCAAAAGACACTCGCTAAAGCTCGTGTCTTTTGTAACTTTTAAAAAATAACTTACTCGTGTGAAATAAATTCCATATCCAACAATCACTCGTTGTGTAACCTCTATATATCTCACACTATGGCATAAGGCATCTTTGCTAACAAAGGTTTTCACTAGGCTAAGCTCTCATAAAGTATAGTGTAGTGTAACCCTTGGTTAGTGAATTAAGATGAACATTAGGGGATGGGTTCACCAACTAGAATCTATATCTTATATCACTGTACCTCACACTAGCATTAGGGGATGAGTTCACCAACTGGAAACTATATCTTATATCACTATACCTCTTACCAGAATTAGGGGTTGGGTTCACCAACTGGACTCTATACCCAAAAGAAAGATATTAAAAATAACATTAGATTTGACATAAAAAACTGAAGCCCAAAATGTTTCAAAATACAGTTAACTTTCTTTACAAAGCTCTTTTCACTGACAAGGTATTGCAAGTGTAGAATCAATCTTGAATCAATTAAGATCCAGAACTGTACATTTTGACATACACATCCAAGACAATCTTAATTTAACTTCATGATCGAGCTTCATGCATTGTTGACAAATGTTTGAATATAAACTTAAAGCTAAAAAAACCTGAAAAATTGGTAAAAGACCAAATCTGCTGCATCTCATTGAGGTGGCAATGGCTCTGCTTATCCTTATTGTGACACTAATTGGAGGAATCTAAGCTTTATTTCCAGTCTTTCAAATTTCACTCTTCCGATTTTATATGCCCTACTCATATATAACCTATAGGAAAATGTAGGAAATAGAGATTGCTTGTTTGCTGGGTTTATCACCCCATGAACATCCAGAGATATTTTGAGGTAGGTTATCTTATCTAACTATCTTTTGAAATAGATGTCCCATCATTTGAACTACAAATGAGTGATAGAGGTGATGGATCCGCTACTTAATGAAATATAGTAAGATAATGAGTTGAGTCCTACAACTATGTAGCCTGTGGTCAATTATCTTTCATTCATGCCGAATGGGTAGTTGGTTCGAGTTGGTTGATCTTTCATTATTTAGGCATTGCGAATCATCCCAACACTTGTAGTGGTCAAAAGGGACCACCTGTATGTCTTGCTACCAGCAGGTCCTCGCATTTCTGCCTGATGGAACAGCTGTGATTTTCTATCCTCAATCGGAGTGGTGTTTTGGTCTCCCCTATATATATATACTGCATGTTATACTTTGCACAAGTAATAAGGCATATTACATTGGCCTATGTGCAGGAAATGGCTGGAGGATGCAGTAGTTGAACTGGTGCTGTGAGTGTATGGACAAAGTTTACACCTATTACTGTTACTCTCTTGAAACAGCCAGTGGCAGTAGTTTGAGAGGCTGTAGGTAGCTAGCTTACCACTGACTACCAAATCTTTGATGTTTTTTGGTCTGCAGTAGGCTAAGCATTGGTGATTCTGGGAAAATACCCTGGAGTTTACTAGATGATACCAGGATATGCCAGTGTTTCTAGAAGATTGTTGACAGTGCTGGCATGAGGATGAAAGGTTACCACACAAGGTACTCTCCCAGTTTTATATTTATATTATAATAATGGGCAGATTTTTAAAATGATTTCGGGATAAAGCCAGGAAGTAATTGCCATTCTACAGCTGTACATTAATCTACAATATATATCCTGAGACTGAGTTGAGTGTGTGCTGCTAATATCAGAAACCAAATCTGTTAACGAATTTCATTGATCTGCTATGTTTAATTACGGTTGTAATCTAAAACAGCATTGTATCTGTTAATTTAAGTTGGTCCATCCTCTTGCAAGGACAATAATCAGATGTATTGGACACTTTCTGCCATCATATTACTCTCCAATCATCTCCAACATCCCATTAGGCACAATAAAGCTAACTTTTTCTCTCTGATTATCATCAATTGTTGTTGAAATCAATTTGTTTCACTGGAACCGATATGCTTGTACTAGGGATGTTATCAGAGGACAGAGAGACACATTGGTTTGTTAATTGTAATGTGCTAGGTAGCCAAATCTATAATGCAATTACTTAAAACTTTCAACACTAGCTTCCTCTGGACATAAAATGACTATAGGTCATTCATGAAAATGACTGACAGCACAACTGGACATAACAAATATATGTCAAGGATGCATGTACAGTATCTACCTCTGAGCATGTACAGTATCTACCTCTGAGCATGTACAGTATCTACCTCTGAGCATGTACAGTATCTACCTCTGAGCATGTACAGTATCTACCTCTGAGCATGTACAGTATCTATCTCTGAGCATGTACAGTATCTACCTCTGAGCATGTACAGTATCTACCTCTGAGCATGTACAGTATCTACCTCTGAGCATGTACAGTATCTACCTCTGAGCATGTATGAAGTCATCCAACCTAGAGCATCTATAAATTGAAGCATGTATCCAACCTAGAGCATCTATAAAGTCAAGCATGTATCCAACCTTGAGCATATATAAGACAAACATGTATCCATCCTAGGACATCTATAAAACAAGCATGTATCCAACCTAGAGCATCTATAAATTGAAGCATGTATCCAACTTTGAGCATCTATAAATTAAAGCATGTATCCAACCTAGAGCATCTATAAATTAAAGCATGTATCCAACCTAGAGCATCTATAAATTGAAGCATGTATCCAACCTAGAGCATCTATAAAACAAGCATGTATCCAACCTAGATCATCTATAAAGTCAAGCATGTATCCAACCTTGAACATCTATAAGACAAACATGTATCCAACCTAGGGCATCTATATTTAAGTTAAGCATGTATCCAACCTAGATCATCTATAAAGTCAAGCATATATCTAACCTAGAGCATCTATAAAACAAGCATGTATCCAACCTTGAGCATCTATAAATTGAAGCATGTATCCAACCTAGAGCATCTATAAATTAAAGCATGTATCCAACCTAGATCATCTATAAATTGAGGCATGTATCCAACCTAGAGCATCTATAAATTGAGGCATGTATCCAACCTAGATCATCTATAAAGTCAAGCATGTATCCAATCTTGAGCATCTATAAGACAAACATGTATCCAACCTAGGGCATCTATATTTAAGTTAAGCATGTATCCAACCTAGAGCATCTATAAAGTCAAGCATATATCTAACCTAGAGCATCTATAAAACAAGCATGTATCTAACCTTGAGCATCTATAAATTGAAGCATGTATCCAACCTAGAGCATCTATAAATTAAAGCATGTATCCAACCTAGATCATCTATAAATTGAGGCATGTATCCAACCTAGAGCATCTATAAAACAAGCATGTATCCAACCTAGAGCATCTATAAAGTCAAGCATGTATCCAACCTTGAGCATCTATAAGACAAACATGTCTCCAACCTAGGGCATCTATAAAACAAGCATGTATCCAACCTAGAGCATCTATAAAGTCAAGCCTGTATCCAACCTTGAGCATATTTAAGACAAACATGTATCCAACCTAGGGCATCTATAAAACAAGCATGTATCCAACCTAGAGCATCTATAAACTAAAGCATGTATCCAACCTAGATCATCTATAAATTGAAGCATGTATCCAACCTTGAGCATCTATAAATTGAGGCATGTATCCAACCTAGAGCATCTATAAAACAAGCATGTATCCAACCTTGAGCATCTATAAATTGAAGCATGTATCCAACCTAGAGCATCTATAAATTAAAGCATGTATCCAACCTAGATCATCTATAAATTGAGGCATGTATCCAACCTAGAGCATCTATAAAACAAGCATGTATCCAACCTAGATCATCTATAAAGTCAAGCATGTATCCAATCTTGAGCATCTATAAGACAAACATGTATCCAACCTAGGGCATCTATAAAACAAGCATGTATCCAACTTAGAGCATCTATAAAGTCAAGCATGTATCCAACCTTGAGCATCTATAAGACAAACATGTATCCAACCTAGGGCATCTATAAATTGAAGCATGTATCCAACCTAGAGCATCTATAAAACAAGCATGTTTCCAACCTAGAGCATCTATAAGACAAACATGTATCCAACCTAGGGCATCTATAAATTGAAGCATGTATCCAACCTAGAGCATCTATAAAACAAGCATGTATCCAACCTTGAACATCCAAAAGACAAACATGTATCCAACTTAGGGCATCTATATTTAAGTTCAGCATGTATCCAACCTAGAGCATCTATAAAGTCAAGCATATATCTAACCTAGAGCATCTATAAGACAAACATGTATCCAAACTAGGGCATCTTTATTTAAGTTAAGCATGTATCCAACCTAGATCATCTATAAAGTCAAGCATGTATCCAACCTTGAACATCCAAAAGACAACCATGTATCCAACTTAGGGCATCTATATTTAAGTTCAGCATGCATCCAACCTAGAGCATCTATAAAGTCAAGCATATATCTAACCTAGAGCATCTATAAAACAAGCATGTATCCAACCTTGAGCATCTATAAATTGAAGCATGTATCCAACCTAGAGCATCTATAAAACAAGCATGTATCCAACCTAGAGCATCAATAAATTAATGCATGTATCCAACCTAGATCATCTATAAATTGAGGCATGTATCCAATCTAGAGCATCTATAAAACAAGCATGTATCCAACCTAGATCATCTATAAAGTCAAGCATGTATCCAACCTTGAGCATCTATAAGACAAACATGTATCCAAACTAGGGCATCTTTATTTAAGTTAAGCATGTATCCAACCTAGAGCATCTATAAATTGAAGCATGTACCAACCTAGAGCATCTATAAAACAAGCATGTATCCAACCTAGATCATCTATAAATTGAAGCATGTATCCAACCTTGAGCATCTATAAATTGAAGCATGTATCCAACCTAGAGCATCTATAAATTAAAGCATGTATCCAACCTAGATCATCTATAAATTGAGGCATGTATCCAACCTAGAGCATCTATAAAACAAGCATGTATCCAACCTAGATCATCTATAAAGTCAAGCATGTATCCAATCTTGAGCATCTATAAGACAAACATGTATCCAACCTAGGGCATCTATAAAACAAGCATGTATCCAACTTAGAGCATCTATAAAGTCAAGCATGTATCCAACCTTGAGCATCTATAAGACAAACATGTATCCAACCTAGGGCATCTATAAATTGAAGCATGTATCCAACCTAGAGCATCTATAAAACAAGCATGTATCCAACCTAGAGCATCTATAAAGTCAAGCATGTATCCAACCTTGAGCATCTATAAGACAAACATGTCCCCAACCTAGGGCATCTATAAAACAAGCATGTATCCAACCTAGAGCATCTATAAAGTCAAGCCTGTATCCAACCTTGAGCATATTTAAGACAAACATGTATCCAACCTAGGGCATCTATAAAACAAGCATGTATCCAACCTAGAGCATCTTTAAACTAAAGCATGTATCCAACCTAGATCATCTATAAATTGAAGCATGTATCCAACCTTGAGCATCTATAAATTGAAGCATGTATCCAACCTAGAGCATCTATAAATTAAAGCATGTATCCAACCTAGAGCATCTATAAATTGAAGCATGTATCCAACCTAGAGCATCTATAAAACAAGCATGTATCCAACCTAGATCATCTATAAAGTCAAGCATGTATCCAACCTTGAACATCCAAAAGACAAACATGTATCCAACTTAGGGCATCTATATTTAAGTTCAGCATGCATCCAACCTAGAGCATCTATAAAGTCAAGCATATATCTAACCTAGAGCATCTATAAAACAAGCATGTATCCAACCTTGAGCATCTATAAATTGAAGCATGTATCCAACCTAGAGCATCTATAAAACAAGCATGTATCCAACCTAGAGCATCTATAAATTAAAGCATGTATCCAACCTAGATCATCTATAAATTGAGGCATGTATCCAACCTAGAGCATCTATAAAACAAGCATGTATCCAACCTAGATCATCTATAAAGTCAAGCATGTATCCAACCTTGAGCATCTATAAGACAAACATGTATCCAAACTAGGGCATCTTTATTTAAGTTAAGCATGTATCCAACCTAGAGCATCTATAAATTGAAGCATGTACCCAACCTAGAGCATCTATAAAACAAGCATGTATCCAACCTAGAGCATCTATACAGTCAAACATGTATCCAACCTAGAGCATCTATAAGTCAAGCATGTATCCAACCTAGAGCATCTATAAGTCAAGCATGTATCCAACCTAGAGCATCTATACAGTCAAACATGTATCCAACCTAGAGTATCTATAAGTCAAACATGTATCCAACCTAGAGCATCTATAAGTCAAGCATGTATCCAATCTAGAACATCTATAATCTTTCAAACCATACAATGCAATTCTTTATATTAATAGAGGGTGTTTAATTGGTTTTCCTTTCCTTGACTTATCAGTAAGTCTAGACATTAATGATTTATGGAGCAACCGATAAATTGACACTAAATGTAATAAAAATGCATTAAAATGTAATTCAATTTTACTGAAATACTTTCCTGACACATTAAAATCTTCCATTTTACTATCTTCTAAAAAATAATTTGTAATGGCTGACATGAGGTACTTAAATTCTGATACACAATACATGGCATAGGTATTTTAACTACATTTTTTGTATATCACTTTTGATGACAACTGTGTATCAATAATAAATACTCCATGATTGTTGCTATGAATCATGACTCCTATAAACAACATGAATCTTGTACCACACTTATTAAACATCAACATAAAATCTGGGTGAGCGTTTCTCAAAAATTATTATGGTATAAATTTATATCTTTTTCAGAGCTGATAACTTTTGCTTTATGTTCAGTGCAAGTTTGATAACCTAAATTCATAACCTTTATAATCCAAACCAGTGCCACACATTCACAACCCCCTACCCTGCCTACCAGCTACCTGTAGAGTCACTTATCCCCTTTGTTTCACCTTCCATTATCAGTCTTAGCTATAACACTTCTGAGTATATAAATTGGACAGAGACCCAGTGTTGCCAACATGCAATAATCAAATACCTCGTCATTGCCATTCAAAATCAAGTGATTGGAAAGGTGCTTGAAAGGGTGACCAGGTGAAAAGGCTTTGAAATTAATTTGATTGCGTAATTATCACATTGTTTATGTATTTAGATTTTTTATGCTATGCTTAAATATCATTTTTATTTCATTTTCTTTAAATTTTCAATTCTAATAAATCAACAGTAAAGAGATTCCATCACTTTGTTGCAATCTGCATGAGCTGGTCATAATATGGCCACTACCATATTTAACTTTTGAATTCACAGTTGTGCAATATTATATATATATATATTTATATGAAGCAACTAAATTGGTAGGTGCACTGTGTAATTCTCACCAGAAATATATATAAATCATCAAGACAACTTTATTATTAATCTGACAAACATTTCTTTCAATGAATTACTAGTCTAAAAAGGTGTGGGTTTTTTTTTGTGTTTTTTTTTAACAAAAATAACTAACAAGAGGCCCATGTGCCTTAATGGTCACCTGAGTTTTGATATATTTTAGCATATTTGGCTCCTGTGACATTGAATGAAGGTCAGGGTCATCCATTTGAATAAACGTGGTAGCCCTTCACCCCAGCATGCTACAGACCTAATATTGGGTCTCTGAGGGCCTTTTGGTATTAAGAAGGAGTCGTTTAAAAGATTTTAGCATATTTGACTCCTGTGACCTGTAATGAAGGTCAAGGCCATCCATTTGAACAAATTTGGTAGCCCTTCATCCCAGCAAACTACAGACCTAATATTAGGTGTCTGGGCCTTTTGGTTATCAAGAAGTTGTTCAAAGATTATAGCATATTTGACCTGTGACCTTGAATGAATGTCAAGGTCATCCATTTTAACAAACTTGGTAGCCCTTCATCCCAGCAGGCTACAGACCCAATATCAGGTCTCTGGGCAAGTTTGTAATTGAGAAGAAGTTGAAAATGTTAATTATTTACCACGCAAGATGGACGATCCCTGACAAAAGGCGATCACCGTATGATAGGTCAACTGATACTTAAAGATTAAAAACCACAAAAAGAGCATATTTTCCGGAAAAGTGTGAAATAGCTATAGACATTAATATAAATTTCTATAATTTCTACTTTCATTAATTTATTCAATTCTAGCAGAAAAAAAAGAAACCTGTGTAAGTAGCAACTTTTACGCTATTTTGTTTTCTTTTGGCATGTTGATATGATCTGCATTCCGCAGGATAAATTTTAGATAAATAGATTTTACAAGATACATCTATATATAAACTCCCCCCTGACGTAGGGCAAGATCATATTACATATCTAGGGTGAGCAGAGTTTGAGGAAGTAGGAAGTGAGAGTTGTACACACACACTATCTTTCTCTATCAAAGCATTCCCTAAAGCAGCCAGAATCTCCATCAGATAACACACTGGAATTTGTATAGGAGGAGGGAGGAGGAAGAGGAGTGGGCTGAAAGTCTCTACACTTACTCATCCAGGTCTATCACCTCACTGTTTACACTACATAACAGCAGAAAATCGGCTGATAGTCATCAGTGAACTTTGTGATCTATTTCCAGAGATTGACAGTTCAGACGTATTTGTTTATTTTTTATATACAGAAAAATATAACATAACAAACCCTCATTGCTACATCAAAATTGTCTTCATTAAATGCTGACATTAAGCATTTGCTTTATTTTCCAAATCAATGAGATTTTGGAGATAAAAGTGTTGCATTAAGTGTTTAACAACATAAACACATTAATTTTCATAGTAAAATCTTGTTATTCTGCCACCATTTCCCATTAATATTATGGCAATATGAGTGATTAAGCAGTAGTTTATTTCAAAGGGAACTTAAAAAGGAAAATGTTGAGAAAGAAGCTGGCATTTAATATGGAAACATGATGCTATTGAAACATGGACATTTTCTTGTTGTCTAAATAAATATATATAAGTTTAAATCACCCAAAAGTCTGCACAATTAAGACAATTTTGCTAACCCTGGAGATCACTAAACAAAGGGCAGTAACTCAGTATATTCTCAAGAACCTGTTGTTAGTATTTAGACTATTAGGCAAAATGATGCATGGCAGACTGAATGAGAGAAGGACTGTTTACCCACTGTCTTCCCTTAGCACCAAGGAACCGATCAATGATTAACTAAAATGCAATGCACATGCATCACCATATTAATGATCTATAACAATCTAAACCAAGGAAGCCAACATATTATCTGTATTTATAAGTAGGAAGTGAGTTGCTGGTCCATGAACTAGTGTTTTTAAGCATTTCTTATTACATTGCAATAGATATAGATGCCATGCACAGTTTTAACTGAAGATAATTAAGTGTCGTAAAACTTCAACCAGACTAGTTTGCTTATATAACACAAACTCATTTGATTAAAGTCCGATTAATTTCTCACATCAAATGTGTCACATTCTAAAGGAGGACCCATCCTTCATCTCATAACACAGAAATATTTGAGGTTGTTCAACTGAATATATTTCATTGTATGACAGCCATATTATTTACTGACCTTAGATTAAGCATTGCATAACAGCAAGGTCAAGGTCACAGAACAACCAAAGTGAAAGAAGTAGAAGAATATTTAAAGTCATAGTTAAATATGAAGATCAAGGACATTTAGAATATACTTAGATCAATAACCCTGTGAAGAACTAATGGTCAAACATTTTACTTGGCAATTGTCCACCTGAATCTTCTATCAGATGCAAATGGACAAACTATTCCAAGTAAATACAACCACCCCTTAGATCCTATCTTAATGTGATTTGGCGTAGGTACAATGTACGGTAAGGTAGTTAATTTTCCAGGTAGACTCTGCCTGTTATTTCCCATCAGAACTTTACTAAGATTTGCGAAATTTGCAGGATAATAACATGTGACAGGAAACACAAACTGCAGCATGTGCATGACGCATGTTGGCGGGCCTCCTCCTACATGTAATAAGGAAGACTCCAAAGCGGTCTATAAATACACCTACCATTATAGCTTATTACACATCATGCCATCACCAAATCCTTAAGGGTGACTTATTTTTGACAAAACTACGAGCCTGGAAATAATTCAGGAGATCAGGAACAGAAAACAACACAAGGACAAAAGGTCATGTATTTTACGACAATAGGTATGACTAAAACAGTTATAACATTAATGAAAAAACGTTAATACCCTCTTCCTTGTGAATGAAATGATTTCTAACGGATTAGTTATGCTCATAATTCATGTCTATGAAAATGTTGGTAAGCTATAGGAGCTTCCTTTAGAAATAGGGAGGTTGCAAATATGTTTGCTATGTCTTAAACATGTGATTGTAGGCATTTTCCACTTTTGATTACCCCACAAACAGACGGACAGAATTTGGCCTCCTCCAGTGTATTTATTGGCTAGAACTAGAATTGACCATTGGCATATATCATGATCATTATTATGTTCAAACAATGAGTTGCAGACAATGTTCTACAGACAGGCAAAAGTTCAGGCCCTGAAATACATAATGAAGAGTTGTTGGAATATGAACCAGACACAGGTACTGGGTCAATGCATGGTAGTAACGATTCGAACATTATCACTACTATTTATCCCTAGCTGACTGACCTGAGGTTGACACTGATGTGAGCGTTTACCAGTGGTACAAGGGTGGTCATCATTGATATACAGTCATAACACAAACAGGCAATCCTTTTGTTTGGCTATTGACCTGTACTGACCAATATAACTCTTGCATGTATTCAGGAAGCCCACAGATGAACCTTGAGTTTGGAAAAATAAGAAATTTGAAAGCCAACCAAGTCAGGGTATGAGCCCTATTTACCTCTTAGTATCCTGGTACATGTATACCTTTATTCATTAAGCATTAAGCATGTCTACCTCTTCATCAGTCACTTCATATAACATCAACATAACAACTAGTAAACTGGCCACCAGTTCTTACACTTACTAATATCCCCAAAGTTTGAAACTTAGAATTATATATATATACTCCAAAAGACTAAAATTATAAAGCTCAATTTTATTATAATTTTAGTAAGCTAGGGGCCAGTCTAAACAACTATAAAATTGATTTACACAAACTCTATAAACATCAGAATGTTCATATAAAACAGCATTTAATGTCATATGGAGACAAAGGATTTCAATGGAGTATGCTGATATTTCAAATACACTGTACATTTCAATTAAACATTTACAACAGCTTCTATGATTAGTGAATGATATGTAGAGAAATACCATCACATAGAGATACAGTGCCTTGAATCATATAATAAAATAGAATGAAACAACGGACTAGATTATATGTACATATTTACTGTGTCATGGAATTTTATAGGACATAACAACTAAATCCTGAAGACTTTCATCAGGTTTTATCAGAACAAATGGACAAATGGCTTCACCACTGTCAAACATCATTATGAGTCAGACTTTATCATCATGTTCATCTGAAAGCTTAAGTCTGTTGGGAAATTTATTTGCAACTTGAGGCAATCCTTTGATATTAATAAGATGGCCAGATATATTGTAGATATATTTGTATGGAAACCAGAACAAGCTTTTGACGTCATGGAACCCTGCTGGAACTCTTCTGGCATGGATGGCTGGATCTGTTTTACTCAACTAAACTGCCATATGCAGAGACCCCAGTAGATCCTGTTATTGAACAGCTGTATAATGACTTGATTACATTGGCAATCAGAAGACAATCAAGCAAAGGTCAGAAGAAAAAAATCTCTCTATAGGTACTGCCACTACTACACTACAGCACTGATTTAGCAACATAATCAACTGACCACACATCTGTTCATTGTTGGGTATGTTGGAATTCCGGCCTTTTTCTGACTCTGTCCCATTACATAGGAAGATAATTTTGTCCAGATAATGAGTTTTCATAAAGAACATGTAGCAAGCCAGGAGATGTTGCCAAATGATATAATGAACCGTCACCACAGTGAAATAATTGGCATCTCAAGAGAAATATCCAGCTGTCATCATAGAAATAGCCAACACCAGTAAAATAATGCAGGATATTGCTAGGAATTTGGCCACAACTGGCCATCTAAGGGTATCAAGAAAAGGGCCATAACTCAGAGTATACCGTGGAGTATTACCTCATCTCAATACAAAATGTAATAAATCTGCCATACCAAAACCCACTTAGTGACTAAATCCTTTGGCAACTACATGTAGATGAGACAACAAGATAATATATCTTAGAAAAAGAAAGTTTCAATGTTAGTACAAGACACTTTATGATCGAAAGAAATAATCACAGTTTGGTGGTTGGGAGTTAAAGAAGTATGCTTAACTATTGCCTCGGATAAGATGCTAGACTTTAGGCACCTTGGTTGGCATGTACAATGGACCCTTGTTAGTCTGGACACTTTGGTTTGTGTGTACAACGGACCCTTGTTAGTCTGGACACTTTGGTTTGTGTGTGCAGTAGAAGCTTGTTAGTCTGGACACTTTGGATTGTGTGTAGAGTGAATCCTTGTTAGTCTGGACACTTTGATTTGTGTGTACAGTAGAACCTTGTCAGTCTGAACACTTTGGTTTGTGTGTGCAGTAGAAGCTTGTTAGTCTGGACACTTTGGATTGTGTGTAGAGTGAATCCTTGTTAGTCTGGACACTTTGGTTTGTGTGTACAGTAGAACCTTGTCAGTCTGAACACTTTGGTTTGTGTGTACAGTAGAACCTTGTCAGTCTGAACACTTTGGTTTGTGTGTACAGTAGAACCTTGTTAGTCAGGACACTTTGGTTTGTGTGTACAGTAGAACCTTGTTAGTCTGGACACTTTGGTTTGTGTGTACAGTAGAACCTGGTTAGTCTGGACACTTTGGTTTGTGTGTACTGTAGAACCTGGTTAGTCTGGACACTTTGGTTTGTGTGTGGAGTGGAACCTTGTTAGTCTGGACACTTTGGTTTGTGTGTACAGTGGAACCTTGTTAGTCTGGACACTTTGGTTTATGTGTAGAGTGAATACTTGTTAGTCTGGACACTTTGGTTTGTGTGTGCAGTAGAACCTTGTTAGTCTGGACACTTTGGTTTATGTGTAGAGTGAATACTTGTTAGTCTGGACACTTTGGTTTGTGTGTGCAGTAGAACCTTGTTAGTCTGGACACTTTGGTTTGTGTGTGCAGTAGAACCTTGTTAGTCTGGACACTTTGGTTTGTGTGTGCAGTAGAAGCTTGTTAGTCTGGACACTTTGGATTGTGTGTAGAGTGAATCCTTGTTAGTCTGGACACTTTGGTTTGTGTGTACAGTAGAACCTTGTCAGTCTGAACACTTTGGTTTGTGTGTACAGTAGAACCTTGTCAGTCTGAACACTTTGGTTTGTGTGTACAGTAGAACCTTGTTAGTCAGGACACTTTGGTTTGTGTGTACAGTAGAACCTTGTTAGTCTGGACACTTTGGTTTGTGTGTACAGTAGAACCTGGTTAGTCTGGACACTTTGGTTTGTGTGTACAGTAGAACCTGGTTAGTCTGGACACTTTGGTTTGTGTGTGGAGTGGAACCTTGTTAGTCTGGACACTTTGGTTTGTGTGTACAGTGGAACCTTGTTAGTCTGGACACTTTGGTTTATGTGTAGAGTGAATACTTGTTAGTCTGGACACTTTGGTTTGTGTGTGCAGTAGAACCTTGTTAGTCTGGACACTTTGGTTTATGTGTAGAGTGAATACTTGTTAGTCTGGACACTTTGGTTTGTGTGTGCAGTAGAACCTTGTTAGTCTGGACACTTTGGTTTGTGTGTGCAGTAGAACCTTGTTAGTCTGGACACTTTGGTTTGTGTGTACAGTAGAACCTGGTTAGTCTGGACACTTTGGTTTGTGTGTGCAGTAGAACCTTGTTAGTCTGGACACTTTGGTTTATGTGTACAGTAGAACCTTGTTAGTCTGGACACTTTGGTTTGTGTGTACAGTAGAACCTGGTTAGTCTGGACACTTTGGTTTGTGTGTACAGTAGAACCTTGTTAGTCTGGACACTTTGGTTTGTGTGTACAGTAGAACCTTGTTAGTCAGGACACTTTGGTTTGTGTGTACAGTAGAACCTTGTTAGTCTGGACACTTTGGTTTGTGTGTAGAGTGAATCCTTGTTAGTCTGGACACTTTGGTTTGTGTGTACAGTAGAACCTGGTTAGTCTGGACACTTTGGTTTGTGTGTGCAGTAGAACCTTGTTAGTCTGGACATTTTGGTTTATGTGTACAGTAGAACCTTGTTAGTCTGGACACTTTGGTTTGTGTGTACAGTAGAACCTGGTTAGTCTGGACACTTTGGTTTGTGTGTACAGTAGAACCTTGTTAGTCTGGATACTTTGGTTTGTGTGTACAGTAGAACCTTGTTAGTCTGGACACTTTGGTTGTTATGTATGTGAAACTTTGTTATAGCCTGAGCATTTCTATTTCTTGTTGTACACAATATGGTGATAGCACAACTGCTTGTCTGCAACATTTAATTTCTAATACCAGCAAAAACAATAAAAAATATCCACCTATCTGTTAAAGAATGCTACAACCCACTGACTAAATATGGCCACACATGTTGTATTGGAAACAACAGCAATGGTTGCAAGTCAGCATATTTATTGAAAGCATGTTTCTTCAGCAGCTTACACGTACCAATTGATAAGAATCATTTTCATCCTTTGTGTTGTGGACACTTCAATGAAACTGGAGAACATTTCCTCAAAGAAGAATTTAGAAAACAACATGCAGGCTATTGATAGTTGCTAGGGAGATGAAATATGTAAAAACACACTAGCTCATATGGAGGTTGTTGAACATTATACTACCTTGAGCACCATATAACTATAAATTCCTTAGTCACACTGTTCAATTTCCACTATTTCCCCCAAAACACGCACTAACATATTTATTTAATTATCTTTATTTACACATAAACTGCCTCGTTTGTTTTTACACAATGTGCGTCAGTAGTGTCTTTAGACAGGAATTTGGGTAGGGGCCAGCAATGTATCAAGCATCAGTGATGAAGTTGTTGCTGTTTCCTAGATCCGTGAAATAAGCATTTTATCTTGTTTATAAACATGACATGGCATTCAGTTCTCTTGACCGTCTGTTCCAGTTCTTACACTTAATTACTTCAATCTTTGATTTCCTGTTAATGGTTAATTTCCAGATGATGCAGCTTACAAGATTAGCATTTTCTCCACTTAAGACTTTTAATTGATTAAATATCAAGGAGACATACAAACTATTAAGCAAACTTGACCTGCTAATGTGAATAACATTGTATTTCAAACCACATACAAATCTTTTCTCCACAGAGCTTTTCTCCATGCAGAAGCACCTTTTAAGAATCTATATACTATATTCATATAGACTGCAACCGTTTTTCTAACTGCAGTGAATATGCAGTCTTCAGACATATTGTACTTTGAAGGTAATGACTTTTGGCATAATATACTAAGTCAATTTTCAGGGACATTACTTCACCTGCTTCAGTTTAATGACTTGTATCAAATTTCAGTGTTATGGCAATTACAATGATAATGATTTCTGTATAGAGATGATAACAGTGTAATGATGATGATGATGATGATGATGATGACCATACTTATAGGACAACTTCAACATCAATGTTTATTGCGACCAACATTAACACCAGAAGCTGACACTCCAACACAAACTACCACATCACTATCAGAAAACACTGGATATGACTGACCTTGTAGTCAGGACCAATGGGTTTCTTGCACTCCTCACAGTTGTGAGCGAACTGCTCCTGGTAGCAGGGGATGCAGTAGGGGTTCTCCTCTTTGAGGATGTAGCGACAAGCAATCAGCTTCTTATCACAGTTATGGCAAGCCAAGTGGTCTTTGTGGTAGTTCTGCTCCATGGCTTTGGTATATTCCCCAGAAAATATCAACTGCAAAATACAAAATAAAAGGTTTTTTGTAATATAATAGTTCTCAACCATATACACAAAATGATGTATACAATAAATACCTTCTAACTATATTTTTTCTGTTGTCACATCATGTACTGAAAAGAATATAAAACTGAAACATTATTCTTTAAAGTTTAACATGAATATAATATATTTTACACTATGGAGATATAACATAGCCCCATAGTGTACACCAGATAAACTGCAAATCTAATTACTATACACAATTCCTGTGGAAATCCAATTTTACTGACAATCTCCTTTCTCTCAGAAATTAGCATGCCGCTTTATCAACCAATCAAAAGTGACCTTATATACAAACAACTGCATCAATTTTGTATGTAATTCATTGAAAACATGAATTTTTAAGTCAATGAAAATGCTTGTCACAAGCATGATTAGCTTATTAGAAAATAATGTATATATTTGTCCAGCCTTGCTTGATTTTAATTGATTTTAAGCCAATATAATTGACAATATAATTGGCTTGCAGTTCTGTACACTATTCTATTGTCCTGTACCTCTAAATTTTATGTAGAAGATACTATAATGTGTTCCAACCTTGGGCTTATTGTTGGATAAATATCCAATGTTAAACCCAGTTATCAGCTATAATGTGCGGAAGATTTCATCACCAGTTCACAAAATCTCATTAGGAGAGTTTTAAGTACATGTACTGATAGTTAAACTTACCATGATTAGAAAATGATTTCTTTCTACCAAAACAAAACACACCTGTCATTATTTTTTTAATCTAGTGCAAATTATTTGCATTATAAAATGTTTACCCAATTACAAATGTAACACACAACAACACAAACTCAGTCTAAACAGTAAAGTATTGACAGAAAATTGCTATTAAGAAACTGAAACACTGCCAAATAGTTGTAATGAACCTTCTAGGAAGCTTTTGATCACTGAGCTACACCTTCACTGTTTATATACCAGCTCAAATCAGACCTACCCTCAGAGTACCAGAGTACATAAACACATTATACCACACAAACATCTCTCTGATCTTGATCAGCAACTACCATACATAGACATGCAATAAGGCATGTATGTGTTATCCAACAGATGCTTGAAGCCAGCAGATCATAGACTATCTCTCAAACTAGAGAATTCCTCCAAACCAACATACAGTCAAAATTCCTCATCTCGAACTTTGATATAAAGACTCTTCTTAACTCAGAAAAAATTCAGTTCCTTGAGTAAAAATTTAGATCCTGACAGTAAAATTTCAGTGTGGACAAGACAAATTCAGTTCCAACAGTAAAAATTCTGTTCTGACAGTAAAAATTCTGTTCTGACAGTAAAAATTCAGTCCTGATAGTAAAAATTCAGTTATGACAGTAAAAATTCTGTTCTGACAATGAATTCTACATACAATAGACACATTTATTTCAAATACTCAGAACATCTCAATGTCATTGGTCTAATATTCAATGTATTGCAAAATATCATTTTATCATTTTCGAAAAAATCTACCCCAAAAATGAAAATTGTCTGAACATTACAGAACATTAGTTGGAAAGAATTTACAGTAGCCGTACTTGTCTGGAAATATAAAATACCATATCACTATGACATAAAAGAATTTACAGTAGCCGTACTTGTCTGGAAATATAAAATACCATATCACTATGATATAAAAGAACTTCTTTAAAAAATGATGTTTCAAATGCTATTGGCTTTTATCGATTCTTTTAAATAAATGACACAGATCTAATTCTGTCTGACATTTCGTGCACAGCAACTAATAACAGACCAACAGAACCTCCAAGTCAAATTCATTTACACTGCAAGATGTCAATTCCTGCTTTTATCTAGACAACATAGAACTGCTGTAGAAGATACTCCATTTCTGCTGATGATTTTGCAGCAATATATGGAGTAATCTGTCCTGTTGGGGTGAAAAGAATGAATATGTATGTATTTGTCTAAATTCCCAATATGCAATAAAATCATTTTCAGGTACAACCTGTGTACTAATTATAAATGCATACAATCCAAAACCATGTCCATAATGACTTTAAAATTTGATAAGACACTTGTCATTTAGCTTTTCATCAGTTGTCATTCTCATAAATTTCAGGCATTTTGTTACAACATAGCATAACCATTAACACCTCCTGACTCACCTATTGACAGGTTCATCAGAGAAATCAATTCACCTGGAGTTTGATAAGATATTTTGATTGCTTCCCCTGATGTTCATTCATAGTGCTACATTTCATGGCCAACTTCCTTGTAAAGTGTATATATTGTAAGCAAAGTCTTTGGACCCAAAACCCCTAGGGCCCATCACTTCTTCTTTGGTATGATTGATTCAGCTACAAATATGACATAATTGAGAAATTGCACTAATGTGCCAGACAAGGGTTTTGCACCCATGACAATGAGCTATTTGGTCAAAGAAGATCTGCTCAGTCTATAGTTCCATCACATGGCTGTCAGTTTGAATTGATTTTGGTTGGAATATTTGACTTCTCCAACATGTGCCAAATTCTTTATTACAAGAAAGCAATTGCTTAACACCCTGTTGACTTAAAATCATCATACATAATGAAGGAGCTGTTTGTGTTTGGATATCACTGCTGATAATGTACATTAGGAATGCTATCCAGGATATAGGTGTATGATACAAAGTCACACGACAACTCGTGTCACTCACATAATTATATATACAAGGTTATGTCGTGCATAATATTTATCACAGTTTTACCTCAATTTCCAATACATACATTTTTATGACCATTAACTAAGAAACCCAGATTTGTTAAATATTTTATTCATCAGTAAATTATGAAGGAGATTGGCTACTGTAGTACCAGGTCTCTATAATTGTTTTTTAACTGAATCTGTGTTTGCTGGCTCTCACAGTGGCTGTTGTATATCTATACTGTAGATCATGGTTCCAGTCAGACTGGTACCACACTTCACCATTATTCCCCAATCACACCAACACTGAGTCCAATAAATTCATATAGGATGATACAGTCTTTCATCATTGTAACACTGATTTTCCAATCTATGTACAAAATACATGGGAGAATACCACTTGTGAAATACTGAACATATCTTTCAATACAGACAAATTTTGATCAGACATTGAGGTGTAGAATTGATGATTATCCATAAAGAATTATTGGTATCACATACAAACTAAGTACTTTTAAATGGAAATGACCATTTCACTATAAGTCTCCATAAAACTACATTTATCAAATCTCTCGTGAGGTATTATCAAATGGGCCTTTTGTGAGCCATATTCTTGGACACAAGCAGCGACTTTGATGCCTTGCAGTCGAACCTTATGCCTTAACCACCACTCATAGGGTTCAGTTATAAATGTTGTCAAAATAGCTCTTATGACCTCCGAACTAAATGTGGCTTGTTCAAACATCCTTATATACTATAGATCCCTACCTTAATGCAATGACATACCAGGAAATATATGTAAACACATTGTCTACAGTAAAGACAATAGTGTGTATCCAATGTTCCTGAATGTCCAAATATCACAAGGAGTTAATAAAATTCATCATTTTCCAAAACTATATTACCATTGCACAGGTAATTGAATTTGTGGACTGATCACATATAAATTCCTCATATCAAATCTGTAGGATTTTGCTTTTTCCCTAGACATATATTGATCAATTGACTGAGAGCATGCATACAGCTAACAAAACGAAAACTCAATGAAATTTAATGATTTTACAGTACCCAGTTCTAATGATATGATAATAAAACCATCAGCAGCTTCAAATCACCTGTAGCACTGAAAAAGGTCCAGCACTTCAGGAGAAGTAGTGTTATCAGGAATTGTGCCTTGAACAGCAATAGATTGGGCTGGTAATCTTCATTGCGTCATATGAAAACTTTCAACTCTATCAGAGAGTTTCATCATAAAATGACCCAAAAGAAGTATTTGTATGCGCAATATAAAATGTTTCCTCATTTCTGCAAGAATACAGAGTCAGAAATAAGGTAATTGGTTCTATAGAGTAAATTCTGTTGGGCATAATAATGGTCAAAAGTCAATACAGTTCTAAATCAAGCATGATCCCATTCCAAAGAACCCAGATGATTCATGTACCCCATCCTGTAGCTAGTCCATAGTTTCTAAATGTGTCATTTACTTAAAGTAGCCACAATAATGGAATATAGTCTGAATGCAAACTAAACCAGAACAGCAATAAGTGTGCTCAATATTGCAACATTTCTGACATCTTAATCATTTATACTACACATTCCAGAACTTTCATGGCCTTCTCACAATGGCTAAAGCCACATATAATGAGCAAATATTCTACAGATATTCTCATTAGGCTTTCTACATTTTCTTTCCATTTACAAGGAAAGAAAAAAACAGAATGTTCCTGGTCACCTGACAATATTTCTACACATTACCAGAATGTTTCTGGTCACCTGACAATATTTCTACACATTACCAGAATGTTTCTGGTCACCTGACAATATTTCTATACATTACCAGAATGTTCCTGGTCACCTGACAATATTTCTACACATTACCAGAATGTTTCTGGTCACCTGACAATATTTCTACACATTACCAGAATGTTCCTGGTCACCTGACAATATTTCTACACATTACCAGAATGTTTCTGGTCACCTGACAATATTTCTACACATTATCAGAATGTTCCTGGTCACCTGACAATATACACACTACCAGAATGTTTTTTGTCACCTGACAGACAACCCTGACCTTATACTGCTGCCAAAAACCATTCACAGCTCAGAAAAATTATTGTCATGGTCACTCGACAATTTTTGCTGTGTACAAGAACTGTCATGGCTACCTACCAACTGGCTGATAATATACCACAACAATGTAAGATTGGTAGCCAGATGTGTGTACTTCACAAGGAACAAGTATATACATGTCTATATGCATGTAAATGCATTTTGTTCTCACGTGAATGCATGGTTTTCATCTATCATATTTTGCTGCTCAGTGCAACCTTGACACTGATAGATGATCAGCTGATACAGAATGACATATCCTGATGAGGAGGATACAGCTTCATAAATACCAGTCAGCTAGATACAGTATCACAAATGTAAGTCAGCCTAAGTCAGCCAGTGATTGTCTCACAGATATAAGTTAGTCAGCCACTGCCTCACAAATGTATTTCAGCCAGATACAGCCCCACAAATGTAAGTCAGCCAGATACAGCCTCACAAATGTAAGTCAGCCAGATACAGCCTCACAAATGTAAGTCAGCCAGATACAGCCCCACAAATGTAAGTCAGCCAGATACAGCCCCACAAATGTAAGTCAGCCAGATACAGCCTCACAAATGTAAGTCAGTCAGATACAGCCTCACAAATGTAAGTCAGCCAGATACAGCCTCACAAATGTAAGTCAGACAGATACAGTCTCATAAAATGTCAGTCAGCCAGATACAGCCCCACAAATGTAAGTCGGTAAGATACAGTCTCACAAATGTAAGTCAGCCAGATACAGCCTCACAAATGTAAGTCAGCCAGATACAGTCTCAAAAATGTCAGTCAGCCAGATACAGCCTCACAAATGTCAGTCAGCCAGATACAGTCTCACAAATGTAAGTCAGCCAGATACAGCCTCACAAATGTAACTCAGCCAGATACAGTCTCACAAATGTAAGTCAGCCAGATACAGCCCCACAAATGTCAGTCAGCCAGATACAGCCCCACAATTGTAAGTCAGCCAGATACAGCCTCACAAATGTAAGTCAGCCAGATACAGTCTCACAAATGTAAGTCAGCCAGATACAGTCTCACAAATGTAAGTCAGCCAGATACAGCCTCACAAATTGTAAGTCAGCCAGATACAGCCCCACAAATTGTAAGTCAGCCAGATACAGTCTCACAAATGTAAGTCAGTCAGATACAGCCTCACAAATCTGAAAAATCTATACAGCTCAGAGTGTCTGAAGCCTCACTATGGCAGAAGTTATTTAGTACAAAAAACAAATCATGTCTAATTACCATACACACATAAACTGATGTCAGGTCTGTTTAACCTTCCCATTTCTGTAATGAAAGATATGAAAAAAATGATTGCACTGTTGACAGAGATTAACAAACACAACACTCCTGTAATGCCCTCAGAACAGATAATGTGATAGTTGTGATGATGTCTTCCATACATTACTTTGCTATATAATGCATTCTTATGCTACACACTGCTGTACCAGTCCCTGATAAAAAGCATCATTGCATCCTGGTGTAGGGCATTAGTCAAATCATACACCAGTCATCAAAAATAACTCTAAACATTTCAGACAACTACAAGCACCAAACATCTTAAACTCAAACAACTATCTTACACAACGTCAAATGTCTCAAACAACTCCAAGCATCTCAAACAACACTCCACACATCTCAAAACAACTCCAAGCATCTCAAACAACACTCCACACATCTCAAAACAACTCCAAGCATCTCAAACAACACTCCACACATCTCAAAACAACTTCAAGCATCTCAAACAACACTCCACACATCTCAAAACAACTTCAAGCATCTCAAACAACACTCCACACATCTCAAAACAACTCCAAGCATCTCAAACAACACTCCACACATCTCAAAACAACTCCAAGCATCTCAAACAACACTCAACACATCTCAAAACAACTCCAAGCATCTCAAACAACACTCCACACATCTCAAAACAACTTCAAGCATCTCAAACAACACTCCACACATCTCAAAACAACTTCAAGCATTTCAAAGAGTCTCAAACAGGTTGGAAGGCTCAAACAACTCCAACCATCTTAGATAACTCCAAAGACCTCAAACTAGCTCTAAGGAGGCTCGAACATTTACCCTCCAACTATCTCAAAACAATTCTTAATAAACACCAAGCACCTCCAGACATATCAAACCACTCCAAACATCAAAGACAACTCCAAACAACTTGGATAACTCCAAACATTTCAGACAACTCAGATAAATCCAGCCAAGCATCTCAAACCACTCCAAACGTCTCAGATAACTCCAAACATCACATTCAACTCCACACAGCTCCAAATATACCTGACAATTGCAACAACCTCAGACAACTACAAACATCCTAAACATTACTCACAGCATTTCAAGCATCTGTTGATAAAAATAATTTGTGCCTATGACTTACACACATGTACATGTGGTACCAGCTTCTCTTAATTATAAAATGTAGTTTTATAACTATACACAGCTGTCAACTACGTTAACTTCTGTCACCATCAAATGGTGCACAGTACAACAGCACAGAGAACAAAATGTTGACAGGTATAAGGAGAGGTGACAGGTATTATCTAAATAGTAAACCTGTATGATTAAAGGCAAAACAAACATTCTTACAAATGAATAGCATAATAACTGGATCATCTAATTTGATTTATCTACAGAGATCTGGTCTGAAAGTCGTTAACTAAAAGGTTGTTTAGTGATCAAAATATAGTTCAGTGATCAAATTACCCTACATGATAAATTATTAACATTTTCAGCTCCAAGAACTTACCCAGCAGGGATTGATCAAATGGATACCATAATGTAAAGTGGAACCAAGTTCCTGATTAAAACAAATTGTTCTACATGATCCTAAATTACCTAACCATGCCGTAACAAAACTGTTAACACAGAACAATCTATGTTATATGGGTCAAATCAATTGCTTTTTTTAATATGGTCTTAATCAAAACACTTATGAACCGGTCTAAAGCATTATCTTACCGACAACAACTCCCTAACATCTCCCTTGTCTCTTTTATCTACATTTAATCTCGCACCGGTACCTGTATCTTATTTTTATTGCTTTAAGTCAGAAATCAAGCTTCCTTGGTAGCTTGTAATCTACTAAGTGAGAATACCAAACCACTTATAATTTAATTGGTTACTTATAAACCCACAGGTGCTCTTTGTTAGTGGACCAGTATCATCACCAATATAATCCTAGATAAGTTGATAGCATTATCTCTGACCCAATTAAGCTATTATATCATATACTTCCTCCTTCAAACTATTCCATATTTACCATTGTAAAAGTGATAACTTCCTACCCATGATGTCAACACAGAACATATCATTCATCATAACTTTATCACAATGTGAAAGTAATGCAGAGAAGTCATGATGAATGAATTAAGTTAGAAAGCCAGCACTTATACATTATCCCCACACAAAAATTATTGTAAACATATCTTTTTTTTGCAAATTCACATTTATGATATCACATTTTTTCCAGCAAATTCAAAGCATTTATTGAGTTTGATTTTCGATTAAAGTATTTTAACATCCATCACAGTACAAAAATATTACAGTATATCATTAATTTTTCTACTCTCATTCGTTCAGTCTATAAAATACCAGTAATACACAAGCCACAGACTTCCTTATAATTTTTAATTCATAGATTCTCATGCTTGATCAAATATTTCCTTTTTTATCTTAATAACCTTATACAAAACTACCTTTAAAAATCTTCTTCCATACCATTATAACTACCTTTAAGAATCCTGAATCAGAAAATTTTGCTCTACTTTTTTTTAATGAAGTCATGCTTGGATTCACTTACCAGACAGAAATAAGGAAATGAAATCTATATTTCTGAAGTTTACCACTAGAATATTTCCTGCTTCAGCTGCTGTAGGAGTGCACTGAGGATGAGGCCTATAGCTTTCGGATTCAATAATACCTCTTAGTACCTATGCTAGACTTACTATAGGCAGTTTGTTATAAAATAAAAGTGGGCAGTGTGCAAAACTCTATCAGAAATACTGGTGCAGTGTGCAAACATTTTTTCCTGACCCACCTAACATAGAAAATTCCTAAATTATGATAGAGAACTGAGTAAGAGGTTATGTACACAGGAGTTAGCCAGGGGAGGGAGAGCAACGTACAGTCAGGGAGAGGGGAAATCAACACAAATGTATACAGCTTTCAGACACAGCTGCAATGTTTTAATTTCCATTCTGTAAGAGCATCATCATCATCATCATCCTCATCACCTGGTTTTGTGTGGGAAGATTTCTGGAAAATAGCAATTTTTGCAATTTTTCCAGACTTCCATGATCATGCTGCAAAGTTGTTTTTTTGCGACTAAGAAGTTTTAAATAGTTTAACAATTATATAACTACATAATGACTAAGCTCTTCAACCAAAGGTACAAACAGCTATTTTTAGTCATTTAGAAACATTTTAATTTGATAATAACATATAACACTCAAAAAAGTTTTTATCAAATAAATGATTAATGATAGAAAATTACAAATTATGAATAAATTTCACAATTTTTCTGGGGTTTTTTTTGGCAAATATTTTGAAATATAGAAATTTAGGTTCGTTTATATCATACCCGTAGTGAGACCACTTCTTACGTTTGTTTATTTAGCTTAAAATGATAGGGTCTGCAGATATTTGAAAATTGCTAACCAGGCAAAAGTGCGCTTCCTCATTTTACCGAACAAAAGTGCACATTTTGGCAAATTTGTGCCATTTATAGACAATGTTTATGCCTACAAAGACTAAACAAAACTTGCGTCAGTAACATTCCTGTGAAGTATATAAGACTAGCTGATCAGCAGGTGTGTGTTATCTCACACAGCTATACTAGGTACAGAGCATGTTACCTACAACAGTACTTCTGATGCAGGCTGTTTGTGTTGGGGGAAAAATAGTCAAAATATATCCTTCATCAGATAGGAATTCTGTCTACAAAGTCGGATAACAAACAAGTTTCTAGGCAATAAATGTATATAAGTTTACTGCGGTAGGCCAATACCTTTATAATCAGGCTCTCTCTGATACACCATTGTTTTTTCACATATATAATTTATACTATTGCACTGCTTTAAATGTTATTATTCAGAACTAGAGCATGAATTTGTCAGAAAGACTCCATTACGTTTCTGAGTCTGATTCCATTAAAATTTTGATCTTTACTTTTGAAACAAAATGACTCTAGTGCACATATATATATATATTAAGATCACCATGTTAAACTCAGGAAATCTATAGAGGAAAACATGTTGACGGACAGAGAGACAGACAGATAAGCCATTATCCTAGAGCTGGCACCAGTAACGTAATGTGAGGCCCCAGTAACAAACCCTTGGATGTATTGACTTAATTTGATTTGCGTATCGTGTCCCTTTTTTCACATAACTGTTGAGACACATTATTTCCCAACATTGTGAATCCTTAAGTCAGACATATTTTTAACATTTTTTTACAGCAAAGATCAAAGTGATGTGCTAACTATAAATGAAACCATTAGATGTATCTGTCCAAAAATACAAAACAATGATTTATTAGTTGAGTTAACTAATGATAACACATGTTTATAGCAATGATGATGATATCTGTTGATGGTAATGATGATAATAATGATGAAGATGACAAAGATGATGATGATGATGATGATATCTGTTGATGGTAATGATGATAATAATGATGAAGATGACAATGATGATGATGATGATGATGATGAAATGATGGCGACGACGATGGCGATGATGATGAAAACTTGTTGTGGATTTAATATTGAATAAAATTGAGAAATGTATAATTATGCTACACATTTCCTCTTGCTGTCATTATTGTTGGAACTGATTTGGTATAACTAAAGAGATTGGAATGGTTCAGGTTTCTATTTGTCTGTATACAGCCACTAGGTGGGCAATTGATAATGATTTCCTTCACCTAACTTTTCTCTTTCTCATGAATTACCAGGAGAGAGATCTACTGTCAGTGTGAATTCTTCAATTTCTGTTTGACAGATTCACAGACATTAATCTCCGAAATCTCTGATGGAATCCAAGAAATAAATTGAGAATATGATAAAGTGATCAATGGCAGACAGCCGGGAAAACAGCGTCTGACAATCAGTCTGTAGCCCACTCAACATGAAGTAATTACCCACACTAAAAGGTATATCAGGTCTGCTTTATACAGTATCATGGCATTTCTTTTACTCAAATTGAAGTGATTTAATCAGCTCTAAGAAGATCACAGGCATAAACTATTCTGCAATGATGTAAAACAATTAGACCATAACTAGATATATATATATATATACATGTATATACAAATACTTCATGTCACGGCTCATTGATCATGTCCTTGGCTGAATATCAGGATGGAAGAGCTCAAGGTGGCCATGACTGTTCAAGGACATTATGGGAAGTCTGAATATTTTGTGGGTCCTTACAGTATCAGAGTAATCTCTACTGCTGTTAACATACCATTATTAAGCAGCAATCTTATATTTGTACTTTCCATACTAGAAGTATTCTGTAAATTATGATTATATTCTCACTGCAATTTCTTTAGATTGTTTTCTATGCCAAGTACTTCTCTGAGTGCATGCACCCATTTATCAATTATAATCTAATTGGAATCTTTAAGGTTTTCTCTTACTGAACAAAAAACACTAAGTTTTCGCTTTTAGTGAGATGTTTTTCTCTGCTAGATGCAAAAATAACAAATAAATAGAAAAAAACCTTCTAAAGCATGAAAAAGTTAATGTTTCACAGGAACAGAACTTTTTTTATGGAAAAAAGCAGCCACACGTACTGCTCATGGGCGTGGGTGATATACCGCCCTAATTGTATATTTGTCCTCTATATATGAATGGAGTGTGTTGCATATACATACAAGCATAAATGCAATGTTACTCCTAAAAGCTGGAAAAGAATTCCAGACATCCTTCACCTTCTTCAGCTCACTTATATACGTTAATGGTTCTGGATAGTACTAACAGTGTTATTTGTTTACATGTTTACTGAGTTGATAGCCTATATATATATATAAAGTAAGTGTTTCTCACTAGATATATATCAGACTGTATCAGCTGAATCAGGAAGTGTGACTCTTTAACCATCTGTAAACTCTTCTTATTAGATTAAGAGGTATAATTATATATGTCCAATAACAAGGTCACTGCCGAGATATCCCAAGGTCATTTTCAAGAAATTAATGATATTTTAGGTCACTTTAGAGATATCCCAAGTTCATTCAAGTTTTCGAGAAATTCATGATATTTTAGAGGTCACTGTCAAGATATCCCAAGGTCATCTTCAAGTCCAAGAAATTAATGCTATTTCAGAGGTCACTGTCAAGATATCCCAAGGTCATCTTCAAGAAATTAATGATATTTTAGAGGTCACTCTCAAGATATCCCAAGGTCATCTTCAAGTCCAAGAAATTAATGCTATTTCAGAGGTCACTGTCAAGATATCCCAAGGTCATTTTCAAGAAATTAATGATATTTTAGAGGTCACTCTCAAGATATCCCAAGGTCATCTTCAAGTCCAAGAAATTAATGCTATTTCAGAGGTCACTATCAAGATATCCCAAGGTCACCTTCAAGAAATTAATGATGTTTTACAGGTCACTGTCAAGATATCCCAAGGTCATCTTCAAGAAATTAATGATATTTTAGAGGTCACTGTCAAGATATCCCAAGGTCATCTTCAAGAAATTAATGATAAATATAGATGGTATTTCTATTGTGATGATGATATTTTGAGAGCTACAATGAATGTTTATTGTGGTTGGCTACAGTGACTTTATCATCATACACTAAGACCACACAAAGTTTGTTACTCTTCATCGTAAGTGAAAGCCACTTGTGGAACAAAAGTTTCTTTATCTGATTGTACTTAACACGGAAACTACCACTTCTTGTTGAGGAAGACTGACAAACAGAGGTTTCAACCGAAGTAAACATACAGTATTGTAATAATGTTAACTTTTGTAAACAAATTACGCTGTACTTCAAACCACACCAGACCTATATTATCAATATATTACTGCTTGAGATTGATGTGAAACATTTACTGACCAATTCCTAAAAGTTTACTCCAAAACATTAACTTCACGACAGCTTATATGGCATCAAATGTCAATGTGATCACCAAAGCTCATTGTTGCTGGTACTCTTGCAGCCATAGAGGAACACACATATATATATTGTTTATAGTGCAGACTTACATAGAGACCTCGACCTATCTAGAGATTTTTGTAGAATACATAACCGATTCCTCATGACATGCAGGTACAGGAAGGGAATGTCGAGGCAAATTCCTGGAGACAGTTACAAGCTAGAATACAAGTAGCATATACAGGACCAATTGTTGGGGACACATTCAAGAATATAGGATGAATTCCTATAGACAGGAACGTGAATATGGGACAAACTGGGACGAATTCCTGGAGACAGTTACAAGCTAAAATACCAGATATATTCCTGGAGACAGGTTAAAAAATACTGAGGACCAGGTTCTAGAATTTCCTAGACTGTATAACAACATGGACTGCTTTCAGTAGAGAATTTGTAGGGTAAACACTCATTACCAATTCCTAGCTTGGATGAGTTAACAAACGAATGCAACCAATTTATATAATGTACAGAACACATATTGACAAAATTATTTCACATGAAACAGCTACTTTAACTGAACTCCAAGAAGAATTGTAAAACCAGACATCCACAATTAGTATTCATTTATACTGAGCTGATCTTTAAGCTAGCATTTTACATGGCTGTCATTATACTCCTAACATATAATAACCTACCATATTCGTCACAATTAGCGCCCCTCCACCCATAAGCGTCCCTCCCCTTTCCGGCGGAGAAATTGACATTATGTAAACGCCCCTCTCAATCGTGAAACAACTGCAACATAATTAAGTCACAATCCTTACATTTTATATAGCAGACTTAGTTTGGAGACCAAAGCTAGACTCCCGTTCAATCTTTAATACCTGTTCAAAATGTAGCAAACCTTTCCTTACTGACACTTTAGGCTTTTTGTCCATAACTTCGATTTAGTAACCTTAATAAGTGCCCCCCTCTGTAACCATTTTTAAAAGCGTCCTGGGAGCTAATTACAGCGAATATGGTGTGATTACAATTAGCTAATGTTCTATTTACTAATGAGGCTACGATCAAAGAATAGAGACCATGGATTCAATACATTTCAGATTAAACTGGCCTGAAATATCTCGGTAAATAATTATAGATAATGCAATGTTAAGTAACTTCAGGCCATGAAATGACTGTCTATAATGCATTTCAAAACATCCTAAAGACTGGGATGGGTACTATATGTACTGATAAAAGCACCACTGATAACGAAGTACATCGTCCTATCATTGCATCTTTGCATTTGTTATGATGTGAATGTAAATTAGAGGCTCTGTAGTAACTTCCACCAAACCTACAAGTGTAAACAACATTCCTGCTGCCATACACCACAGTAATTGTTGACTCATGTCATTAGTACATCAACACAGCACCAATAATCTGTCTGCTATGTTAGACCAACAGCAATTCTGGAGATACCCAACACCAACGCATGAAAAAACATAGGACCATTATGTGAAAGGGATGTGTAAGTCGCAATCCACCTGTGTTAATTAGTATCAATTAATGCATTTCTTCATTTTTATGCACCTAAATTATTTGTACTGCTTTAAATAAATTTCAACTAATTCCCAATATTTATTTTGTTTTCTTTGTCCTAACTTAAAGTGAAAACATCAACTAATTATACACATACCCAAAATTACCAGATAAAAAAATCAGAAAGAGGCTATAACAGTGTCAGAATTAAATTCTCCTCTGAATGGATGCCTGTTTATCTTATGCTTACTTCCCAATATTACTACCCTTGTATGCAGCTGGGTAGACTGCAGTGTTTTTTTCAGGTAATTTTTTCAACAGCCTATGCCTTTTCAATTGGGAAAATAATTGCGGTGTTTGGTGAATTTGGGAAAATAGCAAATAATGACAAAATACTAAATAAGTCAAAACACTTCATTTATTGGCTTTTCTAGTCTGCCTCATGATATGAAGAGTCATAGCAAGCATCCTGGGTTATTACTTAGACTACAAAACAAAGGAAGTTTTCTTGTTTTCATCTTGGTGTTTGTCTACGTACTCTCTGAAACGCTTGCCTGCATGTCATTTGTGGAAAGCGCAACAGTGATCAGGATTCGAGTTACCTCCCTTATACCGTTTATACGACTAATTGAGGCCAACTTGCCTATCGCGGAAGTAAATTTGTCAGTCTACTGTTCATGTGTATGATGATCAACTATCGTACCATAATATTCACATATTCTAGGAATGAAATACAATACAGATAACCAGATAGAAATTCAATACAATTTTTTGTTTTTTTTTTTTGAATTGGGAAAAATGATGTTTCAAAATTGGGAAAATACAACCTTTTTTGGCAAGGGGAAACAGCCTAAAGTTGGCTGTAGATCTGGCCAAAAAAAATCACTGTCACTGTAACAGACAGAATGAAACTTTATAAATTAATCAAGCTTGTACTTTTATAATATTGGCTGATGATATAGTAATTGGTTAAGAAACTACAATTTACTAACCAGTAGTTGAAACATTTGGTAGGAATATTTCTTCCTTGAGTAATCCGATATCAAACCTACTGATGACTTAATAATAACTGAAAAATAAATTAACTGAAATAAATCAAGCTTACTCATCAATCTCTATTGCACTTTTCAATTGGAGCAATACATCTGCTACATAACAGTCACAGACATCAGTACCACAACACAAATTCCTACCTGTGTGGAACTTTAAATCCTGAATTCAAGAAAATTTCAGCAGTAACAGTGTGGTAGCATGAACACTAACTGTCATGAACCTCAAACTACAGTCTGGCTATAATCAAGTTCTTTTTCTGCTAGCCTTTTGTATTGATCTACAAATTGTAAAGCCGAATGCACCTGATGATCATAAAATTGTCAGGATAATGAAGAGTATGGAACTTACTGTGATAAAGTACATACAGGACACAGTAGGATTGGGACATACAGGACACTGTAGGACTGGGACATACAGGACACAGTAGGACACAGACATACAGGACACAGCAGGACAGGGGACATACAGGACACAGCAGGACAGGGGACATACAGGACACAGCAGGACTGGGACATACAGGACACAGCAGGACAGGGGACATACAGGACACAGTAGGACAGGGGACATACAGGACACAGTAGGACAGGGGACATACAGGACACAGCAGGACAGGGACATACAGGACACAGTAGGACAGGGATATACAGGACACAGCAGGACTGGGACATACAGGACACAGTAGGACAGGGACATACAGGACACAGTAGGACAGGGACATACAGGGACACAGCAGGATTGGGACATACAGCACACATCAGGGTTTGGGACATTCACAACACAGGAGGGCTGGGACATGCATAACAACATGTCAAAGCTGGAACATACAGAACAAAAAGGTCAAAGTTGTAACATACAGGTCACAGAAGATCAAGGTTGGGACAATAAAGGTCTCAGAAGGTCAATGTTAGGTTCATAATTCACAACACAGCAGGGCTGGGATGTACATAAGATCAAAGTTGGGACCAGGTTACAGCAGATAGCGACATACAGGACTGGGACATATATATATGTATATATTTATGATGAAACACTAGGACTATATGTGGACAGAAACTGACTCTTGGCATTTTCTCCTCGTCAATTTGTAGTAATGACTATAATACAGTGTGTGAAATTCAACAGCTCCAGACTATCATAGAGAGACAGGAGGAATACAGACATCTGTAAAGGGCATGCAGACCTTATGTAAACATGGCCATATCACAGTAGGAAACACTCCCTTATTACCAGTTATAATACCCTACACAGGAATCCAGTATATGATATAAGGATCTCCTTTAAAACATACTGGGCTAAAGAAAGTATCCCCTTTACATTGTATATAAACAACTTAAAGGGGCTAGAGAAAATATCTGCTTTAAAACATACTGGGCTATTGAAAATATCCCCTTTATGTTATATATATACATTTCTACCACAATACCCTGTGTTATTCAACTCTCAGACCATCAGTTAATCATTACAGCTGTTGATTAACAATCTGTTTATACCACACGTGGTATATTAACTCTGTACGCATTTTGATTGGCTAACACTGTAACCTTTGACCCAAGCTGCAATTGTTATTGACGTCATCAATAATCTAATGACGTCACATCACCGGGTCCCGGACGTCACCGGTACACTTTATTTACATACATGAAATTATACTTGCCATGGCCACATTTCCCTTTGATTCAAGCCAATATTATTGTGGTAGAAACAGGTCACACGACTCGAAATTGTTGGATATGGAATTTATTTCACACTCGTAAGTTATTTTTTAAAAGTTGCAAAAAACACTCGTGTGAAATAAATTCCATATCCAACAACCACTCGTTGTGTAACCTCTATATCTTAAATGGGCTAGAGAAAATATCCCCTTTATCTTATATATATAAAAACATCTTAAATGGGCTAGAGAAAATATCCCCTTTATGTTGTATATATATCAACATCTTAAAAGGGCTATTACATATAAATGTTTATATATCAACATCTTAAAAGGGCTATCATATATAAATAAATATATATCAACATCTTAAAAGGGCTATTATATATAAATAAATATATATCAACATCTTAAAAGGGCTATTATATATAAATAAATATATATCAACATCTTAAAAGGGCTATCATATATAAGTAAATATATATCAACATCTTAAAAGGGCTATTATATATAAATACGGGGTATGAGAAAATATCGATCCCTTAAGTAATCTCCTTTATATACGATATATGACAGAGATCTATACCTCAAACACAACAGCAATACAAGATGAAAAAACTCTTCTGTTACAGGACAAATTTATACACCATTTATATCACTAAAGGATGGTGAGGGCTCTAATCCACCTTGTAAGGGAAACCTGCAACAAGTATTAAACTGTTACTTCACATTCACGGCTAAATTTATATCATACAAAAAAAACGTTCACACAGTTGTCAGCTCCCGTGTTAATTCAAACAAATTACAGATGAGACCATGGATGACAGTCCAACAATAAAATCGTTAAGATATGCAATATATACATAATAATTACCTGATATTTATCCCACTGAGTATCTCCGGTTTACTGTCGTTAATACAACTCCAAGATATCAACTGTTATGACTCAGTTAAAAACAGCAGTCTACCAGTGTATGTGAGTGAAGGGTCCCCGAGATGTCAAACCCTGTGGTTAAGTTTCACTGCTAATCTCTGCCTACATTTTATAAACACCTCCATCACATCCTGTAAATATTTTGTGCATGTCGATGGAATTTGCCAGTCACCTTAAAGATGCATGCTTCTTTAAATTTCTTTAATTGGTCAGAATTTCTACAACTGCTACAAAATGAGACAACAAGCAAGCTGATATATAGCCCTGCATTTCCTAATGATTAAAAAGGAGTGTCAAGATGAAAAATGATTTGTAAGTATGTAATCAATTAGGGTATTGTTCTGGTATTATTAGTTTTGCATGTGCATAATGTAATTTCTGCTAAAGTTGGATATAAAGGGATTTTTTTTTTTTTTTTTTAAATTGCTGTGAATTTTGAATACGTACAATTAAGAATGAAAACTTAATCATCAATTTGAGTATAACATGCATGGTTTCAATGAGAATGAACAAAATCCTGAGAAAATGTAAAACAAATGGCCCACAGGGCCTGCATCTCTCAACTGGATATTAATTGATTTGTCATTAAAGGGATTAATTACTCTCTTAAAAGGCACATTTTGAACACAAGTACTGTGAATAGTTTGCATTATCAGTATGCATGATGAATAAATCTGGTATCTAATTTGTATCTGATGTTTACATATTTTTGACTGACTAAGTTACATATCTAATTTCAAAAAGTGTTCTTACATATTTCTTAAGAATTTCACAGGAATGCCTATGTTGTGTTGAGTGTGATGTTTATAAGGGTAAGCAGGTTTGTCAGTCAAGCTACAAGGTTACAATGTACTTGAGGTATTAAACAGACACTACCTCTGTCTATTGTCAATATGTTCTAGCCATGAGTGAGTTAGCTGTCACTAATCACTTTGACACTATGTGTGTCAGTATATTATGTCAATAAACATGATTCACACTAAAATTCCATATCAAGATATAAAATTAAATGACCTCACTCTCAAAGACAAAAAAATTAACCCTTCCAAAATACCAAAGTGATCCTCTCCTCTATTTTTCAAAACAAAATTGGCCTATACTTTCCCATTTGTATACCGTCAAAAAACATGTAATTTGCACACCAGTGAATCAAATTGATCCAATGGCAGTGTGAACTTTAAGAAACCTTTACCTTTTCCATGCAAATGACAGTCAGCCAATGAAAAAAAATCTGTTTACCTAGAAATGTCGGAGAAATTTGGAGTTTGATCCTGTTGCCTTTATAATATATGCATCTTCTGCTGTCGTCATAGTGACCCCCGCAGGTAAGAAGCTTTTATCTATAAACAATGTGTACAATTACTACACAAATAAATGTATGAATTTACACACCAGAAGAAGGAATTCCTTACTTGACAGTATGGTCACAGGTGTTGTTCAGTAATGACAGATACACACCTGTTATTTTCTCACCTGTTTTAATTGATGTTGATATATCTATCTGCAAACTAATGAGAGAATATCATCTGGGATAATTCCAATCTATTATTGGTCATCACTGATACAGGGATCCTCAGAGAAATTGATTATATAAGTTCAGTCTGAGTTTGATTATTGGCAATCCATGTTTAATGTGCTTATGCAGCCTGATAACAATGAGCCCTAATTGGTGTGATTCCCCTGACAACCTGATAACAATGAGCCCTAATTGGTGTGATTCCCCTGACAACCTGATTACAATGAGCCCTTATTGGTGTGATTCCCCTGACAACCTGATAACAATGAGTCCTAATTGGTGTGATTCCCCTGACAACCTGATAACAATGAGCCCTAATTGGTGTGATTCCCCTGACAACCTGATTACAATGAGCCCTAATTGGTGTGATTCCCCTGACAAAGTAATGATGGATAACCATCAAGACTTCTTGTATGTTTGCCAAACCTGTGTTTTCTGACAATCTTTTTTATTTGTTGTCTCCAAAAAGGTAATATTAGACAGATTAACCTAACAAGTATATTGTGTCACACAAAGTGTAATATACCAAACAGGTTAGATTTATAAATATATATCGATGGAGTGCATTCTCCCTCCAAACCCAACCCCTCCTTCACCCCGACCTACATAATGTACCCCCTATAGACTGTCAGATTTGGCAGGTTTACTGTATACATGTATACATCATCATTATACTCAACAACATCTCACTAAAATATTCACTTAAATACAAACAGACCTCAAAACTGAACAGAACATAACTGATATGAGGGAACACAAAGTGAGCAAATATATATGTGTACTTGTAGGTTGAAGGTGACATAGCGCACAGAGGAATTTTTTCATGAAGAAATAATTTTGTGGTTTGGAAGCCTGAGGGTTCAGCTACCTTAGCGAAGACATGGTAACCATGGTTACCACATTTGTTAATGTCACAGATAATGACCGAGAGATCCATAACAACATTGTTATGTGGGAGGACATTGAGGGAGTTACTTCCGCCATCACTTGGGTCAGCTAGCTAGGTCAACACCTGTAAAAGCTATCATAGCTTATACCCACTCATTAAAACAGCAGTATGTCTTTTACAGTGCATACAAATTCTCAGGTATGCACATATTACACAGAAATGATGAAGCAATATCAAATAAAACTCTAAGCCAACTTATTTTGAACTCAACTAGAGTTATTTCCCTTTTCCCAAAAGCAAGCCATGTGGAGTAAGTGGCAATCAATGCGATATATATCGTGAGACAATATCCAAATACAAACTGGTAATGTAAGATGATTTAATACTGTCTACTCCTACAATGTAAGATGATTTAATACTGTCTACTCCTACACAAAATCACATAGAAATATCACTAAATGGACATAACCCTTTGAAAATGAAAAAGAAATTGCAAGCTCAAAACATCACAAGCAAAATTTTAGTTTCATAAGAATTGGCTCAAAGAAATTAAAACAGGATTATTCTTGACAAACTTCAGTATACTACAGTAACCACTGCCCCAATAACAGTCTTGTAGGGGTACAAATTGATGTTGATTAATAAATAATATAAAAATATTTCATTCTCATACCTAAACTGCAAAAATAATCTTCTATGTGAATTTCCTAATAATTAGCCAAAATCTTAAATAGATTAAGCCCATACATTTTCTTTAGACTGCTATCTCATACGTAATTCACTTGTTAATGTATCAAATCTATAACAATAGTCACCCATCTAATCCGTCCAGCATCAGTTACAGATGCTGACCTATAAAGATATACCTTGCAACAGCTAGAAGACAGCTTACATTAAGATGGATGTGCAGCGATCGCCTACACAATTGGATGTCACACACATACTGTATGGTACAAAATCTCCTGGTAACATCAAGACAATGTGTATACAGTTTGATAGATGTTGGCTATGACAATGTTTTCTTTTTTCTGAGTTAATTAAATATATGCATCATTCTACCTCTGTATAAACAGGATGTTCCAACAGCATATTGATAGAAGCTAATATTAATCTAATATGTATGGAACTATGGCATGAGTGAAGAAAAGTCAATGTCTCTCAAAACTTCAAATAAACTGCCTAATCAATTGTGATCAGTACGTAGCCAATTTCCATTAAAGACTACAGTAGTAGTAGTAGTAGTAGTAGTAGAAGCTAGTGCTTTTGAGGCACCAAAGAATAATGGTTAGGCATAATGTTTTCATCAAAAGATATCTCAAATAAATGATACTATCAACCTGCCTCAGGGGAATATTCAATCAATTTGTCCCAATAGAGATGAAAGATTCAATGAACCTATTTGCCCTGTCATGTGATGAAAGCCATACTGACGTTAAATTGCCTCAGTTTGTGTCAAGTTGACAATACAGAAATGAAAACACTACTTTGTCATTGAACTCCTAACCCCTAAACCGAATCTGACTTCAAGAGCCTCAGATAAAGAACTCCTGTGAAAATGACCAAGTCTCGGTTTCTTCAACTTCAGGAAATCATTCAACTTTATAATTTCCTATAGGAAAGTATTGTTGGTTTTAAGGGGAAAATCTTAGCTACTGAACTTTTCTTTAATTCTGTAATGCTTTCCTCTGGAAAACTCTGAGTTAAAAATAGAATTAAAGAATATTCGTTTATGAAACTTAGGCCAGGGTTGAAAAATGATAACAGAAATTCTATTGTTGATAATGGGTGAAACAGTTGAAGTTAGCTTGTTCATAAAAATGCACTCTTCAAGTTAAGAAACATGTAGGAAAGATCTATCAGAATTCATATTACTTCCAAAGCATTATGAAGATGGGGGAAAGTGTGATTTGGATAAAAAGAAATCAATCTGAGTACAGGAAATCTGCTGATATTATATAAGAATGTGTATAACTGTACGAGCTAATTATTCCTGACTACGTGATGTCGCAGACACAGAACGTGTTGACCATATGTCAACGTTTCCCGACTAACCGACAAACACACATTTGAAATCACGGTCATACCCTATCTACTGAACCCTTGTTGATGAGAGTGTATAGATATAAGGTACAGAGGGATGAACAGACACAATGGAATTTTGGGCAGACAGTTAAAAATGACAAAGGAATAAAACATTAGGTAAGGTGTTTGATAAACAAATAGACAGACTGAAGTGGTAGATTGCATGCGAAAGCTTGGATAGAAAAATATGGCCAGTGAGAAAATATCATAAGAAAAATATGGCCAGTGAGAAAATATCATTAGAAAAATATGGCCAGTGAGAAAATATCATTAGAAAAATATGGCCAGTGAGAAAATATCATAAGAAAAATATAGCCAGTGAGAAAATATCATATGAAAAATATGGCCAGTGAGAAAATATCATTAGAAAAATATGGCCAGTGAGAAAATATCATAAGAAAAATATGGCCAGTGAGAAAATATCATTAAAAATGAATGGCCAGTGAGAAAATATCATTAGAAAAATATGGCCAGTGAGAAAATATCATAAGAAAAATATGGCCAGTGAGAAAATGATATTTAGAAGAAACCAACTGATATATATATTTAATTATTGCACAATAAATATGAATTAAGGCATAAACTTATAATGACAACAGATAAAGATGACAGGATATAAATGAAAATATCTAAATGACAGATTGAAAACATTTAAAACAAAAGGTCATGATTGCAATTGTAACGGACGTCAGTACTAGTAATATTTATTTCACTACAATATGTACATTCAACCTATGGACCTAAAGTTCTCTCTAACTGAGCAGTAGATCTATGTCTTGTATTACCAAGGTTACACAATGAACTCCATCAGTTAGTTTTTTAGCAGAAATAATTCAATCTGGTGACTTAAAGAACATCTGGATTGATAGTCGGGTGGCAGATAATGACACAAGACCAAAATGACATATATATGTTAACCTAGGTTTTCAACATAGTAAGAATCAAATCTTGTCTCATAAAGACAGACCATGTGAAGCCTTTATCACAAGTGACTATACGACCCAGTACAAATATATGTATATCATGGTGGGCATGTATTTATACGATTATACGACCCAGTACAAATATATGTATATCATGGTGGGCAGGTATTTATACGACTAATACGACCCAGTACAAATATATGTATATCATGGTGGGCATGTATTTATACGACTAATACGACCCAGTACAAATATATGTATATCATGGTGGGCATGTATTTATACGACTACACGACCGAGTACAAATATATGTATATCATGGTGATCATGTATTTATATGACTATACGACCCAGTACAAATATATGTATATCATGGTGGGCAGGTATTTATACGACTACACGACCCAATACAAATATACCGTATTTGACCTAATAAGGGCGCCTACCCTAATAAGGGCGCCCCTACCTTTTTTCAAGGAAATAAATCTATGACTGAGTGTCAAAATGGTGTTAAAAAGTAATAATTCATGTGAAATATTTTACTACTTATGTGTTCAATTTTCTTCAGCAAATTAAGTAACTGGAACACATGTTTTCGCCACATTTTGTGTATTCCTACAGGCTACATATGACATGTCAGTGCAAAGTTCTCAGCACCCAAAACTAAACACACATACAAATAATAACTTACCATCTTTATTTTAAGATAAAGTAAAGACTTCATTCTTGTTGATAAATAACTTTTGTTCAGAACAGAAAGCTAGTAAAAGACATTTTAAATCAATTATTAGGTCAAAGAAAACAATGTCTCATATGATCTGGGAAATCACCTGTTTCTATAAATAGAACACAAAAGAGTTCCATTTGAACATAAATGGTGGAACACACGTTCTCTGGTCTAAAGATCAGCTGGCATGGTTTACAAGTTTACAGGAGGTTTCAAGTGATGTTTAAGCTTAATACAATTTGTATATGATAATGAATAGATATCTTCATCTGGAATATTTTTATGACTGAATATTTTACCGTTTCCACAACCTTGGGTATTCTGCTATAAGGTATAGTTTGTTTCATAAAACTTCAGAATAACTAATCTTAATAAGGGCGCCCCCACTGTCATTTACCCGCGCCCTGCGCCCTTATTAGGTCAAATACGGTATGTATATCATGGTGGGCAGGTATTTATACGACTATACAACCCAGTACAAATATATGTATATCTACCTAAGTAATACTGTACGGATTAAATTTAATTACATCTCATAATGTATATATTTCTCTTCACGCAGATTCGTCCTTAAAACTTAATGCTTCTTTTTTCTGCATACTACCAGTACAAATCATTTCATATTTGTCAAATGTGTTTTTGAATTTATAATCAAGAATCATATACGGTGAGTAGATTTCCTGTTCAAAGGGACATAACTCTCTTTGTTAAATACACAAAGCTCTGACAGAAGCTTACTGCTGATCAATCATACATTACTTTGCTCACTCATTTGATTTCTTTTCATAAATCATTGTTCATTTTATTCATTTATTTCTTTATTGAGAATTTCATGGTGACATTCAAATATTACCTGGAATACAACAATGAATCTCTCATCAAAAAGACATAAACTGTAACAATCCCAAAAGAAAGGACAAGATTTATATCTCTGCAACAACAATTTTGTTTTTTCTTTTCAAAAACAGAAAGAAAACATGCCATTGAATTATCTTTAAAAAAACCTCTCTAAAACAAGAGCTGTTAGAGAACAGCAAAGCTCATCTCGCAAATGTTTGTCAATAATTGTTTAAAATATATTAATTGGAATGGTTTCGCAAATTGCATTAATAATATTTATATTGTTTACTTGAATCGATTGTGTATTGTGTATTCATGCAATTTTCAAAACCATACCAATTTATATATATATATAAATTATTTATTGACAAACACTCGGGAGACAAGCTATGCTGTTGTAGATTGAATAAATATATTTAATAATTGCTTTTGAACCTATTTCTTCAATTTTTTGATAAAATATTATCTTAATGAGAGTTGTCTCCCTTAAAAAATGTTTAACCGTATAAATTGTCTAATGTGAGCATTTTCACATTGTGTTTTTTCAGTTTCACACCAAGAAAGGATAGTGTATCTCCAGAGGGACTCTATTGCCAAATATCAGCACCCTAGTACAATTATAAAGTGATGCATTAAAACCTTTCAACACTTGCACCTAATTACTATGCCTTTCAACACTTGCACCAAAGTGTCCTGATGGAAGGGAGAGAACTCTTACCTCATCACAGGCAGGACACCGAGGGCGAATAAGTTCAGCATAGTGACGTTGGCAGTAGAGCTTTTTACTGTGTAGACAATATACCAGATCAACCAGCAGTTCCTCACACTGGACACATACAAAACAGGCCGGGTGCCAGCATATATCCTGGCCCATCTTACTGGCATAAACAGCCAGATCTCCCTCCTCCATCTCTCCCTTACACAGGTAACACATCTGTAAAAGGTAAATATACAGGTAGATATACAGATAATAGACTTGTAACAGGTAAAAAAAACTGCTACCACTTCTGTTACATTGGTATAATACAGTTATTACAAATGTAACAGGTAAATTTACAGGTAATATAACACACCTGTTATAGGTAAAATACAGTTAATACACCTGTAACAGATAATAATACAAATTCAGATATGTTTATTAAAGCGACGTCTCATATTAATACATACAATATACATAAAATACAAGCATAGTTTCATTTAAACATTACAAGAGGCCCAGAGGGCCTGTATTGCTCACCTGGTTGGATTTGACCACATCAAAATATTTTCATGTTCAATTTTTTAATAGCTTTAGCTGTTAATGTGAAACAATTCTCTACATGGTTATGGGGAAGGGATTTCAACTGCTTCAACGATAAACCCATAAACAAAGTCTAGACTTCCTAGGGGTGGGAAAAGACCCCTGGGATTGTATTTAAAACATGAAGGAATCTAAGCCCATTTGGGTGGGTAAAGACACCCATGCATGTTCACATCAGGATTGTGTTTATCCCTTGATGTCAAGCAATGCTTTATATGGTTATGGGATGGGGATCTAAACAGTTTCAAAGATATTACAAAGAAACCAAGTTCCTAGGGGTAGGAACAGACCCCAGGACCTATTTTTATATCATCTTTTTGTTTCTATCTTGTTACCCAGCAATGCCATTATGGTTGTTTATATCAATGTAGTCAAATTGACCCCTATTGGCCCCACCCCTCAGGTCCCCGGGGTTCAGCCCTACCATTTGTACAATTTAGAATCTCTAACCAATAAGGATACTACCAGTCAATTATGAGTGAAATCCATTGCCTAGTTCCAGAGAAGAAGTCGTTTATATCAATTAAAGACAAACTGACCCCTTTTGGCCTCGCCCCTCAGGTCCCCGGGGGTTCAGCCCCATTATTTGTACAATTTTGAATCCCTAACCCATAAGGATGCCACCAGGCAAATAGGAGCAATATCCATTGCTTGGTTTCAGAGAAGAAGCCTGTTTATATTAATAGAGCCGAATTGACCCCTTTTCGCCCCTGCCCCTCAGAGCCCCGGGAGGTCAGCCCCACCATTTGTACAATTGTGAGTCCCCACCCCATACGGATGCTTCTGAGCAAATTTGGTCAAATTCCGATCTGTGGTTATGAAGATGAAGTCAATTGTTGATGGATGGACGACAGACTGACGACGGACACCACGATACAGCATAAGCTCACCTTGGTCCTTCGTACCAGGTGAGCTAAAAATATACATCAACACCCAGCCATATTTGGCATATGAAACAAGTAACACACCTGTAACAGGTAAATATAAAAGTGAAATATCTGTTACAGGTAAATGTACAGGTAACATAAATTATCTCTAACAGGTAAATGTAAGGTAACACACCTATTACAGGTAACTCATCTTTAACAGAAATAAAAGAATTTATAAAACTCGGGTTTTGTTTTTGAAATGGTTGATTAAACAATGACTGGTGGGAACATGTAGCATTTCTATTTATAAGCCTTAAGAGAAAGAAGATATTGTTACAACTCTGTCTGATCAAGAGAGACATAAATGTTTGTAACTGCCATTCAAACATGTGTTAGAATTTGTTGTAAAGATCTTTTAACATTTCCTCAAGTACCACAATGTTACACACGGTACTTCCTCTCTGTGTATTGTACGATAAATCATCTTCAAAAGATTGCAGTGCATGTTGAATCAATGGCTCAGTTGTAGCGGTAGTGTATTGGTGCAGAAAGGTAAGAGGTGCTTCTCTGTGTAAAAGGTGTAATATTAGTGAAGGGGTGTGGGGGAATATGATGTAGTCTTTACGTAAAGGTACATGTGGCCTCTGGAACAAACGAGAAATAAGTGAAATAATAATTATGTTAAAACTTGTTAATACAACCTGAAATTAGTGTTCTGGTTGTAACAAGAGGCCCAATGGGCCTGTATCGCTCACCTGGCTCTACAGCAAATTTGCAGTTGATTGAGGTCATTTCTACTGATACTATGCTGATTCAGATAACAACTTTATTCAAATATCAAATTGAATGAAGGTCAAGGTCATCTATTTGAACAAACTTTGTAGTCCTTCATCCCAGCATGCTACAGGCCCAATATCAAGTCCCTGGGTCTCTTGGTTATTCAGAAGAAGTTGTTTGAAGATTATAGCCTATTTGACCCCTGTGACCTTGAATGAAGGTCAAGGTCATCCATTCGAACAAACTTGGTAGCCCCTCATCCCAGCATGCTACAGGCCCAATATCAAGTCCCTGGGCCTCTTGGTTATTCAGAAGAAATTGTTTGAAGATTATAGCCTATTTGACCCCTGTGACCTTGAATGAAGGTTAAGTTCATTTATTTGAACAAACTTGGTAGCCCTTCATCCCAGCATGCTACAGGCCCAATATCAAGTCCCTGGGCCTCTTGGTTATTGAGAAGAAGTTGTTTGAAGATTATATCCTATTTGACCCCTGTGACCTTGAATGAAGGTCAAGGTCATTTATTTGAACAAACTTGGTAGCCCTCCATCCCAGCATGCTACAGGCCCAATATCAAGTCCCTGGGCCTCTTGGTTATTGAGAAGAAGTTGTTTGAAGATAACAGTATATTTGACCCATGTGACCTTGAATGAAGGTCAGGGTCATTTATTTGAACAAACCTGATAGCCCTTTCCCCCAGCATGCTACAGGCCCAATATCAAGTCCCTGAGCCTCTTGGTTATTGAGTAGAAGTCATTTGAAGATTATAACCTATTTGACCCATGTGACCTTTAATGAAGGTCAAGGTCATTTATTTGAACAAACTTGGTAGCCCTTCACCCCAGCATGCTACAGGCCCAATATCAAGTCCCTGGGCCTCTTGGTTATTCAGAAGAAGGCGTTTGAAGAGTATAGCCTATTTGACCCATGTGACCTTGAATAAAGGTCAAGGTCATTTATTTGAACAAACTTGGTAGCCCTTTACCCCAGCATGCTACAGGCCCAATATCAAGTCCCTGGGCCTCTTGGTTATTGAGTAGAAGTCATTTGAAGATTATAACCTATTTGACCCATGTGACCTTTAATGAAGGTCAAGGTCATTTATTTGAACAAACTTGGTAGCCCTGCACGCCAGCATACTACAGGCATAATATCAAGTCCCTGGGGCTCTTGGTTATTGAGAAGAAGTTGTTTGAAGATTATTACCTATTTGACCCATGTGACCTTGAATAAAGGTCAAGGTCATTTATTTGAACAAACTTGGTAGCCCTTTACCCCAGCATGCTACAGGCCCAATATCAAGTCCCTGGGCCTCTTGGTTATTCAGAAGAAGGCGTTTGAAGAGTATAGCCTATTTGACCCCTGTGACCTTGAATGAAGGTCAAGGTCATTTATTTGAACAAACTTGGTAGCCCTGCACCCCAGCATACTACAGGCATAATATCAAGTCCCTGGGGCTCTTGGTTATTCAGAAGAAGTTGTTTGAAGATTATTACTTATTTGACCCATGTGACCTTGAATAAAGGTCAAGGTCATTTATTTGAACAATCTTAATAGCCCTTCACCCCAGCACGCTACAGGCCCAATATCAAGTCCCTGGGCCTCTTGGTTATTCAGAAGAAGTCGTTTGAAGATTATAGCTTATTTGACCCATGTGACCTTGAATGAAGGTCAAGGTCATTTATTTGAACAAACTTTGTAGCCCTTCAACCCAGCATGCTACAGGCTTTATATGAAGCTCCTGGGCCTTTTGGTTATTGAGAGGAAGTTGTTTAAATGAAAAAGTTGACGCCAGACGGCCGGCCGGACGGACGGACGGACGGATGGACGACGGACGCCGCACCACGGCATAAGCTCACTTGCCCTTCGGGCAGGTGAGCTAATAAAAATAATGGAATGAATACGGCTTTACTGATTTACTACACTCTCTATTAATAAACTACATTGTATCTAAAGATTATGGAACCTTGTTAATTAATGTAGATGATTAACATCCAATATATTATGCTTCTATATCGCTGTAAACTAAAATCATATACATGTATAACAAGGTTTATAAACTTTGTTGTAAAGAACAAAAGAGAATTGACATTAAATTGGTACATAAAGACAGTTGATCCTTTGGGTGTACTTGCTGGGTATGAAAGTCAGTCAAAGATGGGAGATGGGAAATCTTTCAGAAACTGCAAGATTTGGTGTTTGAATCATGCTTTGATTTACCAATTGTTTTCATATTCTAATTAATACATGTGGATTCCCTGATAACTTACTGCTACACATCTGACCCATGGGAACTTGAAAACATGCCCAGGTTTCCCATTGGAACAAGCTTGGTAGCCCTTTATCCCATCATGCTACTGCCATAATATCATATCCCTGTATCTCTTGGTTATAGATAAGTTGTTTAAAAATTTCAACAAATTTGACCCCCATGACTTCAAAGTAGGTCAAGGTCATACATTTGAACAATCTGGGTAGCATGCTACTGGCACAAGATCATGACACTGAGATCTCTTGGTTATTGAGAATAAGTTGTTTAAACACATTTGACACCTATATATCCTGACCATGGGCTTCTTAGTTACTGAGAAGAAATTGACAATGTCAATTGTTTATGAAACACAATGCTGGGCAAAAGGCAATCACAAAGATCCTTTTTCTTCCATAATACCACGAAAATGAAATTTGAACATTCCCAAAAACATAAATGATATCACATTACATTTACAGCCTATTATTTACCGTTAAAACTGGAGTCTCTTTGACGAGGCCTATATCCATTGCAATGTTGTCACGGAGTTCCTGGAATATTTTATACTCTTTTTTCTCCATAGCATTAGCCAGCATATTGTTGTAGGTGACAGCCAGGTCCTGTTTGGGCAGCTGCCGAATCAGCTGCAGGTCCCTGTACCTCTCCCCTGGGGAGCCAATGGCAGGTATCTTGTTGTTAGGTAGCTGATCCATATAGTCTTGAATCTGTATAAATGACAAGAGTTATATCCCTTTACAAGAATTTTATTCAACACCCTCAAATGAATTAATTACTGATTAATTTTAATTTTGACTTTCAAATCAATATACAATAACTTCAAATGAAATGCTTAATATTCGATATTGAACATCCCTAAATGTCCTGTGGTGTCAAAATGATAAAAAAAAATTCAAGTAGTAAATGAAATACTGAATATTCAACATCCCATATTTTTTAATAATAAACATTCAACACCCCAAATGTTTTAATAATAAACATTCAACATCCCCAAATGTTTTAATAATGAATATTCAACTACCCCTAATGTTTTAATAATGAATATTCAACACTACCCAATGTCCTTTGGTTTTAAAAGTTCAGAATCTTCTACACCCTCAAATCAAATATTTACCTAGGCAATATTTCACACCTCTAGATACAATTGGTGTTAAAAGATAATCCCACATACTTGATTTCAAAACAAAAGAAGTATTATAATAATTTGTATATCTTCAACCCTCACTAATCGTATTGGTTATTTCTTGAATATTGAGAGGCATATGGTCTAGTGGAAGGACGCAGGGCTATGTGACCTAGGGTCGCTATTTCGAGACCTGGCAAAAGCACTGTGTTCTAACCTTGAACAAGACACTTGACTTTGTTGTGTTCCAATTGACTCAGCTGTAAATGAGTACATGGTAGGGCAACACAAATACAATACTACAACTATATGAACAGCACATGAAATGGGTGTAAAGCTGTTAACCCCAAAATGGCTGCATGTCTTCATGGAGTTGAGAAAGGCACTGACTGGTTGTTGCTTAAGGCCTGATAACCACAGAATAATCTGTGAATTGCTTTGAGACAGCTATATTGCTGTGATAAAGCGGAATATTAAACTCCAAATTATTGTTATTATTTATTTTATTTCAATTTCTGATAAGGTTATGCTGATACATCATATTCAGCAATGGGAAAATCCCTAACAAAAACTTCAAAACTCAATATTTCCTTTCAAAAACTAAAGCATGGGATGAGAAAAAATTACATTAAAATCAATAGCAGGGATCTAATTTACTTCTGTATACTGATGCTGTAATATTGTAATCAATTCTCATGAATAAATCAAAATGGAAAACATATGACCCATAAAATACAGACATTACACATACTGTAGTAATTATACTATTTAAACAGAATTTTTTATTTTTTATTTTTTACAATCATAAAACGACACTTAACAAAACTCACATCTATATTTATAAAACTATATAGAACGAAAACATGACTGCAAGGCATTTTGTATGGTAGACTAAATAACTATCAGGAAACTATCAGAGATAATTTTATCATGCCTTTGGTGGTGTAATTACCAAAAGAATCAATACAATTGACTGAGACTGAAGGTCCCACTGTTGTCAGTCTGTTTTATTTCATCTACATCCATTATATCAATATTACAAAACTCATACAATGTAACCCGTTGTTGTTTTGCCTCTAAAAAAGTTCTCTGAAAAAGGTAAATAAAAAAATATAATTTCAAATATAGATATAATCTATTTTTTCATAGGAATTTCCATGATAATACAGCAATATATTTTCCTGATTAATCATATAGACTTACTTTCAAGATAAATTTCCTTCGGTTTTGAAATGACATTAAACATCTGACCTCTTTAGAATTGTCCTAATTAAAATTGTGATGATCTACCAATCCTTACTGTGGATCTGATACAGGTAGTATCAAAGGCCAAGCAATATCTTTAAAAATAAATACTGTATTTCCCAGACAAATTACGTAACCTTCAACAGGATAGAAAACATCAATCGTTTTCTGCAGACTAAACAAAATAAAACCTAAAGATAGATTTGTTGACAAAGCAAGACAATAGTTGTTAAAAAAACTGATTATTTACACAAAACATGTCTGTATCCCCAGGCCAATGAAACCAAACGTGGTTACCACCAACATATTATAATTATGTGTTGCATTGTTTGTGTAATTTGTGTAATAAGTTCAGCCTCTGTAACTGAATTATTGGAACCAAATCGGATGGCAAAGAATCGGATCAATGTCTGTCTGAAGCTCGTCAGCTTTATCTGCAAACTGCCTTGCCATGAAACGTTGTTACGCACCTCCTCGGAGGTATTTCTGAGTTTCATCAACCCTTGGCTACTGTCAACATCCCTGACACATTGTAACACACCGGCCAACATTATCATTTAATTTACAGAATGTGCTGCCTTTCATTTTGCGCATATAAATGTGTACTTGGATAGATTTTGGCATGTAGAGGTAAAGCTAGAGGAGACTGGTGTTATAAATAAAACAAATGAGGAATCAGCCACAATAAAGATAGTGTTGTCTCTACAAACACAACCTTTAAGTGTATACAGTCCATGATTATCATGTAGTCATTATATTTATCAAGGGAGGAAATCAAAGACTTCATTTATTCCATATTTTAAATGACATAATATAATATAAAAGTCTGAATATAATATATCATAGTTTGTTGTGACAGCGAGGTTTCCCACCTGGTCTCTATACATTAATATTATTGTACCTGTACAACTTAAAAGAGTCGAGGAATACTAGGCCACTTTTACTGTAATTAAAACATACTGTTACAAATGTATTACTGTTCTAAAATGTAGGTTTACAGCATCCAAAGGATGGTGAACAGCAATGCAGTCACTGACAACGGAACATTTTTGTTTTAATTACAATGTGACCACTATCAGGTGATGTTGAGTGTATCAGGGTTTAGATGATGTGCCATTGGAATAGCAAGTTTTACTATATAATGTGAACTTTATTTATTTTACAACAATTGTGAAACAAGTTATATCTGCTTATATTGATCATGCTTGTTGGCAAAGATTGAAATGCGTGAGGGGTCTTAGTTTGGGAGGGGAAACCTAAGTCCAAGGGAAAACCCACATGGTCAGGCAGGTGTCACCCCATACCTTTTTCACATCTGATCGGTGAATCCAGCCCTGGCCGCCTAGGTGAAAGGCGAGTGTGTTACCACTGTACTTCCCGCGGTCATCCTTTTACTTTCGTAAATCCATGCCTATTTGTGATTATTTCTGAGCAATGTGGCCAGAAGAGCAAACATTATGTTAAGTTAAGTACACTGACCAAACATAATCTGTTGCCATAGATATACCTGAATTTATACTGACTTTGGGGTGCAGGAAACAATTCAGGTACATACAAACAATAGTTTATGATGATAATTGTGATTTTAAAGTGTAGAGAAGACTGGAGAATGTACACAGACAGACATATGGATGGACAGATGGACAGACAAGCAGATGGACAGACAGATGGACAGAAGAATAGTTGAACAGACAGAAAGACAGATGGATGAAACGCTGCACTATATGCATCTGACCACTTCATGTTGGCTGTGTAACTGATGTAGTACATGTACATGTAGTTGTGAAAACCAAGGAAAGGTATGTACTGGCTGCTACCTGTAACTCAGAACCCCTATGGAATATCTAGTGATGACAAAGGACTAGCTTTGATGGTCACCATGTGATAGCAAAACACTAGAGAATCTGTTACGAGTCTGCAGCTATTATAATTATGTATATGATATCCTAAAAGCCAGTTCTAAACTCCATTAAAGTAACAGTTTTTGAGATAAGTATCAAGATTAAAAAACTTGAACCTGTATTCCCCAACTGTGAGTCGTAATCCTCACAAGATGGTAGAAATTAGGGAAGTCCTTCATAAGTGTTTAAATAAACAGACAAAAAACTCCAGGAAAATTCAAATAAATCTTTCCTGATAACAACTTTACAAATCATTACAGAGACAAGAACGTAATTGTACTTAAAACAAAAACCTGCAATTTTGTCTTGTCTACATCACTCTCACTAACAAACTAATACATTTTAACGACCATAAGGTGCACTCCTTCTCTGTTCTTGTTTAAAAGTAATTAACCTTGGATGTACCTAGAAATGGTAAATGCAGTCTGCCTATTCCTTTGATGTGCCGCCCTAAGGTAGCACCACCCAATTGCAGCTTGCTGTTTTCTCTACCTGCCTTTGTTGTTTAGAAGTAACAAGATATTTCAGGTTAAACTGTTCTCCGGCAATGTCAGCAGCAACTTGGCACGTCCCATGTATCTATACAGGTGGGGCACTCATTCATGTCTGCTTCCCACATCCAAAATCAAACTGCCATTATGTCTGCTGTTTTTTTCTGCTAGATACCGATGAGATATTTTTATTATACCGTGAAAACTTGACGTCTTGTGTAGAAATAAAAAGTTCTGTTACAATATTGTGTCTTAAGAGTTTAGTGTTGGTTTATGATTGTTTATAGATAACACTACAAAAGGCAGCGCCACATGTCAGATCATGAGCTTCACAGTTTACATTGTTTATACGTCAGGTGAGCTGCATGTTGTCTTTACTGTATGCCCGTGGTGCTGAGGGGTTTTTGTTTCACCAACAAAACACAAAAATAAACTGCATAAATTGCTTTGTTTGTGTTTTGCTTCGTATCATTCATTGAATCTATAATTCAAAATCAATTTGTTCAACTTCATTTAATCAATTATGAAATTTAATGATCAATTAAAGCTACAAATTTTCAATTTTTTTTTTTTTTTTTTGGTTATTTCTGATTTCCATCTAAACTTCTACCTGCATGACAGATATGACCAAGATTTTCTCCAATATTGTAATCAAGTTACAATTTCTGGTTTTAGCATAACAGTTTTAAAGAAGTGTATAAAATGATTTTAAGGCTTAATCAATGCAATAAGTCAATTCTTGCATATTTGACCCCATTTATCCATAATCCCTGTCCCCAGGGCAAAGAGGTTTAATATGTTTCTCCTTAATCATAGAGTTCATTTGGTTTGGGGATGAGGATTTGGTGGGGTGGGGTCAGATACACATATAAATGACACTCCCTTTACATGTGTTGTCTATTCGTATCTTCACTTTTTCATATTGATAAATTTAAATTAAAATTTTTTGGTAGAGGTACTTTTTATACAAAGGGGGGGGATGCAATGGGGGAGGGGGTTGGGTGTCATTTTATGCAGGACTAAACAGTATCCGGATACCTTTTGGTAGGGGAGGGGGATACATACCAGGTATTATACATGACAGTGGGCATACTGTGAGCCCTGATACTATAAATTAAAGATATAAAACAGATCAATTTTAACTGCACCACACCTATAAATTCCTAACGCCAGACATTTATTGTCAAACAGATCAATTCTAACTGCACAGCAAGTGCTTTACCATAAATAACCTACAAATCACCCCATCGTTTTTAAGCATACACTATCAATTGTTTAGGATATCTTTACTACTATTCAGGGAACCTAAACACCATCCTATATATGCCTTATACATACTTCACATTCTTTATCTGGTTCTGCATTTATTTTACTAAGAAAAACTTTGTAATATTTTCCACACCTCTTTATTACTGAAATGTATAACTGCATGTCCACCATATTCATTACTATTAATATGATAGGCAAAATTCAAATTTATATAAATAACACTCTTTTTCTTTTCTCCATGTACCTTTTTTTCACAAATGGAAGTGAAAATATTAACTTGTCAAAGTTGACTGAATCATATTTAAGGGGCCATGATAGCTCAGTCGGTTAGAGTGCCCAGCCACATAACCTCAGATGAAGATCCTAGGAATGTGGTTTGACCTTCCTTCCCATTGTTCAACTCCGGTCGGAAGCTGAGAAATGGGCTGGTCCACGTTAGCTATAGCCCTGGGGGTACCAATATTTTACTTGTTCACTTGGAGAGAGAGAGGGGCACCCAAGAGTACCCCTCTTTTACATTGTTCATCTTACACCTGTTCACTGGGGAGCCCTTGGGGTGCCTATATTTTACCTGTCCACTGGGGAGCCCTGGGCCCCATGGGGCTACCTATATTTTACCTGTTCACAGGGGAGTCCTGTGGCTACATGTTTTACCTGTACACTGAGGAGCCCTGGGCCCCATGGGGCTTCCTTTATTTTACCTGTCCACTGGGGAGCTCTGGGCCCAATGGGGCTACCTATATTTTACCTGTCAACTGGCCATTGGAGCCCTGGAGGTGCCAATATTTTACCTGTTCGCTAGAGAGGCCAGGGGGCACCCATGTGTAGCCCTCCTTTATGGTTTGGTCCTTTGTGACCTGTGAGTTAGGATCATCTTCCCGTTTCCAACCAAGTCTGTCCCGTACATTGACAAAGTTCTCGTTGTAGATATCATGAGCATCTCTTGGACACTTGCATGTGTGACATGTGCTCCTGAAAAAAACAAAGCAGAGTAATACCATGTTGTTAGCATGCATGGAATGCTTATAAACCCTTGCTGCAAAACCTTAACTAAAAGTCTTAATGATTTTTTTATTAAAGAAATCAACCTGAAGTTGATGAAAACTAAGGGCTGGAACAAAATAGTATTTTCTTGAATCTGTTCACTTGACTTGAAATAGTACTTGTCATTTCTAGTAAAATGATGACAAGTACATAGATTACCTTTACTTAAATTAAACAAGCATACTGGGTATTACTAAAGCAATACATGTCCTCTACTCCCCTCTACTAAAAACAGTGACCTTGACCCAAAATCTAAATGAATTAATTTATGTAACCTTTGACCTCTTTTTCTGAGCTTGACCCTTTGGGTATAAACATAGACAACATATATAAATATAGAGTGTTACTTGATACAGTATCTAGTCATGAGAAAGAAAATGTAAAGCTATCAAGTCATGCTACACTCAGTATTTCTCTGGCACTGTACATTTGATTATTATCGCAACAAATCTGCGCGATCTGTTTTGAAAGCAATTTCAAATGGTGTTGGGATTTTGCAATTTGACAGAGAGACGCTCTTCCTAACTGTAAGATTTCTGATTGGTCAAAGGGTTGCCTAACAATCATCAATCACTGAACATTGACATTTTGTTGATTAAGAGAAGTTGATGGAGGGGAAATCTGATTTCCTTTTTACGTAATATTGTGTATTTGCATCAAATTTCTGGATGATGATAAATTGGCAGAGAGCAAAGGCTTTGGCTTTTATTGACATTGTGGCGCTACTGTAGATGGGTATTTCATGACACAGCAGTAAATGATGATAGTCGGCATTAAGATGAAGATTTCTATAAAGGGAAACCATTGTATTCTACAACAGTGCACACAATCAAATCATATCTATAAAACAAATATAGCAAATTCTGTTTCAGTGATATCTTTCTATCATCTTCAAAATCAAAGTACTGTAAGTACTGTAAACGAACATCATTGTTTAATGCAAAATCAGTAATCTTCTAAGTTTAAAGTCGATAAATTTACTGATATTGGTTTAGGAATTAATTGCAAATAATTTGAAATGTTTGCAGCCGTTCTGATATGATTGAACACATGCATGTTTCTGTAAGGTCCCAATTAAAATTGGAAGTTTGTTGATCTATCTTGGATGGATGAAAATAAAATATGTCTTCTTTCTTTCGGGAAGGCATCATCAGTTATAATACAGCCAGGACTCTGTGACCTTATTGATGCCAACTTCTAATATGCACTAAATTTAGGCTAGTTCCATCATTAGTTTAGCATATTTCAACTTAATATGATGAAACACACATAAAGAATTACTGAAAACCAAAACCAGAGCTGATAATCAAGGCCCGGATTAGGAATGTATCCTATTGAAACTGTACTCAAGCATGTATATGGTACTTCAAAACAAAAAACTTGACTCCTTTTGTTCAGGAATCATTTGATGTTAATAAATCTTTATATGAGAAGATATACTTCTGGTATAATTACAGTATTGTAAACAATGTGATAAGGAATAACAACCATATAAAGACTATCTTCATCAAATAATTCAGCAAACAGGAAAAGAAAACTTCAAGCTTCATTTTCAACTTCAAAGCTGATAAAGGTTACAGTCCATTCGATGGGATGACACATTCCCTATTTATTGTCCCTTTCCAATGTTGATCATCAAATCATACTGAACCACACAGTTCAGCAATGTAATCGCACAAATCACATCCTTTTGTGGAGAGAACATTTTTCGGGGTGTAACTGTATGCAAGTTTGTGAATCATTCCATATCTATATCTTTATATATACCGTACGTGTATATATTTACACATATCAAAATTGGAATGACACAGGATATTTGCAAGTTTAAGTTCACCATCAGTCATGGGAGGTTTATGTAAAATGTTATATTTACTGGGGTAATCAGTAATTTTGAGAATATATTTATGAAGCTCTATTCTGTACTTTCTACCAGTGCTTAGAGAATGGACACAATTATATGTTCTCCAATGTCAAAATTAATCTTATGTAAAATATTAGGGATTTATTTGACCGAGAAGTATTTTAAATTTTTGTAATCATTCGCCATTCGAGGCCTGATTGCCGTCATAGTTGAATTACCAAACTGGACCTGAAATCAATATTTTTAAGAGAATGATCTATGACTTGAATATTTCATAAAAATAATTTAATACATCGTTTATTAACTTCATTCAGATCTTCAGACACCACATAATTTGTGAAGTCATATATAGAAATATGTGAACCATTTTGTTATTGATTTATAGTTCACACAAGTAAGCACTAGATGTAAGCAGTAAGTATATGTACTGCAATCTACTGGCATGACTTTGAGTACAGTAGACTACACTCGCTTTGTGGATATTGACAGGATAACATATATTTACATAATAATTCAATTTTAGAATTGTAACTGAAATCTTGTAACAGCATGGCACAAATAGTCATCTGAACATTTGTTGTATATTGAAAAAATATTTAAGGTAAATATTAACTTATTTGCTTGACTTCAATTTTCAGTTTATCAATTTATTGATTACATCCGTGTTTGAAGTATGGTGTAGTGAGAATTTCAAGTCTTGATCATGACTTGATGAAAATTCTAAATTAACAAATCATTAAAATGAATTTGTTTGAAAAATAACACAAGTTCCACAACAATATTATATAGAGTATCAATCACAATATATCAGAAGTTATAAAACTACAGATAACAATTAACGGCTGAATATCCCATTAAGTGAATACCACAAGTATTTTTGCAATTTGTTTTTAGATAATCCGGATTTCTGTCTTTAAAAAAATTTACCTAGTAGACGTAGTGCATAGTAAACCACAGGCGTCTGAAGTTCTGACAGTAAACTGAGATATAATACCATATAAAAAATAAGAGTATCTACTTTAAAAAAAAGAACAGTTCTTTTTTTATAGTAGATACTCTTATGTTTTATATGGTATTATATCTCGGTTTACTGTCAGAACTTCAGACGCCTGTGAGTAAATGTAGCCATGTAACAGCTGATTTAAATCAGATTGACTTAAAATGAACTTCACACCGTCTCAGTAGTTCGTCACAATCGAAAGTTTGGTCGTGAATTCGGTATTTTGCAAATTATTTCAAAATGCTTCCAGGTAAATGGAAAAAAAAGTCTCGTAAAAATATCGATTTTGGGTCAACTATCGGCCATTTCGGTAATTCAACTCTAACGACAATCAGGCCGAGATTCGCAAATGAATAATTAATCTAAAATTCGATCAAATAAACCTCTAATATTTTATATATGATACAATTAGGCACTGAAGAACATATATTTTGGTCAATCCTCAGAAAATAACGCCAATTAATATTATAATTAAGCCCCATTTTTCTTCGTTTCGGTATTTCCAAGTCCGCTTCACGTGTGGTCCGTTTCAGTAAATATTCTCGTCTTTGCCGAAATAAAAACAAGCTATATAATTGTTCATTTTAAACATGACAACTGCCAACCACACGTATCCAAAAATGTTATTGTTGATATCATCTGAATATTGCCGTAGTTATCGGTCACTTCGATTGTAAACCCCATGCCAAAGTCATGGAAGAATCGACCAATCAAATTGGTTTAACTTTTGATTTCCGTAATCTTGCAGTTACCTCCCTTACAACAGTAAATTACGTTCCAAGTATCGCCTACTACAAGCAATCCCGTGCACAAACAACAAGATATAATCATTTGCATTTGATTTATTGGTCATTTTCGTCAAAGGAAAATGGTATATGGAAATCGATGACAATGTTAACGCTATGACCAGTCACCCTGACCACAAATACCACCTAATTGTAAGCCTATACATATGTACAGTTCTTTCTCGCAAACACGTACAGTAACCTATAGTCTGATACAATGTATCGTCTCGTATGCCGTTATTTATATATTTCCTTCTCTAAATTATAGAAATACACACCTAGTTGATAATGATGTAACATTCTAGAATATACATATTACACATTTAAGTAAATCGTGGACATATTTGCAGACCTATGCTATAATGTCAGCCGTTTTGGAATGAACACGGAAGAGCAAAACTTTCTAAACATCCGGAGACGAATGAGCCTGCGCAATAGTTGTTTACATAAATATATTGACCTGGAGTTATTCGCAAAGTTCAGGTTCATTTAGTCTTCACATTTCGCTAGCGTTATGCATTTCTCAAATCTTATGCACCTTGAAAACATCTACTGAATACATTTGAACATTTTCGGTAAAACTACTGTATAAAACGAAGATGTTTTTGCAAGTAAATTATTTGAAACGTAAGGCAATGGGGGCAGCCATATTTCATTGAAACAGACAGTAGATGGCGTATTGGTGAATGTGGTTACCAAATATGGTCATATTTCTCAGTCCAGTTCTTGATTGCAATAACCGAACATTAATGTTCGTTTAAAAAGTACAGCTTCAATTTAAAAGTTTTAACAGCACTGATGTTATAACTTCAAAGATCCAACCTTATACGCATGAAAGAAGACCTTAAAGGTCAGGTCAGAGGTCAAGGCTTAAGGTATGACCCATCAGTGCTAGAATATACTCCTTACATAGTCTGTAATACAATGTTTGCGACTTTCTGAATTTTGATTATAAGACGTGCACACTGAGACATAATTAAGCAAACAAAAGATGTTTTGTACCCTGGGCTTAATCAGACCTGTAATAAGTACAAACCCAGCATTTATATTACAACTAACTTTAAATCTCTAAATCTCCCCACTGTAACCTTGATTGAGAAATTACTGAATACATAATAAACTTTCACTTCAATTAGTGTTGTTCAATACTGACCTTGACCTATCACAACAAGACATGACAAATACCGTCTCTATACAATGAACAGGAACTGGGTTCTACCTAGTAGTGATTGCCATACTGTTCAAACAAATCACACCAGTTTATTTATCAGCAGCTCCAGGATTAAGACAATTAATGTAAAAGAAATTTCAGAAAGGCAAGAAAAATGAAACTGTCTCAATGAATAAAACAAAACAATTTCAAAACTGATGAACCACGAAGAATTATGTCATTCTCTTGCTACATTGATCGTACAATAGAGGTTTTATTTCTTAGATTACCAAATACAGTAGTACAGCCGCTCTAAACTCAAATCAAATCAGCAGATTTTAATCCATTCAAAGATGTGTTAATTGCCATTGCTGACTCAGAACAGAGTCATGCATAGACAAAAAGAAGGCAGGAACTTTTTTTCACAAAACTTTTCTTTTGAGTATCTTTTGAGCATGATCCTTTGCTTTGATTTGCATTCATACTGAATTTACCTCCATTTGTGTTGCCTGAAGCCTGAACAACGGTCCCCACACACCAAACATGACTGACCCTCATCTACTTCCTGTACCACTATTTCCTGTAAAGATAAAACAGCAATATGGGTAATAGACTCACAGTCAACAACAACTAGTCAAATCTCCTTATCTTTAAATCAATAGGGTCATGAAAAAGCTTTGAAATTATCAGAGCATTCAAGGTAATCAAGTTATCTTTATATATAGAAGTTTTACTTTTGGAACTGAATTTTTCATTAAAGTTAAGCAAAGTCTTTGAATTATCAGAGTTTGAAACAACACAGTTTGACTGTGTTAGACACCCTAAGATCAATGAATGAATATAGATCAAGTTTTGAAATACTGTTAACACAGTATCAATACATAAAGTTCTTATAGAGGCCAGGCTACAGTGTATAAACTGTTAACCTAAAATATTCCATCCTTTCGGATTTAAGAACAAAAATTAAGTTATGGAACTGTCCTTAGATGCTTTCCTATGGATGATTTTAAGCTAAAGAATATCAACAAAACTCAGGGCCCATGTAGGTATTCATTGTCATTCCTTCTTGGTCCCCCTATTGATATAGTTATATGTCAACAATAAAGATTCAGGTGGTACCATGCATGTTCAAAACTTCTTATTTCTATATTTGAAGCGTCTTATATAATATTTCTCAACCACATTACTCTTCTGCCCCCAGTTTCATCGAAATTCCTTAACGTAAAATTTTCCCTCAGGAAAACATTACAGAGTTTAAGAAAAGTTAAGGTAACCTTCCTTTAATCCAATACACAGTAATGCTTTCCTTTGGAAAATTTTAAGAGAAGAAATTTCCTGAAGTTTAGGAATATTGATGAAACTGGTCCCAGATCTTTTATTCAATCACAAAATCAAATAATCACTAATCTAGACCCTAAAGATTTCAAGTCATTCTTATTTATTAGAAATAGCATGCTACAGTATCTGTCAAAATCAAAGATGGCTTCCAGACATCTTGGCCTTCTGATCATGAACATCCTCATAGTTAATTACACATGAACTAGGACAAAAGGGAATGTTATTCTCCTTAAGAATACTATAAAGCATGCATATTCATTGAGAAATAGCAAACCATAGAAATGCTTTAAGAGTGGACAGAAGGCAGACAGAATCTGGTCACAGGTGAATTGTATAGCCCAATCAAATAGCAAGATAAAGCTTTCATTAAAATATCAAATAGATACAATAATGACACTGATGTTTGTTTAAAAATGAAGTTTCCACATGCATGTGTTGATTGCAACAGTAGTTCTGGCTCCACCCTCCATCATATTGTCTGATCATGACAACTGGAAGCAGAGAAGGAATTGTAATTTTGGCCTCCATTGCTCCTTTGAGGCCAATAATTGTAGCTTGTACCTGGGTTTTACAACAGGACTGCCAGTATAGAGTCGGCATTGTCTGGGATATAGGTTAGTGTGATGAGACTCTAGTGAGAGGCAATTCTATGCCAACATCACATTTTATATTGACTAATGATCATTGCATGAGAGTTGGACAGATAAAGTATTGTTCCCTTACGAATGAAAAAAGCCAAATCAGCCTCAACAGAATGATTGTGTTTTAGTACAAATATTTCGACTGCCTTGTCAGGTCTGCTGACAGACATAACAATCAAAATTCAATTAATAAGATTATGGTCGTAATGAAAATTCAATAGCTGATCATGCATATCATCATCCTTAAATGGCCGGTATCCCTGCTGGCTGAAATTCTTCATCATGCAGTACTGCTGATGACTTTAAAGTACTTGTCAGTACTGCTGCTAGCTAAAAGTATTGTCAGTACTGCTGCTGGCTAAAAAGTATTGTTGGTACTGCTCCTAGCTAAAAGTATTGTCAGTACTGCTGCTGGCTAAAAGTATTGTCAGTACTGCTCCTAGCTAAAAGTATTGTCAGTACTGCTGCTGGCTAAAACGTATTGTCAGTACTGCTCCTAGCTAAAAGTATTGTCAGTACTGCTGCTGGCTAAAAGTACTCATCAGTACTGTTGCTTGCTAAAAGTACTTGTCAGCATACATAATCTGGATGTTGTTTCCAACAGGTTGTCTGATTAGACAGGTTTATCTAACCAAGATGCTTTGTCCTACAGCCTGCCAGTTTACCCAGGTTCCACTATAGCATTTTAATAATCACAGTTGTTACTCTTACATAACAGTATATGGAAATGACAGGTGTAAACTTACAATGACTTCTTTGACAAGTCGCTGGTCTACCTTGTTTTCCAACAATCACGATGATAGTTACAAGCTTTTAAATGAATCTGATTGATGCCTGATAACTTAATCTACTCTTATATACTTGTGTTTTGGCTGCCTTTACACACATTTGATTGGCCAGACATGACATTCGATCAGATATCTTACCACAGATTGTGCACTCTCAGCACCAATCTGTTTCTTTATCAAATTCATTTCTTGGTAAACTTGTTATGCAGACAAGAAAATAACAATTATAACTGTATTCTGACAATATATCAACAGAATCAGTAAATCTCAAAATACATTGATATTGCCGCCATCTCAAGGTCATAGTGACATTCATAAACAAACATATCAATACACTATGATGATGATAAATATATGATCAAACATAAACAGATATTTCTATCAACAGGGCTTTGATTTCCTCAGTTTTCACTATAAGAAGTGTACAATCTGCCTTACATCCACTTTTTCTTTAACACCAAAGTACAGCCTTTTACAACTTAACTACACTCTGATGATTGATGCAGGTGAGAAAGGTCACACAAGTCTACAGGTACAACTGTATATATACACAAGTAAGTGTTGTAAGTCTTACTACCTGTTGTAAAGACAAGATGTGATTGATGTAAATACAGGTAAATCTGTTACCTCAGTAAGCTTTCACACAGGTAAATGTGTTACCTTAGTTACTGACAGCATTGTTAGCTTATACACAGGTTAACATGTTACCTTCATTAGCTTACACACATGTACACCCAGGTACACACAGGTAAATCTGTCACCTTAGTTATAGCTTACACACAGCTAAATCTACTACCTAAGTTATAGCTTACACACAGGTAAATCTGTTACCTTAGTTATAGCTTACACACAGGTAAATCTGTTATCTTAGTTATAGCTTACACACAGGTAAATCTGTTACATTAGTTATAGCTTACACAAAGATATATGTTACCTTAGTTATAGCTTACACACAGGTAAATCTGTTACCTTAGTTATAGCTTACACACAGGTAAATCTGTTATCTTAGTTATAGTTTACACACAGGTAAATCTGTTATCTTAGTTATAGCTTACACACAGGTAAATCTGTTATCTTAGTTATAGCTTACACACAGGTAAATCTGTTACCTTATAGTTATAGCTTACACACAGGTAAATCTGTCACCTTAGTTATAGCTTACACACAGGTTAACATGTTATCTTAGTTATAGCTTACACACAGGTAAATCTGTTACCTTATAGTTATAGCTTACACACAGGTAAATCTGTCACCTTAGTTATAGCTTACACACAGGTTAACATGTTACCTTAGTTATAGCTTACACACAGGTAAATCTATTACCTTATAGTTATAGCTTACACACAGGTCAATCTGTTACCTTAGTTATAGCTTACACACAGGTCAATCTGTTACCTTAGTTATAGGTTACACACAGGTAAATCTGTTACCTTATAGTTATAGCTTACACACAGGTAAATCTGTTACCTTAGTTATAGCTTACACAAATATATATGTTACCTTAGTTATAGCTTACACACAGGTAAATCTGTTACCTTAGTTATAGCTTACACACAGGTAAATCTGTTATCTTAGTTATAGCTTACACACAGGTAAATCTGTTATCTTAGTTATAGCTTACACACAGGTAAATCTGTCACCTTAGTTATAGCTTACACACAGGTAAATCTGTCACCTTAGTTATAGCTTACACACAGGTAAATCTGTCACCTTAGTTATAGCTTACACACAGGTAAATCTGTTACCTTAGTTATAGCTTACACACAGGTAAATCTGTCACCTTAGTTATAGCTTACACACAGGTAATCTGTTACCTTAGTTACAGCTTACACACAGGTAAATCTGTTACCTTAGTTACAGCTTACACACAGGTAAATCTGTTACCTTAGTTATAGCTTACACGCAGGTAAATATGTTACCTTAGTTATAGCTTACACACAGGTAAATGTTACCTTAGTTACAGCTTACACACAGGTAAATATGCTATCTTAATTATAGCTTACACACAGGTAAATCTGTTATCTTAGTTAAAGCTTACACACAGGTAAATCTGTTATCTTAGTTATAGCTTACACACAGGTAAATCTGTTATCATAGTTAGCTTATTAACAGGTTAATCTTTTACCACAGTTATAGCTTACATACAGGTAAATTTGTTACCTAACATTGTAAGCTTGATCACACACAGGTAAATATGTTATCTTACATTGTTTTAACTGTATATTTTGATAACCTTGTTTTCATCTTATATACTTTTCAGGATCTATTGTTAGAATATGGGTCATGTGCCCCTTGTATGCCAGACCTTTGAACAACAGAGTTCAGCTGAGGTCAATCTGGTTTTAGAACATTAGCACCAATGCTGTGTCTAGGCCTACACTGGGGATAAATTCTATCTATCTCACCCCAAGTAACAAGTCTTGGGCACTTTGATCATCGATCAGGTCCATTCCTGCAGCCTGTTGAGATCACAAAGGTCAACTTCATCCACAAAAGAAGGCTATATATAGCTGAGAAAACACATCAGAACCACAATAGTCAATATGGGACTGATCTCTATCTAGATAATGGTATCATAATATATCTGTAAGCTTTCCTACAGATCTGGATATCTTATATCAATATTTTTTGGCTGAATGTTACAACTTACACTATCATATGCTTTTGGCTATTTTATAGTTCTGGAGAAAGATATCGGAGATCAATTCTATGCTCTTAATTGAAATACTATAGAAGCTGCAGTTTCTATATCCATAACATATCATCTGGTGCGCACTTTGAATAGATGATGTTGAGAGAAAATTCAGTTGTTGAGACGTATTTTTGCATTACATTGTACCATGAAAGTTGAAAACATAAGTATTTTCTGGTAAAGTGATAAAAACCTAATTATGAATAAGTTTTTAAAAGTGTGTTAAAACAGAATTAACAAAAAAAGAAAACAGAAGGTGAAAAGACCTAATATTTTTTTTTCACAAAGAGGTTAAGGTTGATGTGGACAAAGGGGAAGTTTTATGGCTGATGTACATCATGACACCAATGGAAGTACTCTACTTCCCATTGTCTATGTGATTATAAGGTGTCATGTCCTACTGAGTGCCTTCTGTAGTATGCTTCAGTGAGATTGCACTATAAAATCAACATCAGTTTCGTGATATCACAAGGAGACAAACACAAATGTACTGCAGCCTTCCAAAACACACACATATATACACAGTACACTACATGCATGCATCTCGCACACAGGGGAGGCCATCCTTAAATGACCTTAGCTGTTGAGAGGACATTAAACAATACAACAACAAACCAAACCTTGTGCAATATAAAGTTACACATGTTCAATTCTTATAATTATGTCTGGTGCTGCCGTTAATACCACCATATTCATCTCTTTGAGAATGTGCCATTACCTGGATTTGACAGATTTACACCGAGCGTGGTAAATGAAGCGGAAAACACTTATTCTTATGGAACACCTGGTCTTACTCTCCTCATTTACAAAGATCTTTTTCTAACTTGGTATTTTGTTTAATATTTGTTCTTACTTTATTGACTTTGAAGTAGAAATATGGTTTTGTTTACAGTTTTTATCAGACAAAATCAGACTGTCTTCTCTAAAGCACAGCTCAAACCTTCTACCATTCACCTACAAGCAACTGAAATACTGCCAAGACATTTTACTGACAGGAAAGTAATTGTATCAAATTTTATTATGAAAGCAAAAGACAACTATTTTTTGTTAAACATTATTTCATACACCAAAATACTTGACATAAAAGATGAAACTTTGTTTCAGAGCCACATTACTAAGTATTAAATGCCTGTATATATCTTGCTCAGACTGAAAGGACTTTTCAACACATACAATATTTGGTACCAAAGTAACATTTTACTGACATCTGTTATCATACATATTGACAGGATGTATCTATCAGTTTTCTATTGTGAGAGGAAAACACCCTGTTATCTACGTGTGATTTGACTATTAGCTTACTCCAGGTCAGGAGCTAGTAGAGATTTCCTTAGTAATAAAAACAGACCCCTATATGTTATCTGTAACCTCATCTCTGAGCTAATTTATGACACTATACCTCAAGATAAAACAGCCATGTTCTGATTGAATTACTTCCTTTTTGTCCAATAAATTATTTTGTTATCCACTCAGAAATAGAAAATTAATCAGGAGCTGGTTCAGCCCAAGTTAGATAGGCTGATCATGATAGGATCACTAGAAGTTGAAATCAAGGTTTGGGGCATAATACTAGACTGGCCACCAGCCCCTAAGTTTTTTGTCAGAATTGTTCCACTAAATGATAATACTAGATTATCTCCCCCTAGTTTGAAACAGTCTAGAATCAGACTTATCCTGGAGACCAAAATCATAAACCTCAATTTAATTTATGATTTTAATGTTCTAGAGACAGGTGGCCAGTCTACCAATATACATATACCCTGAAATGTAATAATTATAGAAATTTAAGGAAAAAGTATATCAAACACTATTACTGGAAACTGTGTTATCTAGGAAAATATAAACATGAAGCTATACGAAATGAAGAAATAATTCCTAAACCAATCATTGATGTTATGATGTCTCATTCTCTATATGTTATGTTCTGTTGTATACGCCATGCTGTAATTTATGTATTTCATGTACAATGCTTTTGTGACTGATAGGCCGTACAGCCAAAAGTAATAAAAGAATTGAATTGAATTGAATATTCTGAAATGGATTATCCCAAGAGGTTTCCAATGATTATCAGTTGTAATTGTAACCAATATGAGACAGGAGGATACAACTGTGTCAATAGGACCATGAACAGGAGCGGAGTTAGAAATTTTGAAATAGGAGTGAAAAATTATTGTAATTGTCCTTGAGCACTTCTCACATTAAAATCAAGTGTTTGACTGAAAAGTTGTTTTATCATTCATTTGTTGTTGTAGAACCTCCATGAGGAAAAAGCCTTTTGCATCAGTCCTGTTGGAGGCTAATTAAACGTGATGCAGAGAAAATACCACTAAAAAGAATTATTTTTTATTTTTTCACATGTAGCTAAAAACAGATAATACATGTATTTTCAACTTATTGAGTGCACAGTGCACTTACAAAAACAGTTAAGAGGTGCACTTAATAAAACCATTAACAAAGACAAGTTTCCATGTTAAATTCAGGCTCAGGATAACAAAATTGTATGTGCTTTAATTAAGTGCATCTATCCTCTTACCTGATAGAAGTAGGGGTGTGTATACAGGGGCAGGTGCACTTATTATGTTTAATACGGAAATAAATAACAGTAGATTTATTAATTGTTGAGTTAGCACAACCAGTGAAATGTGTACTTTTAGTTAACAGTTTGAAAAGTACCAGCCACCAAGTACCCTGTATAGTGTAAGGTATGTAATGCACATCTGTTACTCTGCCATACAAATCAATCTGAGCCATTCTGAAGGAGGGGTATTTTCAAATGTATGTACAATAATTCAATTATAGCCAAGTAAAATATTATTTGGATCAGCAAATAAATAAAATTGTTCAAAATGTAACTTGATAGGAACAAACAGTCTAACTTGACCTTGATTTCTGTAATATTCAAGTCAAAATATGCATGGTATGCAAACATGATTTTAAAAAAAAAATCAAGATTAACCTAAATTTAGGCTGCTGAAAAAGCCCACCCTTACAACCTATGATAAGAACAAAGAGGAATGCTAGACAAAGGCATATTGTCTGTATATTATACAGAAATAATTTATAACAACCTTTATCTTAAATTTTTATCAGCCACGGTTTAAGACGTCAAGAAACCTTTGACTTATCTTTTCAGATCCCAAAATTCTTTAAGTGCTAACTTAAGATATCTGATCTTCAATCAGGAAATGAATGAACAAGTGCAGGTCAGTAGCATGTTCCATAATAAGCAAGCCTACATATGGGTTTAAGATCTAGAGGGTAGAGGATGCTTTCTTATCACAGCCATATGTAACTTTGAAGTGTTTTTTTTTCTCTCCATCAATTGAATGTTCAGATATACTTTTCCATCACAGGAAATTTTATACAAAACAAAGAAGAGGCCCAGAAGTCCTGTATTGCTTACCTGGATATTCAAACAACCATTGCATAATGTACTCATTATATTAAAAGCAATAATGCAATGGCTCCAGATACAAGGCCATAATTATAACAATAGATGAAATGCACAATTAGCAAAAGAGTATTCATATCTTCATGCTCAGAAACTGTATACATGGTTACAAGGTTTAAATCCTTAGAGCCAGGGCCATATCATGGAACCAGTCCATTTGCCCAATATATCTTCATGCCTTAGCAAATTTATGATTGGACACATATAGACTCTGTCCATTGCAAGACCCAACAATTAGGTCCTGAAGGACTCAGAACCTTATAAACTCTGGGGTTAGTCATTGAAGTGCATTTGTTTGTTTGTTTGTTTTTGTTTAACGTCCTATTAACAGCCAGGGTCATTTAAGGACGCGCCAGGTTTTGGAGGTGGAGGAAAGCCGGAGTACCCGGAGAAAAACCACCGGCCTACGGTCAGTACCTAGCAACTGCCCCACGTAGGTTTCGAACTCGTAACCCAGAGGTGGAGGGCTAGTGATAAAGTGTCGGGACACCTTAACCACTAAATTAATTAATACTTAATTATGAAAATGAAATGCTTCATATTAAATATGGCTGATATTTGACTAACAATTGCAGAGAAGCCTTTTTTTTTTATCTAATATGGGGATGGGGGGGGGGGGGGGGGGGGGGGGGTGAAATATGTGATGGGGGAGGGGGGGGGGGGGAGTGTGAAACTCATTTCTGGCCCCTTAGTCACTCTTGGAACAACTGTTCTTGGGGATACATTTTATTCATCACTGGGAAGTATAAGTCAGAAATCAAAGATATTATATCTTCAGGATTCAAATTTCAATTATTTCATATATTTTTAAAGCCAATGAATTGGAATATCAATAAAAAAAAAAAAAAAGCAGAACAAATAGAGGTCTTTGAGGTCATCCTGTATGTCAAGGTCAACTCGTCTGCAGGTCCAAACCTTAACAGTGATTATCTACTGCTAATTAGACATGATATACATAACACAGTGCCATGGTTTAGGCTTAAATCTTCTGATAAATGGTTGTAGAAGTACAACACGATAAATCATAACTTTCTCCACCTCCTCAAGACACAGACTAGATGATGCACAACATATATTTGCCAATGAAACTCTGAGCCACCTGCCTGGATTCTCTGGCAGGTCACTTGGAGATGTTTGCTGGAAATCTGAGCTAATAACAGTAAAACTATTCTAAGGAGGTGTGAGGTACTTATGCAGATTGAAAGATAGGTACCAGATATAATATACATGATGGTGAGCCAAAAAATATCACTCCCACCTACACAAATATATATATCTCCCACCTACACAAATGTACATAATACTCCAACTTACACAAATATACATCACTCATACCTACACAAATATACATCACTCCCACCTACAAAAATGTACATCACTCCCAACTACACAAGTATATATATCTCCTATCTACACAAATATACATTACTCACACCTACACAAATATACATCACTCATACCTACACATATATACATCACTCACACCTACACAAATATACATCACTCATACCTACACAAATATACATCACTCACACCTACACAAATATACATCACTCCCACTTACACAAATGTACATCACACCCACCTACATACATATACATCACTCACCTACACAAATATACATCACACCCACCTACACAAATATACATCACTCATACCTACACATATATACATCACTCCCACCTACACAAATGTACATCACTCCCACCTACACAAATATACATCACTCATACCTACACAAATATACATCACTCACACCTACACAAATATACATCACTCCCACTTACACAAATGTACATCACACCCACCTACATACATATACATCACTCACCTACACAAATATACATCACACCCACCTACACAAATATACATCACTCATACCTACACATATATACATCACTCCCACCTACACAAATGTACATCACTCCCACCTACACAAATGTACATCACACCCACCTACATACATATACATCACACCCACCTACACAAATATACATCACTCACACCTACACAAATATACATCACACCCACCTACACAAATATACATCACTCACACCTACACAAATATACATCACTCACACCTACACAAATATACATCACTCATACCTACACAAATATACATCACTCACACCTACACAAATATACATCACTCACACCTACACAAATATACATCACTCCCACTTACACAAATGTACATCACTCACACCTACACAAATATACATCACTCCCACCTACACAAATATACATCACACCCACCTACACAAATATACATCACTCACACCTACACAAATATACATCACACCCACCTACACAAATATACATCACACCCACCTACACAAATATACATCACTCACACCTACACAAATATACATCACTCCCACTTACATAAATGTACATCACTCCCACCTACACAAATGTACATCACACCCACCTACATACATATACATCACACCCACCTACACAAATATACATCCCTCCCACCTACACAAATATACATCACTCATACCTACACATATATACATCACTCCCACCTACACAAAAAAAAGACTATATATTGTTTCACTACATAAAGGTATAAAAATGTTCAACAATAGTGCTGTCATCAGAGCAAAGCTTGCCTCACAATGCTTATCACTATACCTCACACTCATCTTTTTTTTTATTTCACTCAATTTTTGAGAGAACTTATATTTTTGTGATTATTCTTCCTATGTCTACTCAGAAACCTGTATTATTGTTATATCAACCTGACCTATAAGAAATCTCTATTTCTGTGTAATTACCTTTACGTCACAATTTATTGTATACATCCCCCCCACCCCCCACCAACCAACCCCACCCCATCCCCTATTTATTACCAGGTATAAACACTCACATCAATGGATATCCTGTACATCTTTATCTCCAGACCACTTTTACACAGAACCAAGCATTTCCTATAGACTTCAATCAAACCTGGACCATGTTGTTTACATGTCGTGGTGTCGATTTATCTTCTGAGTAAATATGATTGTGTTTTATCAAGCTTAAAACAAACAGGTCTACAGTGGTAGGTAAACAAATTGACTGATGTAATCAAATATGGCGACAATATGATACACACTCAATGTTTTTATCAGAATACACTTTTTGTTGTTGATAAACATGGTTACCTTGCATTGGCCTTTTCTTTGTTAGATAATGATGACATCTACTTTCATAGTTTGTTTATGATTAAATAACAACATATCTCAGATTGTTATTGTTTATTTGAGATTGTGCCTAAACATTCCTCACGCAATACGAGCCACATTCTACCCTTCAAAAAGGCATTCTACAGCAACTGCATACTTGCAGATCTGGTCAAACCAAGCTAAGGCTATTTCAAGGTCTTTTTAAGATCCTAATTATATCTTTCAAGGAAATGTTCATACAGAATGAAAGATATTGAATGTTAATCATTTTTGCAATGCCTTGAATGTTTCATAATCAATGATTCAGTCAATTGCTTGGGGTCTAACAGTTTAAGACAAAAGAGTAATTTACCTTTGAAATGTCACCATCAAAGAGTTGCTGTTATCAATTTGGGTTGAAATTTTATATTTCTCCACATTCAAGCCTCTTTGTGATTGAATAAATATGAAACACTGAATTGCGAATTCCAAGGCATTTCAAGGCCTTGAGTCAGGATTCAAAGTTTTCCAAGGCTGAAAGTAAATCCAAGGCCTTTCAAATAACAAAATCCAAGTACTTTTTAAGAATGTAAGTGCCTTGTACAGGAAATCTACCCAAATGTTTTGCTGAAATCATTAACTATGGTAAGATGGCAATTGTTAAAATCTCAATTAACACTGCTACACTATATCAAAAATCTACGATTACTAAGGGAGATAACTCAAACGGAAAGCAAAGTAGGATACAAGTTAGCTTATATACATCGGAAATATCACTCTAAACAAATCTCTAAGCCACATATTAATATACATAGATGTGTTTTAAAAGCAATTATTCTTTATCAGATCAGCTATCACCTCGAAGATGATTTGTGGACAAAATAGTCAGTCAGGCTCCTACATCCGCAATGCAGCTCCCAATCTTAACAAACTCCAATATACCGTACGTAGCTCAATGAACACTACAAGGAAGACCATGCAACCTGAGAGCACTTTATGCCATTTGTTAGATAATAACTAACTGCACAAAGAACTGAAACCATGCTTCATTGTTAGATAAATTAATTCCATAAAGAAATAAAACCAAGCTACAATGTTAGATTGATTAACTCCACAGAGAATTAAAAACCAGCATGAATGTATATTTCACATGTTTCCCTAACTTCTGCAGGCTTCATTTACTCCCATTATACTCAACATGGAAAAGCTTGTAAACAGAAATTCAATAGGTGGCAATTTTTATTGATTGAGTTAATAAATCACATCAAAATCATTCCACTTGCACAAATATTGCCCATCATTAATATAGATTTACAAAAAAAATATTCCAGCTCCACGCCCTTTTGATCCCAGCAACACAAATTAACCACAAAGTGAAATTCAAACAAGCAATAAATGTTTATTGTATGTTATCAACAGAGAAATCTGTAATGTTATGAGATTTCAAAGCACCTGTTCTAACTGTAGCTGAATGTCGACATTAATATGGTAATACAATCTTTGCCATCACCAATTATATCACAGGGGTCAAAAGTTCACTTACAGGTCTTGACTGATTTACCTGGTAGTCTACACAGGTAAAATCTGGAAAATTTGTATCAAAAACAGAAGCATTTAGAGAATTCAGAAAACAATCATCTTCTGTTAAATTTGTTATACAGTATTTTACCCTATTATAGGTATAGAAAGCTACCACATAAAGAGGATATGATAAGCTTATTCCTGGACAATGAAAATGTATTGCATTTTTTTCACTGAACTGCAATTGACACTGGTTCACATTATACCAGGCATAGGTTTATTGATGAGTAAAAAAAGTAATCTATTGTCATTATTAAACAAAATGTTGATGTTGATATTATGTTAGGTTAGGTTGATTTTAGGATGCTAATGACCCCATTCTTAAATGTGATTTTGCCTTAGTGATCATGAGTGTTCACTCTGTCAAAATCTGAAGATGCACATTTTTCTTATGATTGTACAACTGCTTTAATCATTCAGGACAGAAATTGGTGAAATTACAGCCTGTCCCCTTTGTAGAATTATAACTTAACACACAAACACTTTTCATAAACATTAAAATTGTAACAATGTGCATGTGGATGTATTTCACCGACAGTCCAGTTCATCTATGACTTCACAGGAGCCTTCAATTAAGATTCACATTTTTTAAATTCATTTTCATAACAATGGGCATATAACCGTATATCTACCAAAGAACTTAGGAAATTAACATCAATAAAAGCCTATACAATAATCTGATAGCCACTGTTAGAAGATCCCAGGTCAAACTATGTCCATGCATACATTATCAACATCTCAGGCCATATCAAAATACAGTTTCAACCTCTGAGCCCAAAAAATGACCATTTTTGCCGCTTCAAGCCATATGATAATATAGTGACCAGTTTAACCCACTCAGACCATATATTATACAGTGACCAGTTCCACCCATTCAGACCATATATTATACAGTGACCAGTTTCACCCATTCAGACCATATATTATACAGTGACCAGTTTCACCCACTCAGACCATATATTATACAGTGACCAGTTTCACCCACTCAGACCATATGGTATACAGTGACCAGTTTCACCCACTCAGACCATATATTATACAGTGACCAGTTTCCCCAATCAGACCATATATTATACAGTGACCAGTTTCACCCATTCAGACCATATATTATACAGTGACCAGTTTCACCCATTCAGACCATATATTATACAGTGACCAGTTTCACCCATTCAGACCATATATTATACAGTGACCAAGATTTGTGATAATATCCGATCCACAAAAATATACATTATACTTCATTTAATTGTTTCAGCATTGCTATGATTGTTATGACTGAATTTCAACTTTTGCCGTCTTACAAAGATGGAGTCTTTAAATGTGAATCTGCTGCAGCACTAGTTGATTCGGTTGTTCCAATGCAACACACAACAACTGCCAAAGTTTATTCCAATGCTATGGAATTCATGTTGACAGTTGTAGTTTTCTGCAAACACACCACCGACTACTGCCCCTCATGGATTTGTTTTAACCAAATACATTAAGCGTCTATTCAACTGAACGCCAATGGTGTTTGCATGTTTGGACACTTTCCCGTCATTTTTCAAATGTTTCCTTGCTCCAGAAAACTGACAAAACATAACCATAAAACTGCACTTTATACAGCTCCCTGTCAGTGTTCTGGCTGCTCTTCCTGTTAGACTTCCCCCGGGGTCTGTAGGGCACTTGGTTCCATAGTAATGACCTCGACCTTGCTCAGGGGAAGCATGACTGGTGTATTTTGTACATTGTATATGACCTTGACCTTCCTCTATGGGTAAATATATCCAGTTGGAGTCGGACACCGTCCAATGTCCATCAGCACAGATAATCAAAACTGGTAGAGTGCTTAATGTTACAGAATGAAAATACACTAAACCTGATTAGAGGTTCTTAAAGAATCTTTCTGTTTCAAAAAAGGCTATGTGTGACTTTTGACCTTTAACCTTTAGTGTGTACAACTTAATGCTACCATGCATGCATATGATTATGATGAAAATATAAACTGAAGCTGCTGAAGAGTTCATGCTGCTTTCCCTGTACTGATGGACAGAGGTGTAGATTGACCAGAACATGGTTCATGCATGCAATGCAGTTTTAAAACGAGTGTCAAAATAATTTTGTGATAAATTAACTGTGCCAATCAGTAAGTGGGTTTTCTTTTGTTATTTTCTATAAAAATACCTTAAATTCATGGACATTTCCAGCTTAACCATTCCATTCCTTAGCAAAATATTGATCTCAGGTCTTCTGTTGATATGAAGGTTTTCAATTCTATGAAAAATTCATGAATCTCCCTCCTCAAATGCATTTAATTTTTTCCCTATATTACAGAACTTCCATTTAGACAAGAACTGGACTCGGACCAGGGATTTAATTATATATAAATATATATGTATTGAGGAACCTGGTGACTTGTTAGTCATCGACCCACTACACAAACTTGAAAATTATGTGGAACAAGGTGCAGAGACTTATGTGGATCAAGCTTCCATGTATATGGGTTAACAGGGAACTACATTAAAGTGTGCATGGGTATACTGATGTGTATACCACCTACACTTATCACACTTATCTTAATAGGTTAAACACCATATATACACATTCTAATACCCCAAAATCCCTTCACACTGCTTCATTATGAGCAATTATATCCACACTTATACTCAACCATGGCATTTTTTACACAAATTCTTTAAAAAAAAAAAGCATTACAAAAAATTCCCAGGAACTACACAGAAACAATAGCTTACCTCTACACAGGAAACAATAATTTCAGGAATTTGGTAGTCCATGTTGTCTACAAGCTCCTTGAATAACATACAGTTACACTTAACTAATCCTGGCTAGGATTCTTAATTATTCCAAATTGGCCCACCAACGAATGCTACACAATAAAGTTGCATTTGTTGGAGTGTTTAAAGTTAATTTATGATAGTTACATCTTGCCTTTGAAGGTCTACACATAATTCCTCTTTGGATTCTGCAGCAACATTCCAGATAGACAATTTTCAAAAATAAACCTGAAAGCTGACAAAATGTTGATGGCGACTCAGTACATGTACAGGTGTGAAAGTGGTGAAGTAAGAACTAACTCCAGCTACCTATCAGTCAGCTGATAATTTTGCATATAAACTTAGTGACCAAGGATTGGCCTGAATTATTGATCACATGCTTTAATCAGGTTTCTTTGTAGGTTGTGAGATAGGTGTTAGCAGGGCAGTCTGACCAGATGTGTACAGGTCCAAACCGTACACAAACATCAGCCGACAGTCTATTATAAGGGCAGGTAAACTTTGATAGACAGGTATGCATGTGTCAACTTTTATAGACAAGTGTGGTTAACAGTGATTTTTAAACAGATCTGTTGAAAAATGGTCAAAACACATTTCTTTGGCTGAAATAAGTATACCTAAATCCTGCACATAGGCAGTGAAGACAGTCTGCTGTACCAGGTATAGCGGAGTAAAAGGTGAGGGCAATAATTAATCGGTATTCAAACCTTGGAACTCTGCACACCAATGACAGATGGTTTAACCACTTTCATCATCCACCTGGACACCTGCTATTAATTGGACAGTAAATTAGTCCACTAAGTACATCCCTCCATCATTTATCAGTCTTTGGCCCAGAAGACACACACTAGGTCCAGTGAGTGTGTCATCCTTAAAGGACATTTTTATAGTCTCCTGAAGGATTGTACAAAAGATACACAGGATATAACATAGCCTCATAGAAAATAAATTATAGATTATTAAAGTAGATCCGAAATGAATCAAACTGCACCAAATAGCTATTTCTTTCTTCTGGGACTCATCAGTGATGGTAAGAAAGGCGACCAAAATGCAAATCAGGCACAAAGAAATACCAAAATCAAGCTTGGGAAATAATCCAATACATATTTCTTATCTACTAGACTGATATTCGGTCTGAATGGTCTTATGTAGGAAACTGATATTTTGTCTTATCTCTATAGGAGACCAATTTTTATACTGTTTTTTTGAAGACTAATAATAAGTGTGCTCCCATTCAGTCTGGTCTAATTAGGAGACTGGTATTTGATCTGGTCTCTAGGAGACTGATATTTGGTCTGGTCTCTATAGGAGACTGATATTTGGCCTGGTCTCTATAGGAGACTGATATTTGGTCTGGTCTCTAGATGACTGATATTTGGTCTGGTCTCTAGTACACTACTGTAGTATATGGTCTGGTCTCTAGTACACTACTGTAGTATATGGTCTGGTCTCTAGTACACTACTGTAGTATATGGTCTGGTCTCTAGTACACTACTGTAGTATATGGTCTGGTCTCTAGTACACTACTGTAGTATATGGTCTGGTCTCTAGTACACTACTGTAGTACAGAGCAACCCGCTTATTTGCATAGCCCTTTTTCCATGACAAAATATGCAAATAACCGGAGTATTCGTATAGGCGGAGTTGGGTTTTGGCCCCTCTTATACACTATGTAGATCGTCAGGTAGGTACTCAAAACGGGCGCTATATGATTGTTTACGTTATTTGCATTAAAAATATAATTAAAAAAACATTATTTAAAATATAAGAGTAAATACGAAATAAATGGGTTGTTATTCTTTGTAAATGTACAAATATTTGCATATACTTCATCGTTTACTACTTGTCACTCCGAGTCTGTGGGTCCGATATCGGTCATACACGCGTGGGTTGGCACTACGATGTACAATGTGATCGTTTCAATTAACATTCATTATCGTCTCGAGATGCATTTTGTTCCTGCTATGAGTATATTAGTTGTTTGATCATAGATGATGAACTGCTTAAGCAATAGACTGTCTTAAATGACCGTGAGATGTGTATTGTCGTTTGGGTTTGTTTTGGAAAATGGCGCACACACACACAAAGAGTTGTCGTTCATTACACATATGCCCCCACAATGCAACGCGCCTAGTAAACAATCATGGCGATCGCAACCTGCCTCAGCGAGTGTTCAAGTGCACAGAACACAGGTTTGGATCGATGCTATAATAAATAAACAAATCTCATCAAAAGATGAGGCATATAAATATTTTATTCAGTAATTCTTCTTCACAATGCTACTGATATGGTCTGGATAATAACTAAATGTCGATATCGATGCATCGAACATAACCTGTTTTGACGAAGTGGGAACCAATGATTAGATAACGTTGTACATCGTGTCGAATCAATATGTAAGTTAAGACACTTTTCTTAAAACTTTTATTACGGGAAAATCACAAAAATACCCTAAAATCAATAAAAATTTTTCGATTTTTTGGAATTTTTATATGCATATAAGCGGGAGTCAGTGTTTTAGTCAATGCAAATACACGGGATTAAAATACAAAGATAAAGAAGAAGAAAATCGGGACCTGAGAATTTTATGCAAATAAGCGGGATATTCAAATAACCGATATGCAAATAAGTGGGCTCCTCTGTATATGGTCTGGTCTCTAGTACACTACTGTAGTATATGGCCTGGTCTCTAGTACACTACTGTAGTATATGGTCTGGTCTCTAGTACACTACTGTAGTATATATATGGTCTGGTCTCTAGTACACTACTGTAGTATATGGTCTGGTCTCTAGTACACTACTGTAGTATATGGTCTGGTCTCTAGTACACTACAGTAGTATATGGTCTGGTCTCTAGTACACTACTGTAGTATATGGCCTGGTATCTAGTACACTACTGTAGTATATGGCCTGGTATCTAGTACACTACTGTAGTATATGGTCTGGTCTCTAGTACACTACTGTAGTATATGGTCTGGTCTCTAGTACACTACTGTAGTATATGGTCTGGTCTCTAGTACACTACTGTAGTTTATGGCCTGGTATCTATTACACTACTGTAGTATATGGCCTGGTATCTAGTACACTACTGTAGTATATATATGGTCTGGTCTCTAGTACACTACTGTAGTATATGGCCTGGTATCTAGTACACTACTGTAGTATATGGTCTGGTCTCTAGTACACTACTGTAGTATATGGCCTGGTATCTAGTACACTACTGTAGTATATGGTCTGGTCTCTAGTACACTACTGTAGTATATGGTCTGGTCTCTAGTACACTACTGTAGTATATGGTCTGGTCTCTAGGAGACTAATATTTGGTCTGGTCTCTAGTACACTAATGTAGTATATGGTCTAGACTCTAGGAGACTGATATTTGGCCTGGTATCTAGTACACTACTGTAGTATATGGTCTGGTCTCTAGGAGACTGATATTTCATCTGATCTCTAAAAGAACTATATTTTGGTCAGACTTCTGTTGCTAGGTGACTGATATTTGCTCCGACACTTTTCTGACAGACATAACAGTAATGACTGAAAAGAATCATGATGGCTGTTGCTTCCGGCTGTAATAACGTTTGGACTTGTAGCTATTAAAGCAGTTTTTGTCATAATTTCCTCTGAAATCACCATTATGTGTTTTTATTGATCTAAGTTGTCTATCGCTTCTGCTGGTGTTGGCAGCCATTTTATATCGTTGATGCAGAAGAAAGATAGTACAGAGTTTATATTTATTGTAGGGAAAGCTAGCACTGATGGAAACATGTTTGTTGTATCAGAATGTTAGACACTGATTCAATCTGGTTCACACTATATACCTTTTTTTTTTCAAATATGGTTAACAGGTCATATAAGCATCGAAAATTCATTAAAACAGGATCATGTTTAACAATGAGCATCGTTAATAGATGTAAAATACACCCGTCCATCCGATGATTTTAAGCTCACTGGGATGAAGTCCAAGGGAGCTATAGTTATACCCCCAGCATCAGCATCTGTCAATAGCTAGGTTCAAGTTTTTTTTTATAAACAGTGTGTTGTGTCGATAATAATGAAGATAAAGCTAAGGTATTTCCCATTTCCATGTGTGTTTCTTGTGACCTTCCTGTTGGTACTTTATATTTGTGGTCCTGCTGACTTTGACCATTACCTTTAATATACTTTTAAAAACCTTTAACCTTAACAGTATATAAACATTACCAGACAGGGTTTTCATATTACACATGTGTGTTCCTTGCCAGAAAGCCTTTCTATTGGTACTACATAATCTGACCTGCTGACCTTGACTGTGACCTTTGACCTACTTTTAAAAAACTGATTCTGAATTTCACAAAAAAAAATATGCTGCCTTCTGACAAGTCTTGTTTTATATCTAAAGAATATGTACCATGTCTACATAATAAATATGCTTGCACCGGTGATTATTTACAGAAGTGATATATATAGTCATCACTGTAAATTAAAAATTTTCTTAACAAAGGTATATTAATGTTTATGGGAATGTGAAATGTAGGTCAAATTCAGGATCTGCAACCTTCAGTCAATGGCCCTTGAAAAGACTTAACTGAAAAAATAAAGTTTTTGTTCACAAATTGAATCTATATTGTCACTGATAGACTGCACAAGATAGCTCATTATATTATCTGAATGGTGGACTGTTGACCACTGAAGGAACCTATTCCAATACTTAAACCGCAAAAAAAGTATATTAAGTCCAAAATATGCCAAAAATAAAAAAAATAAAAATAAAAATAATTTTCAAAATTAAATCTACACCATCATTATCAGACCCCATAAGAACATCCATACCAAAAATGAGGGGCAATAACACATGATTTGACTGAACTGTAGACGACTTAAGAAACCTGCACCAAAACTGTATCCAATTGTTGACAGACGGACGACCGAACAGCCAGACATTATAGTAAAGTATTCAGTGGCATTAAGAAAACTGTTACAAACAAATTATTATTGATATTATTTATAGTTTTCAACAAATCTAGCTGAAAGTCATTAAGTAATAATAATCAGGGATATTATAGAAGCCTACAAACTGGAACACTCCCTGCCTCATAAAAACTGTCCTTGAACATCTACCTGCAACCTGCACAAAATACAAAAACAAACTTAATGTTTCCCCAAAAGATGTATGTTTCCGTATGTTAATAGCACCACATACATCGCACATGTCTTGTGAGACTCTTGATATATACCAAGATGCCAATCAACTTAAGGCTTCCTTAGCAACACACGAGTTTAATTAATGGTATTCATTTAATTTAAAGAAACTGAGTGTAAAGTGACCTCCCTCTGGGATTCATAAAAATAACATCAAAAAGTTTTTAAATGATTTATATATCAAAGAATATATAAAAAAAATACATAGGAAAATTTTTGTTCCAATCAATTATTTATACTTCTTATACTTCAAAGAATTTACGTTGTTTTAAAAGGAAATAAGTGAAAAATTACAAAATATCTATTAAATTATTTTTTTTTTAATTTTGAAACCATTATACTAATCAAAGTACTGAAAGTTGCATTAGTCAGATATTTCGCTCCAACCACTTTTTAATGTATATAAGCAAAGTTCTAGCTGAGCTGATATTTGTAGCAAAGAAAATAAAGGATACCGGGAACTGCTACTTTTTATCTGTGCAAAATTAATGAATAATATTTCCGCCAGTTGAAAATGAAGTACTATACGGATGTTATTATTTTTTTAATGCATATAATGCTAGTTAACAAAATGAATCATCTAAAAAAAAAAAACAGAGATTAAATTTAAATTACTTGATAGTCTAGCTGGTTTCTTATCTCTACAGGGTAATTGGCATCAAAATTAGTAACAGCAATAACATAAAACACCTTTTGGGGCTTCGGGGGTCGGCAGCCTAACTTAAAAGCATAGTTTTAAGAAAAGTTGAACATACCTACAGCCAAATTACAAGACCTGTGTATGTTACTTACAAAGATCTTTTAAAGCATTCTACCTTGTAAGATAGTCTAGTCTAAGCTATAACTTTTGACCCCAACAAGTTGACATTTGGCTCAATCCAGTACAGGTTCATTGAAATAAAATTCATAATGTATACATACATTACAAGAAGAAGAATGGTTCAGCTTATATCTGATATTCAATATTTGGTGATTCACAAACCATGGGCTCAAATCCAGGAACCTATCAGCCAAATATAATTATTCTAGGCCTATTGGTTTATTTTTATATGATTAGAAGAGGTTGTTTAAAGGAAAATGTTGATGTCTGACAAAGGACACTGCACCATTCCATTAAAAGCCCACTTGGCCTTTTGAACCAGGTGAACTAAAACTTTACATGGAAATTTTGGCATAAAAACCAAAGTCAAGTTATAATCCTTGTTTTCCTGTTTTGACTTCACTGAAAACTTACAATACTGATGTTAAATATCTATTATATAGATTTTCCACTCTTTGCTAAAAAAGACATATTTGATTAAAATGCTTTATGAAGTAAATGAAAACACCTATATAATACAATGTTCTGTGATTATTAACCATAAAATTCTACTAAACACCATAGAACTGAAAAGACTTACAAATTTAATACATTTTAGAAAAGGTAAGAATTCAAAGATGCATATTTCAAAAAGAGCTGTAGGTGAAAGGTAACAGCTTAACACCCTCACTCCCACATAAAATTTTGCTAGGGTATTTAAAGAAATCATTAAAGGGACATAACTCCTCAAAAAGCGAAAGAAATTGCAGAGTTTCCGAAAAGAAAATGTTCAGCGAAAAGAAAATGTTTAGCAAGTAAATTAAGGAGTAATACTTCAGACAACTCCTACAAACAGATAGACAGATCAAAGAACAGACTGCAAGTAGATACACAGGAGGACAGACTCAAAGACAGAGCTGTAAATGCAGGGATATAACGAATGTAGCTAACCATTACAGACCTGTACAGCTACCAACTATCATTATCACCTATAACTATTAATGTACCTTATGATATCCTACCATCTGGTGTCACCCTAGGTACAGTTAATGTAGATAATTAAATCAAAGACATCCCTACAGGAGGCTTTTTTAGGATTATTGTACAATTCCAGCAAACTTCTGAAAATTGATATAATTAGTCGATACACCCACTTAACTCTGCTGACTGAATCCAACCTGAGGAGACATCGATACTAGACCTTATTCTTCTCATTAATAATGAAGGAGGGAGGTGATAGATTTGGGTGTGTAGACTAAAACATAAAATAAACCCATGGCAAGCTCATGTCATTCTAATTTTACCTGGCACCAGCTCTATAGTATCTTGTAAACAATACTTTCTCCTGATATGAAACGCTTTACTGCAAGTTATACAGCCAAAAATTTATACTGACCTTCCTCATTTCCATCCCCTACCCTGTATGTTCATTAAACACTTTTATACTTCTGTATCCTGCCAGTTTTTTAGATCCAAAAAGTTTTGCTTATTTGCTTTATGAAGGCCAGCATCTACTATCAAATCCTTGATTACTGTCTAACCCAACTACATTGTCATGTTACCTAGCTAGGTCTTCTTGAGTAAAGGGCATTAAATGCCTTTTTTCACATATTTGACCCCTGTGACTTTAAATGAAATAAAAATCATCTAATATCACAACATTGATAGCTTGATATTAATTTTGTCTCATTTGATGACCTTTTGACAATCGGTGTCATCTACAGTGCCAAACAGTGGTAGTACTCTTAGCTATTTAACTTGTTCCAAATCCTTTTGCTGCATATAAAATTTGACAATAAAATTATGTATAAACCTACTGGTCAAATACCTTGAGAGGTCAAATCTATTATTAATTGTAATTAAATTGTTAGTGGATGACAACAATAGACTATAAATGATGGAGGTGAACCATTTATTTATCAATTGAGCTCCAAACTCTCCTCATGTTTACATCCTTGCATTTTTTAGAACTTCCATCAGAGAAATTGAGCACTTTCCAAATTTCAAGTCATGATCATAAGCTACATTTCAGACCTCCTATGGACAAACTAATACTTTAAAACCACATCTTTTAAATTGTTTTTATTTTCTGTTGGACTAATAGAATTTTGAATTATGGATAACGAAAACAGTTTGACTGAGAATGCATGTCGAAAATTAAGGTGAACTAGAACTGTCGCCAGGATGGCTGACTAATACCCCCGCAATCTGCACGAGTCAATGGTGAATTGGAATTGTTAATTAGAGGCTAACTAAGATAACCCAGTAATATAGTGACCAGTTGCCATAACAACCATAATTTTGAGAAAAAGAAAATGGCATGCACATCTACCCATGGTCCTCTATATTTGTGTGAAGTTTCATTGAAATCGGCCCTTCGGTTTAGGAGGAGTTGTCCGGACAAGTATAAAGTTATGGTTCTTATCGGAAAACCTGTTTATAGTGACCAGTTGCCATAGCAACCATAATTTTGAAAAAAAAAAAAAAGTGGCATGCTCATCTATACATGGTCCTCTATATTTGTGTGAAGTTTCATTGAAATTGGCCATTTAGTTTAGGAGGAGTTGTCCGGACAAAATGCGTCTACAGACAGACGGATGGACGGACGGACGGACGGACAGACAACCTGATTCCAGTATACCCCCCTAACTTTGTTGTGGGGGTATAAAAAGGTGTGTATTGTCCATGTACTGTAAATAGGGAGGACTGGTTATAGGAAGGTATCATTCATGAAAATTATGGAAACAAAATATTATATAGCTGAGATTTTAACACAATCAACTGCCTTGCTAGCTGTTATTAGGATAGTGAATTACAGAATTTGTTTTTGTTTTCCAGTACAGTCCACAGCAACATTAAAAATGTGAGCTATGAAACTTCTCATTTTGAAATGCAGACAGAAAAGAAATCTATACAAAAATATATTACACTTAGAATTCTTTTCCTAATATACATTGAAATGTACAGTACTTAATTTTTTTCACATTTTTTAAGCTAATTTTGTTACAATTTACATCCATATGACAAAATGTAAAGCTGACATTAATATTACTTTTCCTGCAAAGTTAATTCTGCTTAAAGTATTTTTCTTAAAGTCATTTAAGTTGAACTAACTCAGCTGTAAAACCGGTGTGTATCTGAAACAAATGCCCCATTGTTACATTATATTATTTACATACATTTAAAAAGTGATTCTATAATAGAAAGAGAAAACTAAATCAGTCATGCATAGAGAATATGGCATGTATGATGTTATTCAAACTCACCGCCATTCCTACATGTACCAGGAGATTCCAAGTGATCCAAACGACCTTGTGATACCTGTAGTTTCCTAATTATAGAACAGGTGTGTCTAATACCTGCAAACAAACACAATCAAAAAACACAGAGCCGATAGTATTCACAGGGGCGATCTCACAACCTCCCCGTCAGAGGTTAGGTACACAGACAGCAACTGATAATTTGATTTGAGATCTGCCAATACTAGTTTACTTCAGGGCTACTGGCAGTATGATGTTCTAATTGGTATACAAGCTTCACACATACATTAATTTCCAATGGGAACCATATACTTTCCTGTTTACAAATGGAAAAACACATAAATATACATGTAGGATTTGTGGTTGCAGTACACTTAATCCATGTGTATGTGAAATCTGAACAATTTATAAGTTACAAAATGTGTTGGTTTTACAGCGCAGACACCTTCCTGTCACACAGCACTATCACGGCTAGCACATTAGGAAAACCAATAGCTACATATAGCATTGACAGTCATGTAGGACCTCTCTTGGTCTATATATACATGTACTCCTCTGCAGATTCTACCGAAAAATATTTTCCCAGTTTGGTGATTGTGCCTATAATGGTTCGGTGTATTGACATATTAAATCCTCCATGAGGGATATCCATATGGTAGCAAATCCAGAGAGGTAGAGGTGTATAAAGGGCATATAAGGATAAAGTTCAGAGGCGGTGGCAGCAAGCTTGTGAGTCAGAGTCGTGGATGTAAAGGTATAGTAATACTATACAATTATCACAGTTCTGGCTACAGGATTGACAAACTATTTAAATGATACTGGTTCAACATTTCATCACAGTCTATAGGTTTTCCATGTCACAACAAAACATCCCAAACATCCTGGCATCGAGAATACATCTAAAAAAAACTCTCCAGAACACTTGAAAAGGAAGTACTAACAGGCCATCACAGTATATCTATATCACAGCACAGAAAAACACTAGAAACGGACAAAGATATATTGTCCACACTTGAGGTTGCTGAGTAGCAGTGTATCACTTGATGGGTACAATATTGGCCCCACTGATGGTACTACAGAAAACACTTGGTACAATATCAGTACGCTCTCACCTAAAGCAATCTATATCTCCAACCTGAGCATGGGTAACCAAGGGCTAGTTGCATTGGACTACCTAGTAGAGATTGCCAGATCTGGAGTGTCCAACAGTTTAGCAGTTGATGTTTGTGCAAAATGAATACTGATATTTCAAAATGGTTTTTTTTGACAGCATTCTTGACTCAGGATCCTTCAATTTAATCGTTAAAATCTAAAATGTGGATTAACAGCTTTGGATTTTATTTGAATGGTAAGAAAACAATTGTGAAATAACTATTGTTACATGATCCAACACATTTAGAATTCTTCTGTATTAGTTTAATATCCAGGCACACTCTTCATTCACCAGACTGTGATGATGACACACAGCAGCAGCTCAGCAGCATGGCTGACAAAATTACAAACTTAAATGTAATTTTTTCTAATGATTATAAAGGACAACACTGACTCTTGCCTATCTTCCACATTCAATATTTTCAATTGCCTTGCAATAGTCTAGAGCTAAGGTCATTGAACATTATAAATCCTTAAAACATTTCTAAATGTCAAGGCGATGTAGAATGTTTCCAGCATGGAAATGAGTCTCTGAATACAATTCCTGGCCTAATTCCACTGAAGCTTAACAGCTGTAAAGGTATCTTCAAGGTTGTCATCAAGAAATTAAACCCTATACAGGGTACATTGTACTCGGTGACTAATTAATCAGTATACTAAAATGAGACGAAAAAGCACAAATGTACTCTCCCCTAATTTCTGCTGGTCTCATCCATTAATTCAACATCAACCAACTGAAGCCAGTGTACACACATGAAGCTATACAGATGTTGTATTGGGAACCTTCTGGTGCTGTTCGGCATATAAAATTCCCTATAATAAAAGATTGATTTATATTACTACTATACTTACACCAGCTGTACTTTGCCAACTGGCCAATAAACCAGTAACATTTACACCTTTCCAAGACACATTTCCAAAGTTAGACTTCCCAACAGTTTTGATTACATCTAATTAAAATACATATCACATCCACTTAATAAAGACATAGATCATATCCACTTCAGACTGCATGGTTACACATACATCCTTCCCACTTCAGACTATCACAAGATCATATTCACTTCAGACTATCACAAAGATCATATCCACTTCAGACTATCACAAAGATCATATCCACTTCAGACTATTACATAGATCATATCCACTTCAGACTATTACATAGATCATATCCACTTCAGACTATTACATAGATCATATCATATTCACTTCAGACTATCACAAAGATCATATCCACTTCAGACTATCACAAAGATCATATCCACTTCAGACTATTACATAGATTATATCCACTTCAGACTTTCGCAAAGATCATATCCACTTCAGACTATTACATAGATCATATCCACTTCAGACTATCACAAAGATCATATCCACTTCAGACTATCACAAAGATCATATCCACTTCAGACTATTACATAGATCATATCCACTTCAGACTATTACATAGATCATATCCACTTCAGACTATTACATAGATCATATCCACTTCAGACTATTACATAGATCATATCATATTCACTTCAGACTATCACATAGATCATATCCACTTCAGACTATCACAAAGATCATATCCACTTCAGACTATTACATAGATCATATCCACTTCAGACTATTACAAAGATCATATCCACTTCAGACTATCACAAAGATCATATCCACTTCAGACTATCACAAGATCATATCATATTCACTTCAGACTATCACAAAGATCATATCCACTTCAGACTATCACATAGATCATATCCACTTCAGACTATCACAAAGATCATATCCACTTCAGACTATCACAAAGATCATATCCACTTCAGACTATTACAAGATCATATCCACTTCAGACTATCACAAGATCATATCCACTTCAGACTATCACAAGATCATATCATATTCACTTCAGACTATCACAAAGATCATATCCACTTCAGACTATCACAAAGATCATATCCACTTCAGACTATCACAAAGATCATATCCACTTCAGACTATCACAAGATCATATCCACTTCAGACTATCACAAGATCATATCCACTTCAGACTATCACAAGATCATATCCACTTCAGACTATCACAAAGATCATATCCACTTCAGACTATCACAAGATCATATCCACTTCAGACTATCACAAGATCATATCCACTTCAGACTATCACAAGATCATATCATATTCACTTCAGACTATCACAAGATCATATCCACTTCAGACTATCACAAGATCATATCCACTTCAGACTATCACAAAGATCATATCCACTTCAGACTATCACAAGATCATATCCACTTCAGACTATCACAAGATCATATCCACTTCAGACTATCACAAGATCATATCATATTCACTTCAGACTATCACAAAGATCATATCCACTTCAGACTATCACAAAGATCATATCCACTTCAGACTATCACAAAGATCATATCCACTTCAGACTATCACAAGATCATATCATATTCACTTCAGACTATCACATAGATCATATCCACTTCAGACTATTACAAAGATCATATCCACTTCAGACTATCACAAAGATCATATCCACTTCAGACTATCACAACCATCATATCCACTTCAGATGATTACAAAGATCATATCCACTTCAGACTATCACAAAGATCATATCCACTTCAGACTATTACAAAGATCATATCCACTTCAGACTATTACAAAGATCATATCCACTTCAGACTGATTACAAAGATCATATCCACTTCAGACTATCACAAAGATCATATCCACTTCAGACTGCATGGTCACACATAGAACCTTCCCACTTCAGACTATTACAAAGATCATATCCACTTCAGACTATTACAAAGATCATATCCACTTCAGACTATCACAAAGATCATATCCACTTCAGACTATCACAAGATCATATCCACTTCAGACTATTAAATAGATCATATCCACTTCAGACTTTCGCAAAGATCATATCCACTTCAAACTATCACAAAGATCATATCCACTTCAGACTATTACAAAGATCATATCCACTTCAGACTATCACAAAGATCATATCCACTTCAGATGATTACAAAGATCATATCCACTTCAGACTATTACAAAGATCATATCCACTTCAGACTATCACAGATCATATCCACTTCAGACTATCACAAAGATCATATCCACTTCAGACTATTACAAAGATCATATCCACTTCAGACTATCACAAAGATCATATCCACTTCAGACTATCACAAAGATCATATCCACTTCAGACTATCACAAGATCATATCCACTTCAGACTATTACATAGATCATATCCACTTCAGACTTTCACAAAGATCATATCCACTTCAAACTATCACAAAGATCATATCCACTTCAGATGATTACAAAGATCATATACACTTCAGACTATCACAAAGATCATATCCACTTCAGATGATTACAAAGATCATATCCACTTCAGACTATTACAAAGATCATATCCACTTCAGACTATTACAAAGATCATATCCACTTCAGACTATCACAAAGATCATATCCACTTCAGATTATCACAAGATCATATCCACTTCAGACTATTACATAGATCATATCCACTTCAGACTTTCACAAAGATCATATCCACTTCAAACTATCACAAAGATCATATCCACTTCAGATTATTACATAGATCATATCCACTTCAGACTATTACAAAGATCATATCCACTTCAGACTATCACAAGATCATATCCACTTTAGATGATTTCAAAGATCATATCCACTTCAGATGATTACAAAGATCATATCCACTTCAGACTATCACAAATATCATATCCACTTCAGACTATCACAAGATCATATCCACTTCAGACTATTACAAAGATCATATCCACTTCAGACTATCACAAAGATCATATATTTCCAATTCAGGCAAGTATAGATGCTTTCATTTTCATATTGTTAATATCCTATCCACTTAAGACTGCACACATTTATCCTATCCACTTCAGACTATATACAAAGATCCTATCCACTTCAGACTATATACAAAGATCCTATCCACTTCAGGCTAGTACAGAACATTTCTATTTCGGATTGTTACAAGGATTCTATAAACTTCAGATCTAAACCTATTCATTTCAGATTGGTACAAATCCAATCCATCTCAGTCTGGTAAAAATCCTATCCACTTCAAATTGTTACTTTACTCTTTATTTCTGCTCTAGCTTCTGGTAGGGATTTACCGAGCATTAACCTTTGCTCATGAAGAGCTGTGTTAGGTTATTATATTGCCCTAGAATATATAAACATTTACACAAATTAACCCAGACAGATACGGCTCCAATTTAGTCAATTAGGGATAAAGTATACCAGACAAGTGGATTTTCCCAGAGGAGATACTTGTTCTATGAAAATTCATTCTAGCTGCAGGTAAATTGATGTTGATATAGGTAGCAAATATATATATAGTGTCCACTAGCTAAAGCTGCCTCCTTAGTGGAGCAAATAACACAGTAAGTGTTAATAGCTTCATGATTGAAAATTTCAACATCACACCATAATTCAATCCAGCTAGCTATCTAACACAAAAATTGCATTAAATATCCTTTGGAGGTACAAACTGTTGTAGTTATATATTATATCCTTCAATGAATTCCTCAAAAATACCGGTTTTTGAAAGATTGGCAGTTGCAATTGCAGAATACAAATTTTGATAGTTATAAGGTTAAGCAGAAGTAACTCACTATAGAATAATAGTCAGCTGATTGATGATAAATTACACAGTCAGTCATTGGGTATCGACTGTTTAGTAGTATTGGCAGTCAGACTGGAGATTGTTTGCAAACAAGACACTTCATCATTCCTGGTTTTACACATACATACAACAACCCTAACAGACACCGAGAAGCAGACATCCTCTCATTGTGTACCTATCTCCAGATCACAAAGACGAATGACCTAATGATCACCGATATCTTTGGTATAATCAGAGGGTAGATAATTTTTTACGAGAATAACTAGCAATCAATACTCCGCAACAAGTGTTCATTCTCTCCATTGATTTCAACTACGATGCCAGCCACCTCACCAACACTGACAGAGACTTGGAGACCCAATCCTGTCGAGTCAGCGTCAGGACAGACTTATGGTGCCTGCGCCCACCTCAGTAACTCTGACGGAGACTCGGAGACCCAATCCCGTTGAGTCAGTGTCGGGACTGACTTAAGGCAACATGTCAGTGGTGCTGTCTCTGGGGAGCTTGAAAAGCCAATATATCTGGACACCTGATCAAGAACTGTCTGTGTGTCGTTACAGGGATCAGGACAATGTTTGTTTCCTATTTACGGATATCATGATTAGCCATCAACATTTAAAGGATGAAGATTTTACCTAATCAATATTCAGGTTACAGGAGAAAATCTAAGAGAGGCACACATTTGAAAACACTTTAAGCTATAATCTTCACACAAACAAAGTGAGCTCTTGCATGAAAGTGTATAAAATTGGTACTTGCAGCCCTTTGCTTCAACTTTAAAGACAATGAAAAAGACTGCACAGTTGATCCATTGACAGTCATCTCTGCTAGCCACGATATTAGTACCGAAATAAGGTAGTATTCCCAGGTTGTGGAGTTTTCCCCATTGAATAAAAGCAATATCAAGAAAAAATCACATAAAACAGATGAAAACTCTCCAAAACAGGGGAAAGCCCCCAAATTTTGATGAAATACGTAAGAATCGTAGCAAAGAATAGCTGTAAAATGTTAAATTTTAAAGAACAAGCATTCTCTGAGTATTGGTAAGCCAATACATGTCCCCTACCGACGCCCTCAAGTTAAAACTTTAGCCAAATTTGAGTAAGTAGTTTAGCCAAAACTGAAACATGATCATTTTATGAAAAAAAGTTCATTCCAAAACTTTAACCTGAAGAATACAGCAAAAAGAGTTAAGTCCATAATATAGAAAAAAAAATTTAAAAAATAAAAATATTTTTTTCAGTTTTAACCATACAAAAGTAATGCCACACACCCAAAGAAACTCTATGCAAAGAATCAGCATCCTTATACCATTATGAAGTGAATGGTGTGCCATTATAAAACTTTAACCAAAACTTTAACCTGAAGAATATAGAGAAAAAAGGTAAGTTCATAATATGCCAAAAATTTCAAAAAATGAAAATATTTTTTTCAGTTTTAACCATACAAAAGTAATGCCACACACCCAAAGAACCTCTATGCAAAGAATCAGCATCCTTATACCATTAAGTGAATGGTACGTGTGCCATTATAAAACTTTAACCAAAACTTTAACCGGATGGACGGAATGACAGGGGACTGATAGGGGACTAATAATTCAAGACACTCCAGCCTTCATTTTCCCTAAATTTCATGATGGGTATAGTATTCCCCAAATCTTAGATTAACTCCTGATAATACAATATGTATGGACCGTGGGTTGGAAATTTGTGTCTTGTCCGGGGATCCCTGTGGTTGACTGTGGGGGTGTTCAGTACAGGATCACCTTGCCAGCTAGGACATTTTCTGTATTTGATCATGATCAGTTAATTGATAATTAAATATGTTTCCAAATGTACCAAGGAAATACATCGGCGGCCACTGCTTGAAGTACAATCTTAAAAGTTAAAAGCTTTCCTAGTGAAGAATAGTAATTAAAGTCAGTGTCTTCAATAGGCAACAGTGGAAAAAAAATATGGAAACAATTAAGGCTAAATCTGACAAAGCTGAATAATATGGCATATATAAAACGATCGTCAGTGTAATAAGTCTGTGTGATAGCACTATAAAATCGGACTTGAAAGGCACCATCATCCATGGGCATCATATATATGCATCTTGAATAGGAAGCTTAGAGAGATATTTAAATAACATGTTACCGGTAGTTTTACAGTGATGTGATGTTTTACAGATTAACCACTACAATACCCCTTCAAACTTTAAATATACCTGGCTTAGCATACACATGATCACTTGAACTTGTTTACATAAATTCAAAATACAATCACCTCAAGAACTTGATCGCATGCCATACACCAGCACAGTGGTACTACAGCAATACTCCCTTTAGGCATTGTATATGTATATATGTCTTAGTGAAATTTTCTATCAATCTGAAAAAAACTTATTTACTTTATAGTGATGGTGACAATATGCAAACATAACCACATATTATTGCACTCTGAAATTTTAGCACATTCTCAGATTGCACTATTAATTACATAAATGGTGGTCATAATTTTTCTAGATTCTTCCATCACAATATTAAGATAATTATCACTATTGTATGCACCTTATAAACTTTTTACAGTATATATGACATCCAGAAAAGTTTGGCTACCTGGGTTTGGGATAGTAGATGGTGAAACAATATGTTATTGCAGTAGCTGCAATAACTCCATGCCCAATAACAAGCTCATGTGATGTACATACATAGAGAATCACCATCAAATGACATTTTGATTTGTTCTCCAATAAAAATCCCACTGAACTCCCAACTTTTAAGTCAATGGGTTTATTGCAGTATAATTACGGTATGCACAACAGGTAAGCTTGATAATGGAATAGTATTAGCGTGTGAACAGCTACCAGAGAAAGGTTATAAAAATGTCAAGAATATTAGTAAATGGTGAATTCTAGAACACTAGATGTGGTAATTTTTTAAGGGGCTTGAGGCCTAGGGAGGAGAGGGAGGAGAGGGGGGTGTAAGTGAGGGACAGGAGGGATGGTTCATATGTGACATCTGAATTATTTATTACAGTACTAGTACAATGATAAATGTAGGTATGGTGGACTCACATTAATCCATAGAGACAACAACACACCTCAGAAGAGAGTCACAGAGCCCTCTCAAGTCAGGTATATACATTTTTACCTGTGTAAAATACTTTTCCCAAACACCTAAAATCTAACTGTTAATTCCCGATATGCTATTCATACCTGCACAGCTAGATACAGGTATATGAGTCCACACCTGAATTGTGTATTACAATACATTTCCTATTACTAGCACATTACAGACAACCCCACACATTATAACAGCTGAACTGAATTAGAGAGAAAATATATCTACCAATACACACTTACATACATCCCATAATACTGTCATTTAGTTATGGTAATTAACCCACAGGTGATCAAGGCTGATAAAGGTCACATACAATGTGACCCAGATTTTGTAAGGAATTTAATTCAGAAAGATGAACCAGAGATTTACCACTGATTGGTCCTATAGCCACTATTGATATAGTTACTCCCAGGCCTGGGGTTATTTTTTGTGATAATTTCAGTGTTAAATTGTAAACATCATGGTCGCCGATATCGTACCATACTTTTTATAGACACACACACATGTACAATTGTATTTTGATGTCAAGATTTAAATAAAGATTTCATTCCCAACTGGATAAGTTAAATAAAAGTAGAGTAAATGAATTTTTCTCAGATTACAAATAAATCATAGATCTCATCTAAACAGTAAATTCTATGTCCAAAACTGATATATTAAATAATACATGTGTTGATATATAAAATGGCTGAATATATTGCCATCAGATTCTTTAAAAATTAAAAATCATATAATACTATACCAATTCAATGATATCATATCATACTAGCTGGATACACTTTTGTAAAAGCATTTCTCAGTTATAAAATAAAGGCTTTAAGTATGTAATAATGATTTTGTTAAACCTCTTCTTTATCAATATAAATTCCAAAGGCTCTTTTCATGTGTAATTATATTAAACAAATAGTAAATTTCCCGAGGTTGTACCCCTTAATGTACCTGTATAGATGCTATTCAGGTAAGACTTCCATTTGCATCCACACCAAATAAACCATGTAGAACTATGAAATTGAACTTTATTCATCACATGGTACATTTTGTTACAATATAATAATTTTCGTTAGAATAGCGATGGAAGTATTTCATTTATGATATAATGTGTGTCACAAATTCAGAGCCCTATTTATTAGTAAAACATACAACAACAGGTGGCCCCTCAATATACCTGTATAGTTGTTATATATATATACAGATAGATATACATAAACAGGTGTTTCTATATTATTGTACATCTTATATCAGTCCACCATTGAATGTATGCAACCAGCATGAACTATCTATATTTGACTGCTTTGTAGCTACAATTGTGATGTTCATTTGTGTATTAGGTTACTGTAAATTAATCGTATATAAACAAGAGATGTGTACAAGACAGGTATATTTTTCAATAGATAATCCTATTACAGCTAGGGTACAATATCAACTTCTTTGTTTGTTAAGATATACACAGGTATAATACAATGGATTAGCTACAGGTAAGAAAACCAAAATAAATGTTCATTCAAATTGTTTACAGTGTACTTATTGAAACTACGTATCAATAATATATATAAACATTAAGTAAAATCATTTTAAAATAAAATTCATGTATATGAAATATTATCATACACCTAACAGTCGTAACAAATATACAAATACAAATAATTTACAGTGTTAATTTGTCTTTTGAACAAAGCTAGACTTGGTCTATAGATCAAAGAATCTAACACACATGTACCTGCCACATATAATTAAGGTTACAATCATTAATGTTTGTTCATTAGTTTACTGTTACCTGAGTATACACAGACAAGACAGATGACAGGTACAGCAGTGTGGGATGTGGGGTGACATTATCTTGTACATTGGTTGCACAATGTAGCATATGAAATAAAACATATTAATTACAGTTTCTTAAGACTTAGCATCAAAAAATATGATTGACTTCATATATCAAGACCCTATTGTACTAACAGCTGTACAGTCCTTTACAGCTGTGAATACATGGCGTAACAATGTTTGCATATACCTTTATAATTTTCACCTGAAGCGGACAGGTAAATGCTCTCGAACACGAATATATTTGTGACGTATATAAATGAAGAGAACTGATGTTAGTTTCATGCTTATCTTTAAACTGTTTGGGGTCCAGGCAAACATGCGTATCTGTAAGCATTGTATATCGTAACGTATGTACAGTTCAATTACCCCCTCTTGGGCCCCTTCATCTGAATTTGAAAGTTACAATAATATCGTCTGCCAACTTTCATTCAAACACGAGGTGTTAAGAATTTAACGAAATATCGGACTCACCCTTTCGTCCTCCTCGCCTATCCGTAAAGAATTAATGTCCACAGAATCTGCTTCTATCCCGAGAGACTGAAAACAATCACTGACATTTTCAACAATTTCAGCGGTCCCTTCCATAACTGTCCCATCTATGTCCGCCATGATGCTTCTTCACAGCTAACTATAGGGTCGTGTGCAAAACGGTTACCTTTCCTCTATTTTCGATTTGTGATTTGCACCTGAGCACACCTGTCAATCCTTTTAACTCCTGCAAGGTGATAAAACAATACGTATTTATATACAAACATGTAAGTGCAGTATTAGGATGGTATTTGTTCAGGTTTGTTTGTTTAAGTGGACTTCTAAGTTCGTCAAGTAGCTTTAGCGATTGAACAATAATCTGTGTTCTTGTACTGTCAGAGTAGATCTATATCGATCGTACGTTATCAGTTAACATATGCTATACATTTTTATGTGAAAATCTAAAATTATGTGTCCCTCAATACAACAGGAAGACGAACGCCTCCCGATTTCCAAACTGAATAATTGTGTTATCTAGACTTGTAATTATACCATATATCGCGGATTACGTTATTATTAAAGCTCAATCGGCGTACATGTACGTATTATTGGGGGTTTTAACGTTGGGCGCATATTTTACCGTGCGCGAACCCCATTCAATATTTTGTCGCCGCCGCTAAAGGTCAACACTAATTACGACATCGTCACACACAAAACGTCCATCATCCGTATTTCCTATAGCTGTACCACAACGTAAACGTTTACTGTAGTAACTAGAGTAATTAATATAAGGTACACGATCTCAGACAGGTATCTATTCCACTGTTGTCTCGTTGTCTGTCTGTTCGCCACCCCTGCTGCTGTTGAAAATTGATCATTTCATGATTAATCGAAGTTAAATTTGGCGAAAGAATCTGAAACCTCAATAAAGATAGAAAATTTGCGTAGAAACACATGTCAGTACAGTAAGTTAGTCGACATAAGACTCGGTGATAGCGCCGTGTGAGAGTATGGTGTAATTAAACTAGCGTTATCAGAATACCAAGACGTGATGCCAGTGTGTTATCAATACCCTATCTTATCTACCGTATGGAGTATTGAATGTATCAATTTGTACAGACTGTCAAGACTTCTGAAACGCACGTTTCGTCAAAAACACAAATACTAAAATAATATGCTTTGTTAAAAGTAGAGGAAATTGCAATACTGTATCCGATTGATACATTGGAATTGGTATGCGTTATATCCGTCCAAAATTTGAACATCGATCTTTGCAGCATCGAGCCTCCATACTTACATAAAATTCTAAATTCCTTCCAAAGGTTTTATGACACGAGGGAAACTCCTGCCGAATCTTCCTTGGGCGTAACTCATTCCTCATATCAGCTCATTATGATAACAGTGGCGAGGTTTTAGTTTTTACGGCTTCACTTTTTATATATTTATACATCTTTCAAATCGCTTCATTATGACTCTGTTATGAATATATAACGTTCTTAGTTAAATGGACAAAAACAGAAAATATGCCTAACTATTCCATCAACACTATAAGTGGATTGTATTATATATTGTAGGACCCACCAACGAATAAGTCCACAGAGGAGATGGATACTGGCAGACCGATTAGCCCAACGTCTCAGATGCATACTAAACCGAATGGTCCGACGTCAGGTCGACAGGGGAGATATGAAGACGAGAAAACAGACCGAATGACCCGACGTCAGGTCGACTGGGAAGATATGAAGACGAGAAAACAGACCGAATGGTCCAACGTCAGGTCGACAGGGAAGATATGAAGACGATACATACAGACTGAATGGCCGGACGTCAGGTCGAAAGGGGAGATATGAAGACGAGACAACAGACCGAATGGCCGGACGTCAGGTCGACAGGGGAGATATGAAGACGAGACAACAGACCGAATGACCCGACGTCAGGTCGACAGGGAAGTTATGCAGGTTTTTAATAGAGGCAATATGCCTTGAGAAGATGCCCCAGCAGGAGTAACTTTGGAGAAAGACAAAGAAATCAGCCCAAGAGATTGTCATCTCTGAATATTTCTGGCATGATCGAAGACACACGTCATAGGTCATTGAAAGGCATCATCCTACTCATAGGGGAAGAGAGAAAAAAACGTCACCGAAAGTGTTTTTAGCCATGCTTGAAGTCAGACGTCACTTGATGACGTCACCGCAGAACACCTGCTGAGGGCAGACGTAGCTGATAACCGTGACCACAATTACTCGCGGATGTTTGTCGGTACTCGTGCCTATTCTAGACCCATTAGGTCGAATGGATCGACACTCGTGTTTGTATCAGTAATAGAAATAACAGACAATTTGCTGTGGGAAACAACGCTCAGCCAAAAACGGGAGGTCAAGGTCACTACTTTGTAGTTCATAACGAGGCATTAAATTACACAACGGACGGTGTAACCACTGATACAGAAGGTGGTTGGCGTCTACACGACTTTTCACAATTGTCGTATTTGTTAGTCTAACCATTAAAGTACACTATCAGTAGATACGTGCATGTGTTGAAGAACGATTCAGTTTCTATTTCGAGACGATCGTTTTAAGAAATACGTTCCCATGTCATCATTTCGTTTTCCCCAGTATAATTTGGTATCCATATGTTGTTAACCATTAATTGGTTAAGTATGAAAAACAGTCATTAACGCAGTAATTTTACCATGTTTTTCGTTTAGCGCACGATTTCTTTTTCAAATGGCAGTACAAATGTATACGATAAATGTGGTGTGTTCATTGTAAGTTACGGTGGACGGGAGAGGACATGGGACTAACAAGAGGTCCAGAGGGCTTTTATCGCTGGATATTGTAGTGATCATGGAAGAGCATTCTACGATTTCTGTAGAAGAAGACAAAAGATGATTTTAAACAATTACATATTAACCATATTCCCCAAACAGGAGGAATAATTTGAAACAATTTTCTATATTTCCCCTACCTGGTCCCACCTTTGAGGCCCTTGGGGCCAGACCCACTATTTATATATGTAAATTGGCCTCCTTAACCAAAGATGCTTCAGACAAAATATGGATCCAATTCTTTCATTCTCACAGAACACGGATTTTAAAGAACTTGCTATATTTCCCTATTGGGTCAGAGTGGCCAGAGTCACATTTTTATGCAAAATATGTTCCCTGCACCAAATGATGCTTCAGACAAATTATGAACCAAATCCTTTCATTATTTCAGAGGATGAATGGGGAAGGTGGACCCATAATTATACAAAATTGGTTTCCCTTCATCCAAGGATGGTTCTGACCAATTTTAGTCAAAATTCATTCAGTAGTTTTCATTGGTTTATGTTGTATATATATGAAGTAAAAAGGGGAGGGGAAGGGGGGGGGGGGGGGGGGGGGGGGTCAGTGGAAATAGACGTAGAATTCAACATCGTATATACGACTCTGGGATATATAGAAAGTATATCATTCTTGGTGAATTTGTAGTGTTTTCTTCCTCTTTTATAATATTATGACAAAGGGAAATGGCGATTGGTGAGGAGGGGAGATAATTTTGGTAGTACCGTTTAGAGCTATTGTAATGATATTTGGTATGACTTTAAATACTTATTCCTCTGCCCGAATCTAACTTGTTATTTTGATTTAGTTTCCTTTTCACTGTTAAAAAGACTTGATTTCAATAAAGCATAGCTAACATATACATGTAAGGTAAGAATACTATTTTGAATTTGGGTTGACTATAGCTTGATTTGAATTTCAATAACGTTGACCTGCATAAGGTCAGAAATCATTTTAATAGTGGAAACAATATTTAGTTAATAAACCTTCTGTGGTAAGTTAACTTCCTTTGGAAAAACCAGAGAAGCAAAATTTTCTAACATATAACAATTAAGATACGTACTTTATAAATAGAACAATGTGCATCTAAGTGGGGAAAACTGAGCAAGGAATATATAAACGAATTACCTGAACGATCCTTGAATGTGGTTATATATTGTCAGGGAAAATACAAGAGGCCCTAAGCGCAAATCTCCAACTCTTATTTTTCTTACGGTTTTCAAATCATTATCGATTTTTTTTCGTTTTTTTTTTATTCTGGGTATCTTTGAGCTCTCAGCAAACAATAATACATTATTTTACACTGTACTATATTCCGTAGAATTTCTGTTATAAATAAAACATTAAAATGATTATATAAACAATTAAATGTTGATATGAACAATAAAATGCTGATAAAAACAAAAATATTCCACATGGCTGCCGAGAAAATGAAATAATGAAAAGAATTCCTGTGAATTTGCCGTTATTCAGCTTACTAGCCCTAGTAACTGGAGAATGTCACTTCCATCTCGTAGTCCGGGTTCACTGCACTGCTGGGATCGATAATAATGCGGATATATAGTATCGGCTACCTTCATTATTTACACAATTGCCCATTGTTTTATAGCTTGGCAGATAAACCAATATTTCCTACCAGCTATTTATAAAACAACAACGAGTTCGACATGTATCGTAACAACAACGTATTTACAGTATTATCTGGTATGATATTGTAGGTTTGAAAGTACGGTTTACTCTAATGTTACGTTTGGTGATATGATATTGTAGGTTTGAAAGTACGGGTTACTCTAATGTTACGTTTGGTGATATGATATTGTAGGTTTGAAAGTACAGTTTACTCTAATGTTACGTTTGGTGATATGATATTGTAGGTTTGAAAGTACGGTTTACTCTAATGTTACGTTGGTGATATGATATTGTAGGTTTGAAAGTACGGTTTACTCTAATGTTAAGTTTGGTGATATGATATTAAACACAAGCAATCTACCGTATGTGGAAGCATTGTCGAGAAGGTTTTTTACAGACACCGGTCCCATTTATTCTGTTTCATGGGGACTGTTCCCATTTAGATGCACTACATGTACATATGACTAAGAATTTATTTCGTGTATAAAAACACATGCTTCCATTCAATATTGAGTTACCAGAGACGAGTAGTACCTCTGTATATCACACCAATTTATACACCATGAACGTATTGATTTATAATTGTCAAATTATATTGACAATAATCAAATACATAACTGTCCATATACTTAAATTCATTGACTGAAATTAAGAATTACAACCCTTTACAAAACTTAATAATAAATTATAATTCCTGTCTGTATGGTCCAATTGATTCTTTGTCAGACATAGCAGTTCTATAAACAAACAGTTATCTGCATGTAATACAATCCGGATAACTTATCAAAAGGACTTTAAAAAGACACGGGGATATATTGACGAATGACATCACGCAAGATGTCACGTTATCACGCAATTTGTCCTGTTATGGCGTAATACATGATTTCAAGTATTATAGAACATGAGTGATTCACTTCCTGTTGACGACGCATGTGTAAAAATCAACAGAACCCTACTCATTGTTTACGTGTAAAACCAGCAGGAGATTAAACAAAAACTCTCACTCGAGCTCATAACTCGTAATTTAATCTAAACACTTCATTTTTGTCTATTTCGGGCTCGTGCTTGCCCATAAAAATCTATTTATAGCAAATTTAGGGCTTAATTTAGAGCATATATAACTTACCTTGTGGATAGTTACCCTCCTTATGTACCTCCCTTTATATGCATTTCCACTCGAAAAAAAAAACCCACCGGGCCGGTGATTCCAGCTGCTGAACCAGGCTCGCTCACCAATTAATGCCGAAAGTGTGGGGTTTTACGTGAAGAGTTTGGATGTTGTAATGATCAGATCACAGACATATAACTGGCAATAAAGTTTTTAAAAGGTGTTATCAAACTTAATGAAGTGCACGCGATGTTTTTCAATTATTAATTAGTTACCACAGCACTTATTCCTTTGTAAGATAATGAGTAAATAAACTAAAAACAAAGGGTTGTATTGATATCATACGTCCTGTTGTGTGTTTTCTTTCTCAAAGCCAAGCACCTTATATTTTTGCGTTACATCTCAATCGGTAGAACGATCTAGGACGAAGCCGTCCCACACTCCTGGTTCCGGGCGGTGTATATCTTGTTACAGCGTTTTGTATCCAATTATCTTCAAGATGATGAAAAAACCACACAACTCATTGCCCCTTTCCCTACATGTATGTCCCGTGCCGAGTCTCCCCCACTGTTTTAGATTTATCCCGTAAACACGTTCCTGCTCAATATAGATTTAGATTTATATCAAATATATTTTTGGCAAATTATTAAAGAAAATAAGCACGCTTGATAGTTGATTAGATGAACATTAGCACGTGATCGCCTCATCACTCAAACCTTTTATCGGAATCTAGGAGCGAGTCCCCTTAAGGCTTTTATGCGTTTTACTTGTCTGTCGATCGGAGTCTGTAAATCTATACATGTTGTTCTCCCTTTCTGTCCTCTACACCTGGCACTTTGCTAAAATCCAATCGGGTCGGGGTAGGGAGGGGGTTGGGAGGGGTGGGGTGGTTGGGTGGGTGGGGTGGAGGTAATTAATCAAGTTCGGTTAATATATGTCCAAACAACCTAGCCTGATAATAGTAATAATATGTTCATCAGAGAAACTTCAGGATATCATTGTGTAGTCGGAACTATAGGTTGAACGCTGGTAGTCGGGTTGCTTAATTCGTTTGAGCGTCCGTCTAGGGTTTGATGATTCCGGGTTCGAATCCTGGTCCTCTCACAGCACACTTTAAAAAGCAAATTATCAGGTCCAAACATACCTACTTAAAAAACTTCCTATGTCCCTGGTATCTTCAGGGGTTCCGGTCTTAAACTAATGCTTAACCGGGAGAATCGAACCTATATCTATTAACATGCCGTCAAAAATATACAAGGGAAACAATGTATGGAACCGGAATATGTCATTGTGTTTTTTCTTGTTTTTTGTTTGTTTGGATTTTGTTTTTTCCTGAATAACCACCGATAAGTGGTGGATTATGCATCCATGAAAACCACTACGAAATGACTCGTTCTAACATCAAGGAAAAGGACAAATGCTACAACAATGACAACCTGGTCGCTTTCTACTATTCTCTGACTTTTGGACTGTGTACCCAAGTACTGGTCTCATTTAGTTAGTTCATATCGACGAGGTAGCACTCCAACATTTACATAAAAAAAGGTTTAACACCTATGGATATCCATAATGATATGGTATCAACGCTAGGGGAAAGATGTCCCTTCATATGCTACAGTGGAAATGTGGGTGGCGGAATTTAAGCACGGCCGACAGAGCCTTGATGATGACCCCCGTCCTGAAGGCCTGTCAATGTTGCAACCCCAGAAATGGTCATTAAGTTCATGATATGACTGACAGACGAAGTCACAGAAAGATATATAGCTAGTAGTATAGCCAGAGTTTGCATTTCACAGGAAAGAGTACATTCCATTCTGACCGAGGATCTTGCAATGAGAAAGCTTTCGGCCCGATGGATACCAAGCCTTCTGACCTGACAGTTGATTAGAAGCACACTAGGCGCACATTATCGCGTGTTATCTTAATCCTTTTTGAAGAAGATCCTGCCAACTTTATTCAGAGATTTGTAACAATGGATGAAACATGGGCTCCATCATTTTACCCCAGAGGCCAAACATTCGAAACAATGGAAGCACCCTGGCTCTCCCCGCCAAAGAAGGCAAATACTGTTCCATCAGCTGGGATGGTTATGGCCTCGGTTTTCTGGGATGCAGATGGTATTCTGCTGATAGATTATCTCCAAAAGGGACAAACAATTAATGGCACATAATATGCTTCACTTCTGAGGCAGTTACGGGAAAATATTAAACTTAAACACCGGCGAAAGCTCACTAAAGGTGTGTTATTCCATAAGGACAATGCTCCTGTTCACTAGTCTGTCATTGCTATGGCTGCCATTCACGATTGTGGCTTTAAATTGATTGAGCATCCGCCTTATTCACCTGATCTCGCTCCATCAGACTTTCATCTATGTCCAAAACTGAAAACAGCTATTTCAGGCACCCACTTTCAGTCCGATGATGTCGTAATATATGCAGTGGATGACTTTCTGAACAGCCAAGAAAAGAAGTTTTATAAAAGTGACATTTAGGCCCTTAAACACCACTGGCAAAAGTGTATAGATACTGAAGGGGATTATGTTGAAAAATAATGCAATAGGTCCGGCAAAATTCAAATCCTTCAATATCAGTCTCACAACTTATCAATAATCCCTCGCACTGTACCTGAAGCTGCGATCGGCCGTCCACGTGACCCTATACCATTAAAAATGAAATGCAGTTTTTTCACATTCCGTTTTCGCTGTTTCATGAGTTTCTGACATTATTTTTGCTGAAATAAGATCAAAGATCGACAAACGGTACCCGGTTTTTCGATGGCATGTTTTGAGCGGTCCTCTTGTGTGCCTTTGTCATACATTGCCCCTCATTCTAAACATCAAATACTTTACTATGTTGCCTGGTAATATCCTCAGTATAATGTGTGATGACTGGTGATGTCCTCAGTATAATGTATGTTGACTGTTGATGTCCTCAGTATAATGCGTGTTGACCAGTGATGTCCTCAGTATAATGTGTGTTGACTGGTGATGTCCTCAGTATAATGTGTGTTGACTGGTGATATCCTCAGTATAATGTGTGTTGACTGGTGTTGTCCTCAGTATAATGTGTGTTGACTGGTGATGTCCTCAGTATAATGTATGTTGACTGGTGATGTCCTCAGTATAATGTATGTTGACTGGTGATATCCTCAGTATAATGTGTGTTGACTGGTGATGTCCTCAGTATAATGTGTGTTGACTGGTGATGTCCTCAGTATAATGTGTGTTGACTGGTGATGTCCTCAGTATAATGTGTGTTGACTGGTGATGTCCTCAGTATAATGTGTGTTGACTGGTGATGTCCTCAGTATAATGTGTGTTGACTGGTGATATCCTCAGTATAATATGTGTTGACTGGTGATGTCCTCAGTATAATGAATGTTGACTGGTGATGTCCTCAGCATAATGTGTGTTGACTGTTGATGTCCTCAGTATAATGTGTGTTGACTGGTGATGTCCTCAGTATAATGAATGTTGACTGGTGATGTCCTCAGCATAATGTATGTTGACTGGTGATGTCTACAATATAATGTATGTTGACTGGTGATGTCCTCAGTATAATGTGTGTTGACTGGTGATGTCCTCAGTATAATGTTTGTTGACTGGTGATGTCCTCAGTATAATGTGTGTTGACTGGTGATGTCCTCAGTATAATGTGTGTTGACTGGTGATGTCCTCAGTATAATGTGTGTTGACTGGTGATATCCTCAGTATAATGTGTGTTGACTGGTGATGTCCTCAGTATAATGTGTGTTGACTGGTGATGTCCTCAGTATAATGTGTGTTGACTGGTGATGTCCTCAGTATAATGTATGTTGACTGGTGATGTCCTCAGTATAATGTGTGTTGACTGGTGATGTCCTCAGTATAATGTATGTTGACTGGTGATGTCCTCAGTATAATGTGTGTTGACTGGTGATATCCTCAGTATAATGTGTGTTGACTGGTGATGTCCTCAGTATAATGTGTGTTGTCCTCAGTATAATGTGTGTTGACTGGTGATGTCCTCAGTATAATGTGTGTTGACTGGTGATGTCCTCAGTATAATGTGTGTTGACTGGTGATGTCCTCAGTATAAATGTATGTTGACTGGTGATGTCCTCAGTATAATGTGTGTTGACTGGTGATGTCCTCAGTATAATGTGTGATGACTGGTGATGTCCTCAGTATAATGTGTGTTGACTGGTGATGTCCTCAGTATAATGTGTTGACTGGTGATATACTCAGTATAACGTGTGTTGACTGGTGATGTCCTCAGTATAATGTGTGTTGTCCTCAGTATAATGTGTGTTGACTGGTGATGTCCTCAGTATAATGTGTGTTGACTGGTGATGTCCTCAGTATAATGTGTGTTGTCCTCAGTATAATGTGTGTTGACTGGTGATGTCCTCAGTATAATGTGTGTTGACTGGTGATGTCATTAGTATAATGTGTGTTGACTGGTGATGTCATTAGTATAATGTGTGTTGCCTGGTTATAAGGTATGTTAACCTCTGTATATTAATGAAGTCTCACAATGGTAGCTCGTGGCTGGGTATGTCATTGAAGAACATAGTGTTTTCCCATGTTATCTCGAGCAATTACTTCAATGTCTGACTCAAGCAAGCACCTGGACTAGGAAAATATCATGTCCACACTGGGGCTATGACTTACGATGCCTGTATCTCAAATATAAGCTTAAGGGAAGTTTGTGATATTGAGGACAGTATTAAACAAATGTCACTTGTTGTGTAAACATATTTCTAGCAAGTTTCACCAATGGCCATGATGTGCCGTCAACAAATTTTTGAGTTTACTGATGAAATATAGCTTACTTTGAGATTAGAACTGAGCATGAAAAACTTCTCTATCAATCACATCATGATTTATTTTGAATAATTATGACTGTATGAAATTGGAAAATTGGAAAGCAGAGGTCCAATTAATAAACCTGAAAACAATGTTCCATGAGAGGGGAAGTAACTCCAAATAAAATTGTTATTTCTTTAGCAAATGGGAGGTGCTTCTTACCAGGGAAAAGCTTATTGCCAGATAATCCTAGCAATGTTTTCACTTGAAAAGTATGTGGATGACGATAGCAAGTAATTTCAATATGGTTAGATATATACCGTAACATAAAAAAAAGAGAAGAAAAATATATTTATAATACATTTTATTTCTGCACTTTCTCAATATATAAAAAGAAGAAAAAACATACTATTTGAAGCAGTAGCTACGTTTGTTTTAACATTAAATGTACCACTAAACCTTCAGAAGCAGTATCTTATAATGAACACAGTAATTACACAGATGTACATGTACGGCATATATATTGAATGTACTTTCTCATCTATAGCAAGAACTATTTTTTTACGCATAAATATTCCCCTAAATATTTTGATACAGTCACAATATATGAATACATTTAGGAAGTAAGACAAACAAAACTTCTGTCGTACAGAAACACTAAGTACACTGATAAGACCAAATAGGAAGTTTGTTAAGATGTCTGGATTAATGTGTGTCAGGGTCATTATAACCAATCTTTGATATTCTGAGATTTTTGTCTTGGTTTTAATTTCACATGTGGTCTAGTATCTTTTACAGTAAAAATCATCATCATTTTTTTTAATCTTTTCATAGTGAAGATGTCATTACCATGGAAATCCATCTTAAATCAAAATTTACCCTGTTACCCTGTAAAACTAAATTTACCTTATATCTGTATATATTTTGAAATTATCAACAAAAATGAAATAGTAAAAAAAATGAGATTTGATACATTTTTTTGTGAATACTTGGATATGATATTTGTTCTAAATCATATTGTATTTAATTTGAAGAAATATTTCAGTTCCGTAGACATTGCTGTATCATTAATTTTTTAAGACATTATGCTCAACATAATTAACATACTCGATTGTCTGACTTACTTTATATAAAATTTGGATTCTATCGAATGAGATAGCATTTTGCCTTTTCTATTTTTTCACTAACAGATAGAATCTCTTAAGCATGTATTACAATTATCATAGTATCATGTTATAATAATCAATATCATGGTGTTATTATCACTAAAATATCCATTGTGTAATATTTCAGATCTAATCTTCTAATTTGATCAAAAGAATCTAACTCCAATACTACATCGAATATATAACAACATAAAATTAAATTCCTAATAAAAAGATGGTGTGTATTTTTTATATGACGGTTAGTTATGACTACAGCAGCGTCAAAGGGTCCTGAGAATTATTCTACACACGGAATTTAATGAATATGAAATGAATCAGACTGGAAGACAATCTTATCAAAATATTTTTCATTATCTAAAAAATCATTAAAATATACTCGTTATCTCAAGTCTAAGGCACAACAAACTAATGTTGATCTCAAAAATATTATCAGTCCATCAAAAAGAAAATTTTCAAATTGCAATGAAAGAATGAACACCTTCTTGTTCTCTGACTTCAATAACCAGAATATACATCAAAAACATATATTATCTTTTGGTTTTTTTTTGTTTTTTTTAATTTGTATTGAAATCACCAAAATTAAATTTTTAAAACTTGTTAATTTTGTGAAGTTAGCGTAATCTTGGCAAATTACAAAATAAATCTGATGAATGAGTGATATACTGTACATAGAAACAGTTTTATTACTTTACTATTGTATGTCAAGATTTAATAAACACCAGTACATCGCTGGTTTTCACCGTAACACACAGTCATTAAACAATATTAAAATACACTTACAGATTTAACAAAGTAAGCGTTCGACCACAACAATACCAACATACAAAACAGAAATTATATGTATTAAGGGACTGTAAACTTAACTAAGAAAATTGCACTTTCACCATGTAATAATATACATTTATAACACATTTCAAATCAACATTTTAAGTGTTCCTTGAAGCAATTTCTTTTTAAACACTTCAATCTTTTCTTTTACAAAATTTACACTTTATTACAGAGTTTTAGTACAAAATTTGAATCAGCCATACTATTTCTTCAAACCATATGCTAAATTCTTTAACAGAGTTTTATCCCAAGGTAAAGTAATCAACTATCTTAATATTCAAATTAGGCTTCGAGTTCTTTAGAAAAAGAGACTTACTTATGTATATAATAAAGTCAGGCATTTTATACCGTTTCTTGATTGTCATAAAACAGATTAAGAACAAATTAATCTAATATTTTACATGTCACAATAGTTTAACCAAATTCAATCCAATTAGCATTCCATTCCTCATAAACGCCCTCTATTCTTTTCCAGGGTGTTTTATCCCTTCAACATAACTTACTACTGAGGAAGTCAATTTAAGGTTCTACAATCTTTTTAATTTCTCTGAAGATTACATGTACCACATAAAAAAATGTACAAAGTTATTTTTTTTTTGCATTCATCAATTAATGTACAAAAATGACAATGTGCTTAAATTATTCTTACTGTCAAAAACAAATGGAAAACTTTGTCAGGTATTGTGTTCTGATGTCTGAAAGAGAAGAAAGCATAGATTTAATGGAACTAACAGAGAAATTTAACATCTACGCTAATGAATAAATATCAATTAAGTATTAAAACAAAAAAACACAAAATTATTCACGTAAAAAATTGAGCTTTTAAAGATATGGAAAAAATGTTTTCTATTAAACAGTCATTAAGTATCATAGATAGGAGATATGAATTTTCTTAGAAATAAACATTTGATAACAAAAATCTACTACATCTTCTACAGTAACAGTTTTTTCAAACATATTCCTACACCGCCAAAGTAAAGATGATTTATACTTTTAATATACATATATCGAAGCAAAGAATAACCCACATTGAAGGTGAAGAACTTTTATTACAGTTTGTCTCCTTGTTTCTCCAATAAGCCAATGTGACCCATTACAATATCACTCCTGGTTTTATAAAGGTTGTTCATAAAAATATTTCTGTGATTAAATCTTATAACAATCAGATTATCACTCCCCATTATCAAAATTAATGCTTTGTTTTAATAAGAAGCATTGTTTTATTATTAAAAGTCACAATTTAACAAAACTGGAATCTGAAGTTATGTTTCAAATGGATCAGAATGTGTATATCTTCATTTTTATCACAACAAAATTAAAAACTTATGATAAACGTAAAAATGAAAACATAATTTCAAAAAATTTACTATAAACATATTTTCTTTTTTTTGTACCAAGGAATCAAAATAAATATTACATATTTCATCAGAGCCAAGAACACAAATGTACAATACGTGAATGTCACAACACAAACAATACATTCCTACTCAAGATTAAGCTTGGTATACTTAAACACAACGTAAAAAAACAAACTAATATTGATGAAAAACCTGGTTTCACAATCAAAATAGGTAAACACGTATACAAATTGCATGTAAGTATATTTTAAGTAGAAAAAAAAAGAAGAAAACACACACAAAGAACAAAGAGAATGAATTGTTCAAATGTCATAGAAAATTATGACTAAAGATAATCTATATGTTTATCAGCAGTGAGAACCCTGATTTTTAAAAACTGTTCATATCATGGTATATTCCATTAATAATTATTGAATGAACATTCATCTCACAAACTGAAAAGAAGTAGCATTCAAATGTTTATTCATCATGAATAAAAATGTACAATTATGTTTTGAATAAAAGTGTATGAATATTCAATATAATATTCAGTAATCTATGAATATCATTTGATAATATAGCATATTCACTTCACCTAAATACATGTTAATAGAATCTACAGCATTTCAATTACCTGCAAACATATACAGGGTTAGCCCAATATGTCCACCAAATGTCTAACATCTGCTGTGGGGCCAGAGGAAACTCGGGCTGACACATGTACAGTTTTCTTTCTTATAACATAAAGTTTATAAGAATCTAATCCATTAATTCTGTTTTACGTTTCAACAAAAAAGCTTTATACACTAACACGTATGGTATGTACCAGTTTTTACAACTGTACTACAGTGTTAGACAGGAGACAGAAATCTACACAGCTGGTACTAGAACAATGATTCTGGGGAAAGGAATATTGAGAAATCTACACAGCTGGTACTAGAACAATGATTCTGGGGAAAGGAATATATGTTAAAACATTAAATATTTTTTGTGCTTTCATAAAACTGTTCAAAATGGGAAAACCTTGCTTTAGCCATATCCATTTTTATGCTGCCATATCATTTTTATTTTGTGTCGAAGAACTTACAATTTTTTGTGCAATTATATTTTCATAGCTTTTGAAATATGCAATTCAAAAATTCTTATTTTAGAAATCCATCAGGGCTATGACAGCTCATGCCCAGTCATTAGAGCATCAGACAAGGTAGCCCCAAGTCAGACATGTTTGATTTGATCTATATCTGGGACAACTACATTTCTCAGGAAGCTTGAGATCAAGCTGTGTTACATTTGTGTCCTTGAGAAGGACACTTGAAAATTTACCTCAATTGCTCTGGATGGAATGCAACAGGGATTCTAATATGCTGTTTAGTGAGGTAGCCACCAGCTACTACAAGACCGGTCCACCTTGAATGACCCTGGATATTGACAGGGTGATTAACCCAGCTAACAAACATATCTCTGATAAATCACAACTTGTAACAATGCACCTTATATCTTAATTTTCTTATCTAACAATATCTTGGTCTGATATTTCAGAAACCCGTAAATCTTGTAGGGAAAATGAAAATATTTGTACACTTATGTGTACATCCATTGTGACATAAATATCACAACACTTCCATAAATTGAATGGAAAAAACCCAAATTAATTTGAAATGAAGTTGGGTATATATAAAGTTTATATACATTATAAGGTGGGATTGTATCAGAGTAATTATTTTTCAAAACAAGTATTTTGAAGACAGAATAAAAACATCTATCTAGATTTAAGATCAGGTATGATATAGAAAAACAAATACATTTGCTAAGTTAACTGAAGCAGAATTCTGCTTTTTTTCAACAATTTCCCAAGACAGAAGACTCCAATAGGAAATGGTTATATAAAAGACATGGCATTATCTTCAAGAATTCTAAACTGTAATATTCACTAACCATTGAGTTATTTGTTCTTAGCAGCTCGTTTCAATACTACAAAATAAAAAAGTTAAAGCACCTGTGTGTAAAAGGACCAAAATATAACAATAAAGATGATGTTTGACACTGTATCCTTAAAAGACAATGACTAAAGATAATAAAACAATAGATTCCATGTTTCTTTAAAGTAGTTTTAAACTGAAAATAAACGTATTATAGCACTATTTTGTCATTTCTCTCTCCCTCTAAGACTAATTAATAAAATACATTATTTGGTATAAGATTATATTTCATAAGGCTACAGGAGAATATAACATTACTATATATAAACTATAAAAGAAATAAATTAATAATTGAATGAAATTATGGTTTATCTTCCAAGAAAGAACATGCTATATACATGTACATTTTTTTTTAACATTTTTACTATAACACATGCTATATACATGTACATTTTTTTTTTTTTAGATTTTTACTATAACAAACATATAGAATTTTATTATATTTTATATTTATCATAGAAATATAAATCTATAAATCCTACAACAGTTCAGTTGTTCTAAATCTATATCAAGTAATTAATCTTAAGACTTTGGTTTAGGTAGTATAACTACAACCTGAAAGGTATTTGATAACAATATCTAACATATACTAGTACTCTGAAGTGAAAAGGAAAGCTACATATTCTGTCCTCAGAGCAATTCTATATGGAAAATATCTATTAGAGGCCCTATATAAAAACACTATCCTGTAATTTGCTGTCAATTTGAGAATCTGACAAAGAACATTGTAAACAATGTAATTATATTGATGATATCCTCAGAATCTTTTCAAAATCTTTAGTTTTACAGCTGCTTTGGAGATGTATATAACTGTACAACAAGAAAATTGCAAATCGTCCCAAAATCTTGCAATACTGAATGTATGGTCCTGCTTGCTGTCAAGAAATGCGGACATACACATCTCATTGCCATCAGATCTTTTTTGGGTTATCTCTTGTCTTGGAAACAGAATATCAAATTGTCATCAGAATTGTGTATTGGAGGCTGTTCTGTCATTGTTGCCACCCTGTCTCGCTTTCACGACAGTCTCTGCGGTGTAGAGAGCTTCCTTGGCTAGGTAATTTTCTCTCAGCATCTGAAGCTTCACTGACCCCGGCATATCTGGGATGAGGTACATTACCAACCAGGTAGCAAATACGATCAGATTCTGTAAACAGGCAATATCACAAAGAATTAGATAGAAAACTCTTTTTTTTTTTCAATAACTTTGTTACATAGAATTATATAGAGCAAAAACCACTTTAAATAAGAAAATTTCTTGAAGACATAGTGACTATGCAGCCAGTCAAATTTGTTTCAACACACTCTTAGTATGCCCACCTCAAACACGACGATGAATGCCAATCTGGCGGCCAGAATGTGCCAGTACACCAAGGTAAATGTGTACTCCTCTCCGGTCCCTACTCCACCATCTCCTACGTAATTCGTGGGTGGCTGACGGAAGTCACGGTATCTAGACAACAGAAATAAGGAATTATCATCATGTAACCCCAATCATCATAAGTATATTTAAATACAATGATAGTGTATGGGGATTATTTTTTTTTATGACTAGCAAGACCCTAAACAATATAAGAGATGCTGAATATGTTAGCTAGACCCTCAACCATATGAGAGAAGCTAAAAAATAACCTGAAAAGATATTACATTATTATAAGATTGGGGATAGAACTCCTCAAGAATTAAATATCTAAACTAAAATCCAACAAAAAAATAAGACTGAGTACTGGTAGCCAAAATAGAATGATTGGTCAATCACTAGCATCCCTCAAATCTTATTGGTCAATCACTAGCATCCCTCAAATCTTATTGGTCAATCACTAGCATCCCTCAAATCTTATTTGTCAATCATCAGCATCCCTCAAATCTTATTAGCATACATATGTTTACACATACAGTCTAGATACAAACAAGAATACTAGGTATTGCTAAAGCAATACATGTCTCCTACCAGCCCCCACTAAAAAGTGACCTTCATCCAAAATCCCTGAAACTCTACCTTGCCCAAGATATTATGGTCTTCTATCATTGAACGAAGTTTGACCAAAATCACTCAAAGAATGATGCTAGAGTGCTGATAAACTTTGGAGTTATATATATATGATCACTTTCAATGTAAATCATTTTGACAAATTCTATTTGTATTCTTTTTTTTTTCCAGAATAAACTTTTGATCTATAAAAAAATGCAATTGTTTATTTTTTAATAAATTCAGTAGTTAATTTATAACATTTGCTGAAATTGTCTCATTAATTTTTCCATATGTTCAATAAGAGCTCAAAAATACAGCCAATTTTTCTTTACCTGCAGTATGTAACATTTCCGAAAATATCAATTTGAGGGTCATCCGGTGTGCTTTCAGTCTGGTAATCATTTACATTAAAGACAGACAGACTGAAATTGGCGTAGCCATCCATCGATTGGTCAGAACTGTAACCATATCTATAAACCAGCTTTGGGATGAACTCTGATGTGAAGGCAATTATCACACCCTGTTAAAAGAGAATAAGTCCGACATTAAGTTTATTACCACACCATGTTATAGGAGAATAAGTCTGAGGTAAAGGTGATTACCACACCCTGTTATAGGGGAATAGGTCTGATGTAAAGGTGATTACCACACCCGGTTATAGGGGAATAGGTCTGATGTAAAGGTGATTACCACACCCTGTTATAGGGGAATAGGTCTGATGTAAAGGTGATTACCACACCCTGTTATAGGGGAATAAGTCTGATGTAAAGGTGATTACCACACCTTGTTATAGGAGAATAAGTCTGACATTAAGTTTATTATCACACCCTGTTATAGGGGAATAAGTCTGATGTAAAGGTGATTATCACACCCTGTTATAGGGGAATAAGTCTGATGTAAAGGTGATTACCACACCTTGTTATAGGGGAATAGGTCTGATATAAAGGTGATTACCACACCCTGTTATAGGGGAATAGGTCTGATGTAAAGGTGATTACCACACCCTGTTATAGGGGAATAGGTCTGATGTAAAGGTGATTACCACACCCTGTTATAGGGGAATAAGTCTGATGTAAAGGTGATTACCACACCTTGTTATAGGAGAATAAGTCTGATGTAAAGGTGATTACCACACCCTGTTATAGGGGAATAAGTCTGATGTAAAGGTGATTACCACACCCTGTTATAGGGGAATAAGTCTGATGTAAAGGTGATTACCACACCCTGTTATAGGGGAATAAGTCTGATGTAAAGGTGATTACCACACCTTGTTATAGGAGAATAAGTCTGACATTAAGTTTATTATCACACCCTGTTATAGGAGAATAAGTCTGAGGTAAAGGTGATTATCACACCATGTTATAGGAGAATAAGTCTGATGTAAAGGTGATTACCACACCCTGTTATAGGAGAATAAGTCTGACATTAGGTGTATTACCACACCCTGTTATAGGGGAATAGGTCTGATGTAAAGGTGATTACCACACCCTGTTATAGGGGAATAGGTCTGATATGAAGGTGATTATCACTCCTTGTTATAGGAGAATAAGTCTGATATAAAGGTGATTACCACACCCTGTTATAGGGGAATAAGTCTGATGTAAAGGTGATTACCACACCCTGTTATAGGGGAATAGGTCTGATATAAAGGTGATTATTATATGCTGTTATGAATGTTTATGAAACATAAATTGAGGTAAATGCACAGTTAAACCAAAATTTCAAACATTGGTTGATTTAAAATTTGATAATGAACTTAATTTTCCTTATTTACAAGTCATTGACCTAGAAAATTTCACCTGAGCTAATTATGTATGATACAAAGATAGCCTGTTTTGAACTTACGTTAGAGATCACTGCTATGGCCGATATCCCCCTGAGAATCCCAAACCATATCCCTGTAAAGAAAAGAAAACATTCAGCACCAAATATATGTGTCGACATTAAAACCTGCCGACTCTAACGCCAAGAGACCATGTCAGTAGTTCGAGAAGTACAAGGTACTTAAGATGTCAGAGATTAGTCCCAGATCGTTAGGTAGGTCACTGATCATATGTTTACAACAAACAAAATCTTAATGTAGAATTAAGCTGTGCGGTAAACCTCACTGTCAGTTGTGATTCAGAATGATTTGAAAATATTGAAAAGGAAGATATACAAAAATTTTCACATGACATCCAAAGCAATTGGGGTTGAGTGTCTTGCCTGAGGACACAGCCATGGCACCACAGACCCGCCTGTTTCTCAGCTTCCCGAGAAACACAAACTGCCAGGGGACAGGAGCATCGAACCACACACCTCAGATCTTTATTTGTGGTTACCTAGGTCAATGCTCTAACAAACTTAGATATTGCAGCCCCAAGAAAAACTTCCATGTTTGTAAGAGTCAACGATAGTATTGACAACATACCTATGTCTTGTGCTCTAGCTGCCATTGGTCGCTTCCACTGTGTAACAAATTTGTAGGCATCCAACCTGATCTCGAAGATGTTGTTGATAAGGGCAAACAGAGGAGCTAACGGGAAGGCAGCCACGAAGATGGTGACAAAGCCATATTGGATCACTGTAAAAAAAGTGTCAACTTATAGGTGCTGTGCATGAGGGATTGAAATACAGGAGAAAAGCAAACATTATATAAATATAAAATGGCATGTAATAAGAAAGCCATTATAGAACCTGGACGATTCCAGAGAAGCCATTATAGAACCTGGATGATTCCAGAGAAGCCATTATAGAACCTGGATGATTCCAGAGACGCCATTATAGAACCTGGATGATTCCAGAGACGCCATTATAGAACCTGGACGATTCCAGAGAAGCCATTATAGAACCTGGACGATTCCAGAGAAGCCATTATAGAACCTGGATGATTCCAGAGAAGCCACTAGACTCTGTGTGCGACTCTGGAGAAGCTACACAAGAAATATAATATTCAATGACTAGCAAGACACTAAACAATATGAGAGATGCTGAATATGTTAGCTAGACCCTCAACCATATGAGAGAAGCTTAAAAATAACCTGAAAAGATATTACATTATTATAAGATTGGGGATAGAACTCCTCAAGAATTAAATATCTAAACTAAAATCCAACAAAAAAATAAGACTGAGTACTGGTAGACAAAATAGAATGATTGGTCAATAATCAGCATCCCTCAAATCTTATTGGTCAATCACTAGCATCCCTCAAATCTTATTTGTCAATCATCAGCATCCCTCAAATCTTATTAGCATACATATGTTTACACATACAGTCTAGATACAAACAAGAATACTAGGTATTGCTAAAGCAATACATGTCTCCTACCAGCCCCCACTAAAAAGTGACCTTCATCCAAAATCCCTGAAACTCTACCTTGCCCAAGATATTATGGTCTTCTATCATTGAACGAAGTTTGACCAAAATCACTCAAAGAATGATGCTAGAGTGCTGATAAACTTTGGAGTTACATATATATGATCACTTTCAATGTAAATCATTTTGACAAATTCTATTTGTATTCTTTTTTTTTCCAGAATAAACTTTTGATCTATAAAAAAATGCAATTGTTTATTTTTTAGTAAATTAAGTAGTTATTTTATAACATTTGCTGAAATTGTCTCATTGATTTTTCCATATGTTCAATAAGAGCTCAAAAATACAGCCAATTTTCTTTACCTGCAGTATGTAACATTTCCGAAAATATCAATTTGAGGGTCATCCGGTGTGCTTTCAGTCTGGTAATCATTTACATTAAAGACAGACAGACTGAAATTGGCGTAGCCATCCATCGATTGGTCAGAACTGTAACCATATCTATAAACCAGCTTTGGGATGAACTCTGATGTGAAGGCAATTATCACACCCTGTTAAAAGAGAATAAGTCCGACATTAAGTTTATTACCACACCATGTTATAGGGGAACAAGTCTGATGTAAAGGTGATTACCACACCCGGTTATAGGGGAATAGGTCTGATGTAAAGGTGATTACCACACCCTGTTATAGGGGAATAGGTCTGATGTAAAGTTGATTATCACTCCTTGTTATAAGAGAACAAGTCGAATATGATGGTGATATTACACCCGGTTATAGGGGAACAAGTCTGATGTAAAGGTGATTACCACACCCTGTTATAGGGGAATAGGTCTGATGTAAAGTTGATTATCACTCCTTGTTATAAGAGAACAAGTCGAATATGATGGTGATATTACACCCGGTTATAGGGGAATAGGTCTGATGTAAAGGTGATTACCACACCCTGTTATAGGGGAATAGGTCTGATATAAAGGTGATTATTATATGCTGTTATGAATGTTTATGAAACATAAATTGAGGTAAATGCACAGTTAAACCAAAATTTCAAACATTGGTTGATTTAAAATTTGATAATGAACTTAATTTTCCTTATTTACAAGTCATTGACCTAGAAAATTTCACCTGAGCTAATTATGTATGATACAAAGATAGCCTGTTTTGAACTTACGTTAGAGATCACTGCTATGGCCGATATCCCCCTGAGAATCCCAAACCATATCCCTGTAAAGAAAAGAAAACATTCAGCACCAAATATATGTGTCTACATTAAAACCTGCCGACTCTAACGCCAAGAGACCATGTCAGTAGTTGGAGAAGTACAAGGTACTTAAGATGTCAGAGATTAGTCACAGATCGTTAGGTAGGTCACTGATCATATGTTTACAACAAACAAAATCTTAATGTAGAATTAAGCTGTGCAGTAAACCTCACTGACAGTTGTGATTCAGAATGATTTAAAAATATTGAAAAGGAAGATATACAAAAATTTTCACATGACATCCAAAGCAATTGGGGTTGAGTGTCTTGCCTGAGGACACAGCCACGGCACCACGGACCCGCCTGTTTTTCAGCTTCCCGAGAAACACAAACTGCCAGGGGACAGGAGCATCGAACCACACACCTCAGATCTTTATTTGTGGTTACCTAGGTCAATGCTCTAACAAACTTAGATATTGCAGCCCCAAGAAAAACATCAATTAGAAAACTTCCATGTTTGTAAGAGTCAACGATAGTATTGATAACATACCTATGTCTTGTGCTCTAGCTGCCATTGGTCGCTTCCACTGTGTAACAAATTTGTAGGCATCCAACCTGATCTCGAAGATGTTGTTGATAAGGGCAAACAGAGGAGCTAACGGGAAGGCAGCCACGAAGATGGTGACAAAGCCATATTGGATCACTGTAAAAAAAGTGTCAACTTATAGGTGCTGTGCATGAGGGATTGAAATACAGGAGAAAAGCAAACATTATATAAATATAAAATGGCATGTAATAAGAAGACATTTTGATCGTTTTTTAAGTAATGGCATGTAATAAGAAGACATTTTGATCGTTTTTTAAGTGTCTTCCTGAATGTTTTACTGACAATTATCCTATGTCATTTTAAGGAATTGTATTTACTTTAAAAAGACTGTGGTTGCGTTAAAGTTGTGATGAACAGTGAAGAATTACATTTTTAAACCGCACTTGAATTGGTATTCTATGATTAAGTTTAATTCTTTGAACGATTAATCTGTGTTGTCTGTCATATTTCTTGATAAACCACATCGCGACTCCCTACATATTAGATTCCTATAAATTACTCTCACAGTTTATTTTGGTTCCTAGGTTTTTAAAGTGTACTCAATCGACTTCTCTACGTGTTATAACTGATCTGTATCCTGATTAGAGATCTGACAACTTTTGTTAGAAGAAACTCATCATGGAAATTTGTTCCTGGACGATGAATTGGTCTACCGTATCTGTTCTGGTTACATTTTTTTTAAATAGCATGTTCATGTTATATACTTTGTGCAAGCATTTCACTATCAACTGATTTAAAGCATGTAACCTCTTTATTGCTATCGGAATCTCTGTTGCGGAAACAAGATAACATTAGGTTTCGCCTCATAATCACTTTAACCAACTAAACAAGCACAGCCATTTTTTGTGTGGCATATTTCTCGGAAATGATGAACCAACTGGAAGTATTCTTCTTTCATTTTCTTATCGAACATAAAAACAATCGCAGAAATTGAATTATCAATTTCCGATCGGAAAATCCAAGACTACATTTTTATCAACCCAAGAGCTTGAGGTGACTTTCCAATGTTCCATCAACTAGAGTGTATACCTCCCCTCGTACAAACCAGGAAGCAAGCGTAATAATTTGCACAGAAAATAGTTTGGAATACTCAGCCCTAAAACAGGTCTTTGTGTACCATTTAAGCTGTTTTTCTATAATTTATCTAAATTCAACAAATGTCTTCAAACATATGAAAGCATAAATCATATTACTTAATCACAAACAAATACTTGAGAATACTAAAGATTGTCTAGTGTGTTGTTAACGTATTTTGGGAAGAATTATTTCCAGTCCCATCCTGAACTCAACAGGATTTATCATAGAAATAAGCGACATTTTGATTCCCCCGAGAGTTCTGAATGAACATTTCTAGCGAAATTTGGCGATGACCGCTTAAGGTTGCTGTTTCACAGCACTTCAAAGCACCTAAAAACAACCAGTCATTTATAGTGTTCAGAATGAGACACATCAGTTTGGTATAAATATGCACCAACTGATTGGAAACTTATTAGCTTTAGGAAGTGCCAGCCAAAACACATGAAATGCTTTATTGTACTTTGCCATGTTGGCTGAAAATGTAGTGAAAATAGCAATTGTCTTTAGCAGGCTGCCAGTTTACCCAGGTTCCACTATAGCATTTTAATAATCATAGTTGTTACTCTAACATAACAGTAGATGGAAATGACAGGCAAACTTGTTACAGCAGACCAGAAAATAGCATTTATAACTGTATTCTGACAATGTATCGACAGAATCGACATTGCAGCAATCTCAAGGTCATAGTGACATTCATAAACAAACATATCAATACACTATGATGATGATAAATATATGATCAAACATAAACAGATATTTCTATCAACAGGGCTTTGATTTCCTCAGTTTTCACTATAAGAAGTGTACAATCTGCCTTACATCCACTTTTTCTTTAACACCAAAGTACAGCCTTTTACAACTTAACTACACTCTGATGATTGATGCAGGTGAGAAAGGTCACACAAGTCTACAGGTACAACTGTATATATACACAAGTAAGTGTGTAAGTCTTACTACCTGTTGTACAGACAAGATGTGATTGATGTAAATACAGGTAAATGTGTTCCCCTGTAAGCTTTCACACAGGTAAATCTGTTACCTTAGTTACAGCTAACACACAGGTAAATGTGTCACCTTAGTTATAGCTTACACACAGGTAAATCTGTTACCTTAGTTATAGCTTATACACAGGTAAATCTGTCACCTTAGTTATAGCTTACACACAGGTAAATCTGTTATCTTAGTTATAGCTTACACACAGGTAAATCTGTTACCTTAGTTACAGCTTACACACAGGTAAATCTGTTACCTTAGTTATAGCTTACACACAGGTAAATCTGTTACCTTAGTTACAGCTTACACACAGGTAAATCTGTTACCTTAGTTATAGCTTACACACAGGTAAATCTGTTACCTTAGTTACAGCTAACACACAGGTAAATGTGTTGCCTTAGTTATAGCTTACACACAGGTTAATCTGTTATCTTAGTTATAGCTTACACACAGGTAAATCTGTTACCTTAGTTACAGCTTACACACAGGTAAATCTGTTATCTTAGTTATAGCTTACACACAGGTAAATCTGTTACCGTAGTATAGCTTACACACAGGTTAATCTGTTACCTTAGTTACAGCTTACACACCAGTAAATCTGTTACCTTAGTTATAGTTTACACACAGGTAAATCTGTTACCTTAGTTACAGCTTACACACAGGTAAATCTGTTACCTTAGTTATAGCTTACACACAGGTAAATCTGTTACCTTAGTTATAGCTTACACACAGGTAAATCTGTTACCTTAGTTATAGCTTACAACCAGGTAAATCTGTTACCTTAGTTATAGCTTACAACCAGGTAAATATGTTACCTTAGTTACAGCTTACACACAGGTAAATCTGTTACCTTAGTTATAGCTTACACACAGGTAAATCTGTTACCTTAGTTATAGCTTACACACAGGTAAATCTGTTATCTTAGTTATAGCTTACACACAGGTAAATCTGTTATCTTAGTTATAGCTTACACACAGGTAAATCTGTTATCTTAGTTACAGCTTACACACAGGTAAATCTGTTACCTTAGTTATAGCTTACACACAGGTAAATATGTTATCTTAGTTATAGCTTACACACAGGTAAATCTGTTATCTTAGTTATAGCTTACACACAGGTAAATCTGTTATCTTAGTTATAGCTTACACACAGGTAAATCTGTTACCTTAGTTACAGCTTACACACAGGTAAATCTGTTACCTTAGTTATAGCTTACACACAGGTAAATCTGTTATCTTAGTTATAGCTTACACACAGGTTAATTTGTTACCTTAGTTACAGCTTACACACAGGTAAATCTGTTACCTTAGTTATAGCCAACACACTTCCATTGGCAAGGATATTGAAAAAATTAATAAAATCACTCGGTTGTTGTTCCAGACCAAACTTCCTTACATCTATGATCTTTGCCACAGCAGTAGGGGCCCCAGTGGCCGAGTGAATAAGGTGTTCCAACACTTCATCACTAGCCCTCCACCTCTGGGTTGCGAGTTCTAAACCTATGTGGGGCAGTTGCCAGATACTGACTGTAGGCAGGTGGTTTTTCTCCAGGTACTCCGGCTTTCCTCCACCTCCAAAACCTGGCACGTCCTTAAATGACCCTGGCTGTTAATAGGACGTTAAACAATCCAAACCAAACTAAATGGTTGGCTAATGCTAGCACAGTGATGTTATATATTGTATCTATAAATGGACGGAATAACACTGTTTAATCCCAATTTAAACAACACATTAAACTGATTTTACCCATTTCCAGGTATTCATCGAACAGTCCAAGGTTTGGCATGTCGGCCAGATTAAAGTCCTGCTCCCACCTAGAGTACACTTTCTCCTCATTGGGGTCTTTCTTCACTGACCGAGACTTAAACCACACCATCATTTTCCTGTGACAGATCAAAACCTTTGTAAACAATAAGGGATTGAAAGTTGTCTTTAATAATAATCAACTAATTATTTTATTTTACTGGTTCTGTTCTAATTGAACATTCTATATTCCTTTTCACAACTCAAATTTATTTCATAGATAAGGTAAAAGATAGCGTAAATGATAGAAAATAATTTTACAATAATTTCTATATTGTTGACTTACGGTAGGATAATCTCTTTGAAGTTGTTAAAGGCCTGTTTGCCTATCATAACTACTGCCAGCTGAATACACAGTTCTATCAGGCAACCAGACGGGTCGCACTGAAAATAGACATCACATTTACTATAAAGAATCAAAATGAGAACAGAAAATATCACACTAGTTAGTGTTTTACTTTTACATGTCAGTGTGACATTAAAGCCGCCCACCATAGATAGACAAGACGTTTTTGGTGCGTGTGTATAATTCTGTCTACTTCTATACTGGAAGCTGAATCCCTCTCTTGAAAGTGTTTTTCAAATCATCACATCGGTTAAGAAGTAAAAGAAAAACATAGAAAGAAAATGCTAGAGCAGAAAATTGAAAGTGATGACTTTTTCTAGTTCTTATTCATTGTTCATTATTCATTCAATACACAAGAAGCGACACTTTGTAATTACGAAATGCTTGCAAAACATATACAAAATGTCAGATCGTCTCAGATTTATGTCATCGCAGCTATATACAAATGTTTGTTGACATAAGTACATCATAGAAATTCCATAACTATTTGAAGCATTGAGATCATAGAAACACTTAAAAAATTGTAATGTTTTGTTTAAAGAAATATTGTCTTTTTTTATCAAAGAACCGGTATTACCTACTACAGATCATCTGACATGACATTGTGGGCCTACTACAGATCATCTGACATGACATTGTGGACCTACTACAGGTCATCTGACATGGCATTGTGGACCTACTACAGATCATGACATGACATTTTGGACCTACTACAGATCATCTGACATGACATTGTGGACCTACTACAGGTCATCCGACACGACATTGTGGACCTACTACAGATCATCTGACACGACATTGTGGACCTACTACAGGTCATCCGACACGACATTGTGGATGTACTACAGATCAACTGACATGACATTGTGGACCTACAGATCATCTGACACGACATTGTGGACCTACTACAGATCATCTGTCTTGACATTGTGCTATAAATTTAATTAATCTGAATCTCGAAAATACTTAAACCTTTACTTGTTAGTGCATGCAAATCAAACATTACAATGACGTAAATCACATTTGCCAAAACCTGTGGTGGTCAAAGTGACAAGTGATCCACTCCTCGGACAGAAGCAGTTTGTGTTTGGTTTTCATGCTGACTTAAACCATCACAGCTGCAAAATACACCGGAGACAAACAACTCCACAAGTATGCTTTGAGAAAAAATGACAAAATATCAAGCAACTATCAAGTTGGTAAAATTCCCCTAACTGTCCACTGTGAACAGTTTATTATGTTACTATGACAACCAAACCAATCCTTGTCTCACCTCCTCTTGTCTCCTATCCAGTAGGCTGTAGTTATAGTCACCTGGGCGACCAACAAACCTGAAACACAAGAGAAACAGTTATTGTGAACAGATTTTTGTCACAGCTATCCGATTATAAATACCCGCAACATACTAGGTAACTTGATGTATTTGTCGCAATGAAAAATTAAGGAGGTATATACACCCTGGCAAATATATCTCTGCTGATCATGAGCGTGGGCTAACAGAGGAGAGGTAAGAAAATCAACATTTATTACTATGTCTCACTGATGACAGCACTGCATTATTTCCTTGTAATAATCAACCATAAGCATGATACCATCTCATTTGGACAGCTTCTTGTGCAATTCATTCATTATATGTAAACCATTCATATCACTGATATCCTATCAGTGACCTATCAATACAGGGGTTGTGACCTTTGTACCAAGGCTGTGACCTCTGTACAGGGGTTGTGACATTTGTACCAAGGCTGTGACCTCTGTACAGGGGTTGTGACCTTTGTACCAAGGCTGTGACCTCTGTACAGGTGTTGTGACATTTGTACCAAGGCTGTGACCTCTGTACAGGAGTTATGACCTTTGTATTAATGCTGTGACCTCTATACAGGGGTTGTGACCTTGATATCAAGCTGTGACCTATGTACAGGGGTTGTGACCTTGTATTAATATTTTGTCATCTGTACAGTGGTTGTGACCTTTTTTTCTAAGGTTATCAGTAGGTTGTCAATTCCTTACCAAGACTGTCACTAAGACCTGTAATTAGTATGTGACCTTTTCCCATGAGAACTTTGTAAATGTGATGTGACTGACACCTCAGATGAACCAAATACTTACTTGCCCTTGAAGAAAGCAATGTAGAAGATTGAGGAATAGTAGTTAACAAACTGGAACAAGAACATCTTAAAAGTGAAGCCGTCTTCCCATTCTGTCTGGGTACGATGTTGTTCTGGAAATGTAGAATGTTTTAACTCCAGACTGATGCTATCAATTATCCAAACACAAAATGTAATTCAAGCAGATATTTATTTTAATATGCATTTCAAACATTAGAGTGATGCTGTGAAATCAGATTGTTGCAAAATTTGTCTTCTAATAATTCACCCTGATAATATCTTAATACAGATGTATGAAAATAAACTTCTCAAGAGTCTATCTTTCAGCTGAATTCAAACAAGGACCTAATTTTGTTAAACTAACTAGATTTGTCCCAAGCTACAGTACTTGGATTGCAAGGTGAATATTTTGAAAAGTATTTTGAAAAGAATTTAGAACCATTTCTCCCCAAAACCCACTGGTTAGAGAGGAATGAAATAATTTATTTAGCGGTTGCTAAAGAGATGAGGCCGAGAAATGTTTTATAGTGGAAGTATCCTGCTGCAGAATCAGCCATCAATTGCGGAATTTGCATCTCTACAAAATATTGTTGATTTTATTACAATGTACTTACCAAGGTTTGTCAAGAACAGAGCAATTCTTTGGTAGATCTACAAACAAATATATATTCAGGTTTTAAAGTGTTGAAATCTTTTATAAAGATTTTTAGTCATGATTAAATAGATCTACACCCTTTGTTCAAATTTGAAAATAATCATGATTCATTTTCTGTGATGGTAATGTAACACAATACTTGTATTATGCAATGGACCAATTTTGTTTATAGCAAACAAGGACTAATTTCACTAAGACAAAAAAACATGGTCACATGCAAGAATAATATGCTAATAATTATTTCATATTGTCATGGTTACTTACAAAACTGAGGATGAGAATGATGACAGTGTAGTATTGCCATGGTTACTTACAAAACTGAGGATGAGAATGATGACCAAGTTGATACAGGCTGCTGTTGTGGTCGCAATGAAGCTGGCTCTGGACTTGATGATTCCCTCCTGGTTGGCGTACAGGATTGAGACAATGACAATTCGGTATAAGATGACGCCAAACACTGCTCCTAATACGATGCACAGCTACAACAAAAACCATGTACTTTGATAAGATTTGTTTACAATTCCCAAACTTATTGCTTCCATGATGTGTTATCTGCTTTAACCGAATTTGACATCTCAGCATATTAATCATAGACTAGAAAACCTTAATGTAATCCATCTTTTATAAACACAATAAATTAAATCATTTCTTCTTCCTAAAACTTGTGCACTGACAACTGTTGTCACATCATAAGGTATATATGACATCACGATTGACTAGCAGCATTTCTCCTTTGGTTCTTAAATAAATATTTAAACAATATGTATTAAATTTATTATATATCATTATCATAATCTATAAATATTTATGATATTAATTTAAACTATTTCATAAGCTGTGTTAAAAGGAAAATTGTTTTCATCTCATTTTATTTGTTATGAATACTGAAACATGTTTCATAAATTTATTTGTGATAGTTAGGATTTAGCTCAGCTTCAGATTTCCTATGTACTGTAAGTAAGGCCTGATCCCCATAACACTGTCAATATATATTCCTGTCTGTTAAATATTCAGGGGTTGTATATAAACAGTCTCTTAATACAGGTTCAACTAGAACACTGACACGTCAGAAAGGGCCCCGCTATGTGTCTGACCCTTCAGGGTAAATGTAATAATTATTGTCAGTGTTTTTCCTGCCTATATAACTGGGTGCGCCAAACGACCCCATTCTCAATGCGTTTTAGCCTGATTTTTTCCCAAAATCAACTCGAAAATTCCAAATAACATTTGTATGACGACTTTTCACTATCAATGAAAAAATTCCCAGTTTTGTTTTTAGGAATACACTGTGCACTGTAAAATTGGTTAGCATAGAAAATTCAATGTGTGTGTTTGGGTGTAATTTACAGTTTGCGCTCAAATTTTCCCAATTTGGCATATTGAAGTTTTCCCAAAATACCCAGGAAAAACACTGATTGTAATATATTGACATGAAACTATTAGATATATGTTTTTGATTAACCTTTGCTATTGTTTCATTAATGTTAGCATTAATAGGGCCACTGACAATACTGCTTATTATTATTGTATGGAAAAGCTAGCTAAAAGAAATCTACAAGCATTACACTTTTCAAATTTGTTTCAAATCTAATATCAAGGAGCACACAAACTGATATAAACTCAATGCAGTTATTCTAATAAGGTAAACTTGAGAGGGTTTTCTGACAAACAAAACATACCAAATGTGAAGAAAAGGGGAGAAAAAAAGGATTTTTTTAAATATTTTAATCATGTCCTTTTTTTGTCATTTGAGGTATAAGAAATTCAAACCAGTACTTTTTTCACCTTTTTTTGTTTTAAAACTTTTTATATTTAGACCCAATCAACTTCAAAATTTGGTTGCTTGACACCAACTTACCTTCATAATGTCATAACAAAATCTTTAATACCATTTAAAAAATGTCAATCCGACCTTAACATATGACCCATTGACTTTGAACTTTGGTCAGTTGATACCTTGTTTGATTGTGACCAACTTAAGATTTACCATTTAAAAAATGTCAATCCGACCTTAACATATGACCCATTGACTTTGAACTTTGGTCAGTTGATATCTTGTTTGATTGTGACCAACTTTGCATAAGTCATAAATTATGCTAATGGAAGACTGTAATAGTATTGTATATGTATGTGTGTATTGAAAATCGGCTTCCCTCAATACCTGTATGTACCAATTTTTGCCGCAATCAAATAATATCAAAATTTCTACCAATCAGAAGCCTCTGTTTCATTCCCATGACAACACAGGTTTTGGAAAGGTGAACCATTGTTCCCTCAAAACCCCTATATACCAATTCTCTCACCAAAATCGAACAATAACTAAATTTTGACCAATCAGAAACCTCCATTTGTTACCATGGCAACAGACGGTTTCGTAAGTGGTACCATTGTGTTTGGCTTCCCTAAATACCACTATGTACCAATTTTCACCGAAATCGAACAATATCGAAATTTCAACCAATCAGAAACCTCCATTTGTTACCATGGTAACAGACGGTTTCATAAGTGGTACCATTGTGTTTGGCTTCCCTAAATACCACTATGTACCAATTTTCACCGAAATGGAACAATATCGAAATTTCAACCAATCAGAAACCTCTATTTGTTACCATGGCAACAGACGATTTTGTAAGTGGTACCATTGTGTTTGGCTTCCCTAAATACCACTATGTACCAATTTTCACCGAAATCCTCCAACTCTTGTCAATAATTTGGCGCAAAAGAAAAAAACGGACAGACGGACAGACAGACGGACTGAGACGGACAACCTGCTATAACTAATGTTTCAAATTTATATAAAAGCATATCAAAAACAAGATCATTCATTGATAAGAAAATGTCAAAATTGTTTTGACTGCTAAAATCCAAAAGGGTCGATTACTGGCATTTTGAAGCCGACCCAGGATGACCTTGACCGTTGACCTTTGAACTTGTGACCTTGAACTATGAGTTTGATCATTCTGTCAGTTAACTCTTGGTTTATTTCTTGACAACTTTGCATAATCGAATAGTGAACAGTTAAAAACAACAAAGATCCAGTATTTTCATGTTAATGTTAAAATCCAATATGGCCGCCTAACAGCCATTTTGAATCCGATTTGCATGAAATACTACACATCTGATCTAGGATGCATGAGGAATCATCAGTTCCAATTTGATACAAATCCTTCATCTCTTTCAATCATTTTTGTGCAGAAGAAAAAAAACGGACAGACGGACGGCCGGCCGGACGGACGGACAGACAGACGGACAACCTGATTACTATAGGGCACCCGCATCTCTCGATGCGGGGCCCTAATAAACATGAAATTAACGGAGAGTTTTCAAAGTGGTCTCTTAACACAGGTAGTGTCTGAATGGAGATGGTGTCTTCATGGAAGTGGGCTCCTGATGGAGGTGGTCTTCAAAGGAGAATTGTCTGTAAAATGTTGTATTTACTCACGAAAAACAGTAAAATCGTAAAAGTGGTACTGTAGCGACAGCATTTGCTCCAGGCCGGTAGGAATGGTTCATCTTTCTGAACAAAAAAAAAAGAACAAAAAACGGCGTGAAGAGTTTGACAACAGGATAAAAATGATGGCGAAGTATGGAGCTTTCAAAGCATAAAACAGCTTTTACGATTGCTTTCCATATGATTTGATACTAATAGCACACTTGTAGCCTTTTTTTCTGGTGGTGTATTAATGAAAGAATAAAGAGGACAACAATTCTTGTCACAGCCATCAGTGAGTATTTATTGGAAAATAATATACATCTTTTAACAAGTAAGTATACTCCAATGCACTTGTCAGAGGAAAAGGGCATTTCAAGTGAAATGTTACATTAACCATAGTGATATTAAGGAAATTTTACATTATTAAAAGTGATATAAAGTGAAGTGTTACATTAACCAGTGCTGTAAGTGGAACCTATTTTGTTACCTTAGTGACAGGATTAGTTTTTCTGTGTTGAACTCCAGCTTCAAATTCTGGTCTGACCGTTTCCTTAAAAAGATCATCAAAGTTCCATATAAATATTTAATTAAACTTATCATTAGTCAATGAATGTGATTTTATAAAAATAAAATAATAACTAAGTAAAAATGTAACCTTAGGAAACAGTGAAACTTTGATTTACTGCTGTGATTTCTCCGGCTATACTAAAGGTTATAAAATATGGATCTTGAAATATCGAGTGGTAAGATAAGTGACAAGAGAAATGTTCCATCAAGGTTTTACAATGAATTGAGAGAAATGCAGTCAATTTCATCTTTAATCAAATCTTTAATCAATATGTTTTCTAGAATTTGTTTTCTAGAAAAAATCTAAAACACTAGTCTGTAAAGTTTCAGAATCATCAGTACCCACAGCAACATGAACGCCTCTGTGATATGTTCACTATTTTACACCAAACCTATTATAAATCATAATTAAAAACCTGTTCTGTATCACATGATCATTACAAACCTCTTCAAGCTCAAAGTCTGCCACATCCCATTCATATTCCAGTTCTGCGGCCTTCCTCTTCCAGAACTCTTGGAAAAATGAGGCTACAAACAAGACACATGTTCTTATATACATTTTTAAAGGTGGAATGTCACAGCTTTCAATGTTTGATATCTGATGGAGAAGAGTTCAAATTTGTCACATTATTTTCTAAATTGGAGCTATCTATACTGCAAAGTGTAAAACAGAATATGAATGTAAATTCACTACAAGTTTACAAAGATTTACAAATTATACAGGGTCCTGTTTATTCAGGTTAACAGATGATACAAGGTCTGTTTTATACATGTAACTAATTATACAGTATCTTGTTTATATAGGTTTACAGATTATACAGAGTCTGGTTTATACAGGTTTACAGATTATACAGTGTCTGGTTTATAAAAGTTTACATATTATACAGGGTCTGGTTTATACAGGTTTACATATTATACAGGGTCTGGTTTATACAGGTTTTAATTTTAAAATGTTAAGGACAAATTACACACCCCATAATGCCATGACAAGAGCAAAGGCAACAGTAGCATAGTTGTCAAACAGGTAGGTTGCTCGCGAGTAATTACAACTGTCATAGAGTTTCCAGTAGGAACATCGCTTGTCACACAGTGGACACATGGTCAGGTTTCCAAACCCAGACTTGTCACAAATCTGGGAACTGAAATATGCAAAGAATGATCGTATAAGTAAGGCTGATCTCTTAGGGTAAAACTAAAGCTGTGGAGACTGGGTTAAAGAGGTTTGGTCATATATTACACTGGTCGAGACCTAATAACAATTAAGGAATAAATCTCTAAAAAATATATAATAAACTATACCATCTTTTACAAAACTCTTGTCAATCACAGCTGAATAGAAAACAACCCATAAACTATACCATCTTTTACAAAACTCTTGTGAATCACAGCTGAATTGAAAACAACCCATAAAAGATCTTAATAACAATTGAAAAGAAATTTAATTTTAACTACAACTTTCATACTATGTACAGATTTTACCTGACATATACAAACATTTCCCCATTCATCTCTCTGTTATATCCGAGTACATATGTACAGAGACGATCAATGTTAAGATTCATTCTGTCATGATATTATGGAGTATAGTTTTCCAGTGCTGCCACTCATTACACAATGTTGTAAGTGATTCCACTGAACAATTTGTACAATATAATGAAATTTTACTGTTTATAAAATGAATAAACGTACCTGTATTCATCATTGAAGAATGTAGCGAGGCCGTAGATGAAGGCGACCACACCTAAGATGGCTACAGGGATCAGGACTGAGGTATAGTAACCCAACCAGGCAAAGTAGATACCAACCTTCTCACCAAAGTAAGATCTGAAATATCATATTTAACAATTCATACAGGTGTCTTATAAATTATTTCTTCATTTAATATTTATCCAGCAATATACAAGCCAATGGGGTAAAAACAAAAAATTATACTTAAGTAAGGGGGTAGCCTTCTTGCAGGACAGTGAAATAGAATTGTTTTGCCTATACCACATGGGTAGACCGATAATCAAGCCTATACCACATGGGTAGACCGATAACCAAGTCTATACCACATGGTTAGACCGATAACCAAGCCTATACCACATGGGTAGACCGATAACCAAGCCTATACCACATGGGTAGACCGATAACCAAGTCTATACCACATGGGTAGATCGATAACCAAACCTATACCACATGGGTAGACCGATAACCAAGCCTATACCACATGGGTAGACCGATAACCAAGTCTATACCACATGGGTAGACCGATAACCAAGTCTATACCACATGGGTAGATCGATAACCAAACCTATACCACATGGGTAGACCCATAGCCAATCCTATACCACATGGGTAGACCCATAACCAAGTCTATACCACATGGGTAGACCGATAACCAAACCTATACCACATGGGTAGATCGATAACCAAACCTATACCACATGGGTAGACCCATAGCCAATCCTATACCACATGGGTAGACCCATAGCCAATCCTATACCACATGGGTAGACCCATAACCAAGTCTATACCACATGGGTAGACCCATAGCCAATCCTATACCACATGGGTAGACCCATAACCAAGTCTAGACCACATGGGTAGACCCATAACCAAGTCTATACCACATGGGTAGACCCATAACCAAGCCTATACCACATGGGTAGACCCATAACACAACCTATACCACATGGGTAGACCCATAACCAAGTCTATACCACATGGGTAGACCAATGACCAAGTCTATACCACATGGGTAGACCCATAACCAAGCCTATACCACATGGGTAGACCGATAACCAAGTTGACGCATCTATACCACATGGGTAGACCCATAACCAAGTTGACGCATCTATACCACATGGGTAGACCCATAACCAAGCCTATACCACATGGGTAGACCGATAACCAAGTCTATACCACATGGGTAGACCAATGACCAAATCTAAATGTATTGTTTACCTTATTTCGTCTAAAGGCTGGTATTTGTACCATGCTCCTGGTCTTGCCCAGACCTCGTACAGCAGCTGCAACAACATATTAAAAAGTATTGAAACAATGAGATTGGAAATGGTCAAACCCATACTAATATATATAGTCTACAGTCAATCCTGTCTATAAAGGACATCTTCTACAGTCAAACCTATCTAAAGAGACAGTTAACAGGATAACAAGTCTTACACAAGTTCCAAAATTCTAAAAACAGCTGTGATAATTTGCATCAATGTGATGCTCTTATACTATTGAAAGGTTCCTTACATTGTGTGTCTTAATATGTATAAAACTGAAGTAATTTCCATAAAACCTTATCAAGATAAATATCCTTGTTATGGAGATCAATCCATACTAATTAAGCATATTTACGTGTCGGTCATTTGCTTTGCCTCTGGTCAGCAAGGAATGTTCACTTGAGTATCGACCCTGTAACAAAGATAACGATAATTAACAAAATCCATCTCTTAGTGTTTTAGAGAAACATAAATATTGGCAATGTTTAAACAAAGAACATGTAAGTATCCAGGTAACAGCTTCAATTACTGTGAATGTGCCTCTTTACTCGTAAGCTCATTTTGGTAGTTCTTGCACTAAATTCAAAACTCTGAGTTAAACTATGATAACACTTATTGCAATTTCTGGATGTTTGGTTGTACAGCAAGTATCTGGTACTCCAATACTTCATTGAGAAAATTTATGACAATATGTGATAAAGCACTGCAATTGGAGTGCACAAAAAATATACATTTGTATAACAACTCAAATATGTGTAAGTGAAATGGGTGATGAATGGGTAAACCAGAAAGATTACTCATGCAAGTATCTAGTAATTAAGAGTCTAGTTTTCAACCCTTTTTCACAGAGAATACTTTCCCAAAGAAGATACTAAGGTTTCAGCCTTTTTACAGGGAGTATTTTCCCAATAATGAGTCTAGATTTCAGCTATTTTCACAGAGAACACTTTCCCGATGAAGAGTCTAGTTTTCAGCTATTTTCACAGAGAATATTTTCCCAAAGATGAGTCTAGATTTCAGCTATTTTCACAAAGAATACTTTCCCAATAATGAGTCTAGGTTTCAGCTATTTTCAGAGAATCAGGTCTATTTCAACCCTTTTCACAGAGAAACAGGTCTGTTTTAGCCCTTTTCGCAGAGAAACAGGTCTGTTTCAGCCCTTTTCACAGAGAATAAGGTCATGTTCAGCCCTTTTCATAGAGAAACAGGTCTGTTTCAGCCTTTTTCACAGAGAATCAGGTCTGTTTCAGCCTTTTTCACAGAGAATACTTTCCCAATAAAGAGTTTCAGCCTTTTTTATGTGTTAGGAATTGGATACCTACACAACATTCTATGGCCATATCAATGTAGGTTAATTGTCTGTATAATAAAATCTTCAGAGAAATAGTACCACAATCACATTTTTTAATCAAGAACAACCTGAATGAGGAGGATTGATAACAATAACCCAACACTAACTTAAAGTAATTTTTTTATCAACCACTTACATCATGCAGAGGGAATGCAGCTGAGTAGATCCCGCCATTAATCATCTTTGTTACACCTGGACAGGTAAAAACAGAAATTTTCAACATAACAAACAAATGTACACATTCTAATATCAGGGACTGGTGTATAACTCGTCTCATTTAACTTTAAAAAAAAAAAATCACAAAAACCATTTTCAAATAAACTGTGAAAATTGTTTTATGCCAAAAGATAACCCACTATTCACAAAGACAATTACTTTAAAATGTACAGATGTAAAAATTAATTTAGGATTCTTTTCATTGTACAGACAATATTTTTAAAAGAAAACATTTGTAACAACTTACCAAATCTGTGTTTTGCCTTATCACTCTCTTCTCTGTCAAACACTGTACGAACCAGAATTTCATGTACCATCCGACTCCTCTGAGCGTTTGTAAAGAATGTATTCTTATCTGTGATGACAAATCTGTGTGAGACAAACAGAAAAAGATGAATTTCATGTCAATTATTACATACTTATAATACTATAATAACTTTCGAGAGCATGCATATTTAAAGATTATTGAATGATATTTCCAAGCTTACCTACAATTAAGTTTTACATTTAATGCCACAAATTTTTGGCAATATTTCACAATTAAACACACTTATTGTATGAATCTAATAATTTATATAATTATCTACATAGAATAAGGCAGGGTAGAAACCCTAGTATTTGATGGAGGGCTTGACTGATACAACACATAACAATCTGTAGGCTATAAATCTATCCTTAATGCTTTAAGAACTTTCAGTCAATACTGAACAATACCCTTAAAATTAATGGAAACCTTATATCTTTGAATTATCAAAGTTTGTAAATCTATAGGTTATCAATTAATTGAACTTTCAGCTTTACCAATTTAAATTACGCACTTGCCAATCTACTTTCATGTTAAAGACTAGCCTTTTAAAAATCATGAATAAATGAATTCAAGCATCATTCATTTTTCTTTTCCATTTTTTTCATTCAATACATATTTTATCATATTCTAGCTCCACAGACTATGATGAAGATCCTTGGTCTCTAGCAAGTTTAAAAAGATGTCTGGCTTAACTTTTTTGTGCTGTGAAATGACTTTATATATGGTGGCCTATTTTGTCGGAATATGACATAATGATATTTACACAACAATGAGCTAATTATGGTCCTCTACAGAAATGGTCCATATTTATCCCTTAGCTACTATAAGGTATTTCAAACTCTCAGCATTTTATATTATTCAACAATGAAGGACATGGATTCTCAAATTTTTGTACAGAACATTTCTAAAATCTACAAATTTATATACTGAAAAATCAACAACTGAAATATGTTTGAAATAATCTTCTGATAAGATTTGAAAACCAAAAGTCTTTCATTTTTTTTTTAAATATTATTATTTTTTCTTTTCTACTTAACGGTATCATATTGGCTGCATATGAAATATTTCTACCCATTAATTCTAAAACTATTCAATTTAATGATATTTGATCAAATTAATTCTCACATAGTCTCTTTGTATTAATACTGGAGAATCAAATATGCTTTAGATCCTCCCCCTTCAATTACTTTAACACAAAAACTGTCTCTAATATGATTTATAACAAATAGAATAAATTACAAGACAATGTTTCTCTGCTTGTACATTCCACCAACAAATCAGATATATAAACTTAAAATTCAATATTTCCAAATAATTTTTGTTGTTCTGAGATAGATATGAAAGCAGATTCGAGAAATTAAGCAGAAAATAGAAAATCTCCCAAGAAGACAACAAATAAGGTATCAATGTGAAGGAATAGTAACCTTAAATTGCCATGGAAACAAAATCACAAAACATAATTAGATGCATACCATGTAACTGATATCACTAACAGAACAATGCATATCATACCAGCCACTTGTATAAGTTGTACAAAACCCTAATATAGGTATCATAATATAAAAGTGTATATCTTCAAAGATTATCCAGTGAAATCCCAATTATGTACCGGTATTGAAAATGTAAATGATATTAGATTTGTAACATTAATATCATACAGGCTTTCCATCTGTTAAGTCATTCAGTGATTCTAAAGAAATATTGAATTGTTATGCTTCTTCATTTGTAGTGTATGATCATATTTTTCTGCATTTTGTTGCCAAATAAAGCCTTCTCTTTTAGTAAAATCTGATAAAACAGCAAATGAAACAGAAAATTGGAATAGCTCTGTCATTGACAACATTGTAATCGTAAAAGTGCAACAGCAAGATAATTTATGACAATTTTGGACAATTTAATTGTTTCCAAAAATACATTTAAACCAATATTTTCATAAATTCTAAGCCATTATCACTGACACTTTAATTTGAGCAGTTTTAATTGCGTTGATCAATTTCAGCTCACAAGACCACATGAGGAAAGCCTGCTTATCACTGGTAATACATTAAAACTTACAGATCCATCATTCTGTATCCAACAAAACAAGATACAGTATCATTAGTTCTCAGGGATTTGGGAGGGAGTTAAAGGTAACAGGGACGAGGATATTGTATAGTTTATAACAATATCAACCATATTCTTCTCATGCAAGATGCTTCAGATGCAAATTTAGAAAAAAAAAAAAAAAAACCCAAAAGGGGTCAGAATCTATTTCAAATCTTTAAATGTTGATTTCCCCAAAAGCAACTGTTTTAAATTCTGGAAATAGTGTTTAATTTTATCCAGAATAAATCAAAGTTCAGTAACAAACCCACTATTTATTTCATTACGTCCCATTCTTAATAAACCATGTGATGAAACTGTCATATTGTCATCCCCAGCCACATTATATAGCCCATGTCCTGTGATAAACTCAGCCGCCTTTATTGACAGCTATATCACATGCAGGAAAGATTTTTATATGAATCATTCCAATATAACTTAAAACTCGTTATCTCCCTTTCCTGAAAACCAGTCAGCCCTTCACATTAGGGGCCTGTTCGTTTATGTGGACAAACCGGTTCGTCAGTTTTTAAATATAATATTTCAAACATATATATCTTGACAGACCTTCTAATGTTAATACAGGCCTTGGAAGTCTTTGTCAAGGCTTGTCTGAAAACAGTATAAAATCACCAGGTCCGTCTTTATTTCATAAATGAACAACACCGGTCCAAGGCCAAGTAGTCTAACCGTTTGGACAGCAAAAAAGAAAATGGCCCTTGTAAGCGATATTCATTAATCAGACCATCCTTTCTTGAACACCGCTATCAGACAAAGTCCCTTTTGGAATATGATCTTTTGGGTGCCTCTTTAGCTGTGATGCCTTAACAGTTTACTATCATGACAGGGGATAATGTTTGATGCATTGGTTGTTTTCACTAATGAAGGCACGTTGGTTTCCTCGGGACTTTTCCTCCAACATTCAAAATGGCATTTGTTTCCTTTGTGGCATCACAGTAAAACGATATAGAGCTCTATGCTGATTGTTGACATAGCAAATGACATCAAAAAAGGTTATTTTCATAAATCAAGCTTAAATCCCTTATTACCTCCCCTTTTTAAAACTATTAATTCCCCTCCCTAGCTCAGCATAGTTAAAACCAAATAATGCTGGTATAATACATATATATATATAGACTACAATATTTTGCATGATTCCTTAATAAGGATTTTAAAATAGCATTCATCATGCATGACCTACTTTGCAGACAGCATGACCTACTTTTCAGGCAGCATGACCTACTTTTCAGGCAGCATCACCAACATTTCTTGGTAAACGTTGACCTACTATACAACCCTCTACTGCATACTTTATGCAATGAATGATACAACATATGCAAACTAATTCTGGAAAATAGTATTATCATTTTATTGAAATAAAATAAATTAACTCAATTAATGGATTGTTTAAAAACTATATGATACCAATGTCTAATTTCTTCAATATTCCTTAAGATAGTTAAACTCACACATGTTTAAAGATTTCTGCGTAACTTTGAGAACCTTATAGACAGATTAAAAGTAAGAGTTTTCCTTTGGTTCTGTTTATTCTAAACTATCATCTAATGGGGGAAAAAGATCCAATGAAAATAGCATAAAAAGAAATGATTGCCTATAAAAGGGGTTCTAGTTTAGGTACAGAATTGCAGAAATATCTTTATTCCTTGACTAAAGCAGAGTAAAGCTGGTTCATTATCGCCAGTCTAAAGTAAGGAGAAAAGTTTTAGTTTCCTTTTACAAACTGAAATGTGCTTTACAGAAGAATGACTATGCTGCCACAGTTTGATGACTAAAATAAAAGAAATATTAATTAAAAGTGTTCACACTTGAAGCAAACAGGACACTAACCAGCTGGAGGCCATTATAGTTCTTACAAATACAAATCTTAATCTAAGAATGGCATTTTCCATTTTTCAAAAAGCAAGTAACTTGACACTTCTGCGTTATGTAAATCATACATGTCAAGGAGCAAGCATTGTCAATTGCTCAATGTCATTCTCAATATAACATCAATGTATATCTGACAATATGCTTTTAAACAAGTCATTCTAAGTCATTCTGTATGCTGGTTGATACAATCTGTACTATATAAATATATCATTCTGTGTCTAAATGTATCTTTATCTGATTGTTTTAGTCTAGTTCTTGTAAATTACACATTGTATCTAAAGTGTATCTAAATATGTTTAAAATACTTTAAACTCATTTCTTCATTGTAATGATAATGACTTTTGCAATTTACGTACAATAAAGTAAAAAAAAAAAAAAAAAACTGAAGAAAACATAAATGATACAAATTTTGAATGGATTAAATATGGACATTTTTCCCACTTCATAGGAATATCCAATTGAATTGCCACCAACAGGAAAGTGTGTGACACAAGTTTCTGAAATATCAGCCAGGTCGATATTCTTTTATGATACTAGATTGTGCTCGGGTTAGTAATAACTTGCCACCAACACCTCATATGCAGGCAGAGCTATGCATATATAATATACTGTGGAATTTTCTCGTCCAATATGCAAAAAAAAGCAAAGCTTCTTACAGGCCTCTGTAGTATTGATTGTGAGTTGATGAAATTCGTGGGGAAAAAAGAAATTGAAAATATATTAGAATTTTATTTATATACATATACAATGTATATATTTTAAAAATAAGATCACATAAAATGAAATGAAATTTAAAATTATCATTAATCAAGCCATCACACCTGAAAATTTTTGTTTGGTATGGTTTAATTTACCTTTTCTCTTATATTCAAATCAAGAAGTTTAATTAATCTTCAAAATTGAAATATTGTTATATCAATTTGTTTCTGATATACATACTTTATGTACAAGTGTACCAATATTTCACCAACTGCTGTATAACATGTAAAGGATTTTTTACACTGTGATGATCTGTTTAATAACAATCTTTTTGTTCTCAGAGTAACTATTGATGAACCTGAAAATGAATTTAACAAATAAACCGATAGACAAGGTAAGGTAAATTCTAATAAATAAACCAATAGTTCTTCCTGGTCCTAAGTTGTGCTCACTTAATTTCGAGACCGATCAGGAAAACAAAATGGCTGACAAATTTTTGAGAAATATCTGGATGAAGGGCAATTTGAAAAGCTCGCCATCTGATGATGGTAGGCATAAAAAGGATTCATTTTTTTCCAAATATTTGAAATTGCAAAATTAAATTTGCTTATAGGTGACTGTGCAAATCCATATTGTGTAAAAATATTTCTAAAACAAATGTTAAGTGACATAAGATTCCAGGATAATGAAAATCTTGTCATTTTTATACAAGTTTAAAGTATTGCTGAAAATCATTTGAAGTTTTTTTTAGAAATAGTCAAATCATGATGTTATATATCATACAGATCCAATCAAATTCTGATACATCAAAATTTGTAAACATTTAGATTTGAATTGAGATCTGTCTTACATTCCTTGAACCTTTTATTCACACTTAAAATAATAACACAACATGGATCTGCTCACATTTTCATGAAATATGTCGTTCATTTATGTTAATTTTTGTCTTTCCATTCTGTACATTACCATACCTTGTTATATAACAAAATAAAAATTATAAAAAATTTAAGGAAATAATTTTTTTATGAGGTACTAATGTTTGGTTAAAATCACAAGTTCTTGTTGACCTTCCTGGCAGAATTACCAAACAATGGAGATGAGCCTTTATTTCTGGTCTAATATTTTAATGAAAATATAATCCCTGCAATTGAAATTTGAAAATTCCTTGCACATGCATTAAATATTTTCTATCTTCAGCTTGTCTTAAGGGGTTCAGAACTGAACAACTTCTCCAGAACAATGGCATGTTGATAGCATGATACTGACCACTGAAAGCCATGCAAATGCCAATTTTTATGTCGTGCAGACAGCCAGCAGTACTGCAAGTGCATGTAATAAAGCATCATATTATCTTTTCTCAATGTGCACCATCATGCAATATATTCTCTCATTTTATAAAATAAAAACTGGAAATTTGAAAAGTCTGCACACTTTACGAGATATCACTTAAAAATTCTGATTCTGGCTTTAAAATAAATGTATTACATAATATATTTCTAGGGGGAAATGCTACATTCTGTTCTTATTTGAAAGTGATTTTTTTTATAATCTTAGGTACAAATATTCAACATGCACAGATTTAAACAAAGTCTGTTTAAATACTATGAACACTTCTAAGATTAAAATGAGGAGCAAGATCTATGGCAGCCAATTTGTAAAACATCATTCGTTAAGGAGGAACATGTGACAACAAAACAGAACACAGGATCAAAGCTTTAAAACAATTTCTGAAACATAAACTTATCATGCAAACAAAAATACCAACGCTGGGTCATCGTGATCGACAGCTTCAATCTTCTTAAAGGTCTTAAGAAATCTGATAGTTAAAGAAATCATTTAAAAAAACTGAATGAAAAAGTTGGGGAAATCAAGATTGACTCCCTTGTTTGTTTTTTAAATTCTAAACAACATAAGCTGGACTGAAGAAGGACAGGAGCCCTAAAATCCACAATTCTAAAATGTTTTTTCTGAGCCCCACAATTTAGAAAATGTTTTTCTGTTCTAAAGTATGATCTCTCTGGAGACTACTGAAGTCATAGTCTTATAGGTGGACTTAAAAAGGGGAAAAATAATAAAATTCATTGAGTTTACAAACTACAGAAAAAGTCTATGAACTATATAACAAAATCAATCAGGGGAAATTTGGAAGGTGATGTACATCTTAATATTAAAGGGCAATTTAAAGCAGTTCTATCATCAACATTTTTACAAACAGGATAAAGACGAATAAGCATTATACATTTTCTGCGGTGAAGAAAAAATTGGAATATCTCCAAACTGAAATTGTGTTAACCAACAATAAAATCTCTGAAGTAGGTGATGATAGTGCAAGTTATTAGACAGTTCAACAAAATAAACAAATATTAAAAGTTACAAACCACCAAGTGCACAACACCTTACATATGTAATAGTACTAGACTATGAGTGAAAATGAAAATATCACTGTAGTTTCAGGAATATCGTTATCAATAATCTATATAGTTAGTCTATATGTTTATTCCAAATGTTACACAGTATATGTAAGATTTATTTGGGGAAAAAAGTCTTCGAAATTACTACTGGCATCAACTGTTGTTAAAATTGTGATATCAACCTTCCAGGACACCAGAGTTTAAAATTGTATAAAAGGAGACATCGATCAATTAATGACTACGTCGTACTGCAAAGTATTCTTATAATTGAAATGCTCATGTTCACTTTTAACGTTAATTTAATGTATTAAATAAACAATAATCTTGTTGACACAGCTAAGCAATTCAATGATCAATAGATAGAACAACTAACCTACTTTTTATGGATATAAATCTCTACTTTCAGATACAAAAATAAAATCCCAACTTCCATATAAAATGAAAACCATTATACCACACAACTTCACCAACATTAATTAACTGTAATTTAACTGGATTCAAAATCTCATGAATTTTTTTTTTTCATTTTTCCACATGAATTCCACATCTGGCAAGAATACTTTATAAGTGAACATCGTTCACTACAAAACAAAATATTTAAAATTCATTGATTACTTTTTATATACTGGACAATATGCAATAATGTTTTAATAGTTAAGATGAAAAATCCAAATTTCAGGTAATTAATCTGGTGTAGACAATTAGGTTTAAAATTTCAAAATCTGTAAAAAAAAAAATCCCCATATAGTTATTGTTGATAACTTACAGTACCCGAATTACTTACTGATCTTGTCTCTCTCTGTTAAATGGAGCTGTAAAGTAATTCGGCTCTGGTTTGACGATATCCTCATCAAGTTCAAAGACAGATGGGAACATGTTCCAGCAGTATTCCATGTAAGATTCAAGCTCCAACTCCAAGTCGTTTTCCTGTTAATAAAAACAGCCAGATGACTATACTTTAATAATATAACAGGTCCAATGGGCCTGCATTACTTCCCTGTTATTCACTTCCTTAATGATTCAAAGCCTTTCAGCCATTGAAAATGAAGATATTTAAAGGACAATAGTTGGCGAAGGACAGAAGATCAATGCAGGTGAGCTAATAAATCTGATTAGATATTTATTGAACTATTTGTATATTACTATATTCATCCTGTAATTGCCCCTGGGGGCCAACACATCAACTTTCATACAAAGTAGAGGGTATCAGCTTATTATAAGATGATAACCAAACAGAAGCTATTGAAAGCTATGCCAGTAGATATATTTTCAACACTGGTCAACATATTCTGCATGATGACCCATACTGACCGCTAAGGGCATCTTGAGGTTAGTAAGTTCAGCATATTTGGTCATGACATCCCAAGGAGCGTGGATCTTCACAAAACAGGTCTTTCCACTTCTGGATGCCTGTAAAACGAAATTGGTGGTCAATCACAAGGACTGTTTTTACAGTATACACTTAACATCATGCCCCATCTCTGGACTCTGTCCTATATATTTAACTGGTCAGTCGTAGCATCCTTTCATTGGATACAGCTTATATAATTTGCAATGTGACAATGGATAAGACAAAAACAGCACAAGTAACTTTTTGTATCATATGTTGGTTTTACTACACCTCTGGTCAATAGTTCTAGTAATTTCATGTGGTGCAGTATCTAATCGTCAATGTTTTCTGTTATAGGAGAGACAAATATTGGTATACAGTGCATTCCGCTTAATCGGGTTGCCTATTTGCGGGGACTTTTTACCCGATTAACCGACTTACCCGATAAGCCGAAATGCACGTCGCCATCTTGGATTTGGTCCGTAATGGTAGTCAGACTTGGGTCGATTTTGGATGAAAATATTTGCGTTATTATTGTTAATAAACGGTGTTTTTGTTTGTGCTTTTACTGATGTCAAATTGTCAGATTACTATTACTAATTGTATAAAAATGTGTGTATTAAAATAACAAAACCTTAATGATTTTCTTATTCGCGGCACAGTACAATCGTAGCACCTCAAATCGGGGGGTCATACATCCCTGTTTCATCCGTGTGTTCCTAATTTGACATACGATCTAAGGACTCGCCGACAATTACATCTAAAATCATTTATGTTTATCATAGAGACATTCTTATGTTCGCTTTGAAGTTTAAAATATTCCATATTATTTCCAATTACCAAAGCACAGAGATCGGAGAAACCAAGTTTATTTAGGTTGCTTCCTGTGGTATAAATTTATACGAACTTGACACTGGCAGTCACTGATAAAACAACACGAAATCCAATGTAATGTTTTTTATTAACCAGTTCTAATCCTAACCTGAATAGGAATTATGAGCTAACGTCGGGCGTCTGTCCTTTTACTGCTCGCTACTGATTTTTAACTCACCTGTGTATCGGTGTCGTCACATTTCCCCGTGGCGAACCCCTCACTTTGGATTCGCCACATACAGTAAGCGGTGATATCAATCGATCTGTAGCAATATCAGACCCAGGTAAAAACCTATTGTTTTGGTTTTTGCTTCGAAGATTTTACATCCCAGACGTAAAAGTTTAATTGTCTAGTCGCTTAATTATGCTTTTAAAACCCCATTACGTTTTGCCTGCTGCTGACTCTAAAAATAACATTTAATTTTACCCACAATTCTTAGTCGACTTCCTGTTGGGGAAAAACCACACGAGGCAGAATCAACAACAACAGTTCTGAACATGACAAAACTCCGACATAACATTACCGTTTAAGGTAATATTTAACTGTTTTTTGACATTTGAACCATCAAAATTAAACTATTTGTTGATAAATGTCTAAAACTTAAAGAAATACGCGATGACTTTCGTGAAAATCGGAGCATTTCTATTTTTTGTCCCGATTGTTCTATTCGAATAACCGAAAAATACGACTTTTCCAACCCAATTAAACGAATTTTTTTAACATGATTTAAGAGAAAATGGTTTTGGTTTTTGAAATTTTACCCAATTAAACGAAATACCCGATTAAGCGTTACCCGATTAAGTGGAATGCACTGTACTTCATACTTCCAGTTCCTAGTCTTTCTGTTACAGCAAAGACATCAAAATGATATTTGAAGTAATAGTGACTTCATGGATATGAGGGTATTGTACAGCCTCTTGCCATAATTACTCAATTTCTTTCATCTTTACAAGAAATATTCTAAAATGAAAATGTACTTGATTTTCACCTCTCAATAACCTATACATATATTTGTAGAAGAGATAGAAGGTTTGTAAATGCCTACTTAGTTCAGTTTCTTTAGTGAACTAACAAATCTTGCACAAAGTAGGTTTTGAATATTAATTTTCATGATAATTGGATAAGAAATGTATACAAAATAATTACAGTTAAATCTGATTATGAGGACCTTAACTGAAGAGGACTTCATTTTTACCGGAGAGGTTTCAAACAATTACAATAATATTTGGCTTATGATGATTTGCAAAAATGAATTACAGCCCATGTAGTCTCTAGAACCAGGAAATAACTATGGTTTTGGCTTATTCATTCATGTAACTTCACTTTTCATACTGTTATTTTCCTGTGATTGGCTGAGACAAAACTTAAAGGGACATCACGGTAAAAACGTTGTAATTTTCAATGAATGTACGTGTTTTGTTCCTTTCCAGTTATGTTTCTGTGCTGTCCCAATGTTCACAGTCGATCCTCATGTCCAGCTTGACCACTTGATTTAGTTGGGAATCCCCCTCTAAATTTAGCGCGGAAATTATTTTTAAATCATCACGTAACTGTTTTGAAATCGAGGCAACACAAACACACGATAGTTTACAAGGCGAATTGGATTAGTTGGACAACGATATTATACAGTGGTTTAAATGTTAAATAACACGTTCTGTATATATTCCGGCACATATATTTATGTGTAAATAAGTGTAAACACTGTACGTATAGTATAGTGACAGTAGCGATGTACTGGTACAGACTGTATAAATATTACCGAGTTTGTGTAAATATTACCGAGATTGACATGACCTACTATCCAGCAATCAAGCAGAATACGAGCAGCGTCCGTATTACTGCTGTTTTCATGTTTGAACTGTATTGTACTGCTTCCCCAGTTTAATTCTAGGATTGTGTTTGACCCATTTTCCAATTATTCTCTTCATTGCGGAAGCTGTTATTGTTTTCAACCGCAGTCGATTCACATTGGAAGCCATTTTTGTTTTCAGGTGTTTTAGTGTGTTGTGCGCATGCGTGTTATCGTATATGTCACAAAATTTGCATATTCAGACTATTGATCAACGAATTGTGATAACCTTTTTATAATTATTAATTGATGTTTTTTATATACATATATCATCAAATTCGAATGGTTATTGTTCATAAGGATATTTTTTTTAAAGATATACCCAATAATATGAAAAAATACAAAATAAAAATTGGTTTACCGTGATGTCCCTTTAAAACTTTCACGATCCTTGAGCCAGACTGTCATATACAACTCCTCTATAGTGGACACTGATATTATATGTTATACATCATGAGGAATGTCTTACCATTATAAATGTATCCTCAGAATTGTTTCACAATCTTGCTTTTATAAGCTGTAACTTTTTAGTTATCATAGGATAAATCCATCCATAAGTTTCTTTATACTTTACATTTAATTTTTAGGGATCAATATTGAAATCAGGGCCAGAGTAATAAAACATCAGCATATATTTTATATAATTTTTATAGTATTTTTTTTTTCAATTCATAAAATATAAACAATAGGTTGAGAGATTACTATATCTTAGTGTAAAGTTCTGCCTGTTAGCTATGTAAGTATGATATAATTGTTTTCAGATCAGAAAAAAAAAATCAATATCAAAAAAATATCACTGTTAGTTCGAGGAAATGGAAATGTTATCCGGAGTAGTTTTTTTAATTTAAAGTCAATATAAATGTTCATAGTGCATTCAAAGCAGGAGACTTTCAGATCCTGAATTGGATAAAAGTTCAATTATTTCTATTAATTCAATTTCATCATGCTGTTATTTCAAAAGTTATTGATTAGTATGAACAGAAACAAACAACAATTTCAGTCTCTTATCACCAGAAAGTCTTCCTGACATTTGGGATCAATATCAAACCAAGTAAGTAGGATAGAGAACAGGGAGAGACACATTCTACACAAAGGCCCATGTTTGGGAACTTACAATATTCTTGTTAATATTGAATATCCTGAATTTAACTGAAACTAAGGTAATATTAAAGAGGTTTTCCCTAAATTTATGTTACAAAAATTGCACTGCTAAACAGCTAGACCTAATAGCATATCAATGTACTTTATAGAATTTGCCTTTGCCCCTGTCATTCTTATTGCCTATGTATTCCAACTAAAAACAGTTATCTGGTCACAACCAAACAACACAAAGCATAACTTGACAACTATTTTCTTTTGTCACTGACAGCAAGTCATTATTTCAACCTATTCACTGCTATTACTGCCATGATCTAAATTTCTTTTCTCTTCATCCTAATTTCACATTCACTTTCAAAGACACTTGGAGCAGAATATACTTTTCAAATATACTTAACATAAACCCATGGCAGAAAATCTGACTACTCCACATTAATACTAAGTTGACTCATTAGGGTATCTGATCCGAAGGCAAATCCAAGCAACAATTCATAGAAGTAAACACAGTTTCCATGGAGTTAATCATCTATAAATAGCACATTCTGAATTCCTGCACAGTTTAACAGCTTTAACTTCTTTTTCTCATCAATGCATTGTTCCTGTGTATATACAAGTATAACCAATTCCCTAGTTCATGATTTATTTTTCTTGTAATCGTTAAAAGTAAAACCCCATTGGCATTAATTACAATAAATATGTTAACCCCATGCTGCCAGCTACCAGCCACCAGCCACATATATAATAGTCAAATAAGTAACTTGGGTCATTCTTCCCATCAACATTTTGTATGCTTGTTATTTAGACATGTGATTTTATGATTCAGGGACCTAACATGTATAAGTTAAACAAACGAAAACAAGTTTAATCTGTAAACAGTTACAATTTTGTTGATTTGTGAATTATCATTCAAGGGAGATAACTCACTGTGATAAGGGGGTTAAATCAAGGGAGATAACACACTGTGATAAGAGAGATAACTCACTGTGATAAGGGGGTTAAATCAAGGGAGATAACACACTGAAAAGGGGGATAATTCTAACAAAAGGATAAGGAACAATGGGGTTGCACATCACTAAATGGCATCACTCAGCTGAAATGTTTTATCTAAATTTGAATTGTAGCATTATCAGCTTGGCTTTTCTTTTCCTTTTTTTACAAAGTATAAGTTTTTTAATTACAGATTATATCTATAATCTACAAACAATATATATACATCTCTTTCCGAACTGAATTTTAAACATTTGTGGGATATTCTGTACATTACCATACAGTACGTTCAAATGTTCATCAGGATAACAGCATTAAAAGCCTGCTATTATAAGTTATAAAATTTGGTAAAACACATAAGAGTTTAGCCTGAAAATTTCTCAACTTATTTCTGAGTACTATTTAGTAATGTGCTCCCTACAATAAAACAAGGATTTCTGGTTGGTGAAGGGTTTGGCCTTAGTGATATTGACCATGTAGGCATGGGATGGTGTCTTCCAAAACAAAACGAATAGAAACTCCCAGCATTGCTTTTCAGTAATTGCCCAATCCACACCCATAAGCTGTATATATGTTTATTTACAAACAATGCCAAAATCCTGATGATTTTCCTAATTGTAATCTGAACTAAGAGAAAGTAAATATCCTGTTGATTTTCCTAATTGTAATCTGAACTTAGAGAAAGTAAATTCAATCAGCCTTAACTATATATGGTTTTTAAAACTCTCCATTATTTTGTTTGATTTAAACTTTTTAAAGATCATTGACTATTCCAATATACATGTATATATTACATGTATATGTATAGATATATAAAAAAAAGTTTGGTAAAACATAATGTTCTGTTATGGATATATTTTTTTTAATCTGCCTTTTTTTTACCACTTCATACTTCTTTAACTCAAAAAGTGCTGTTTATTACAAATGAGGCTATTTACACAACGAAGCCAGGTCAACAATACAAAATATATACAGCATTGTACAGTAAAAGCAAGGAGACAAAATGCCATCCATATTGGCCATAGTGATGGACATACAGACACTATACCTTGGACGACTTCTGGAATTGAATTCAAATAGCTTCATAGTTTTATATAAGGCTAAACACTTGTATCATATCTAATGCAAGAAAAGCTAATACTTTCCATTGATTTACAAAAATTTGCATGCTTACTTGAATATACCAGGTAATTTGATATTTTAAGAAAGCTGAATGTTTTAGAAAATCAAACTAAAAAACAGCAGTCATTGACATAAGTCAGATAAACTTTTCGACAATGAAAGGATCATACATTAGACATTTAATATTATTGTTTCTACTTCCTGAAAAGATGGTTCCCATTTGAATAGTTGATCAGTCACTGAAACATAACACTGCAAATTATCCTTATGTCATTGTAGTGTTATTTTGAATATCATTACAGAACACAACCTCTATGTATAATACATGAAATATGAAAGTAACAATGAACACACAAAGTGTAAGAGAAAATACACTATATATCTACAGGAACATTTTCCAATTCAGTTTTTAAAGAAATTTTGGTACCTCTTTTCCTTCATATTCCAGTTCTAGACCTTCCTTTCGCAAATTATCTTCAAAATTTTTCCTACGTTCCCTTTTCTTTTCTTCATGCTCCGAGGCTGAGCCTGGTTCATAGGCCAGTACATAATCTATCTTTCTCTTGCCATCTCGGAAAAACAGTGTGGCATCCTCATTAGCAATCTGTAAGGTGAGAAAACAAACTTTACATGATCTTGAGGAAAAACGTACATTCTTAATATTTCTGATTTTAAGCAGGTAGAGGATGCATGGGCAGTGTCTGTTAATCTGTTATAAAGAAGGGAATTAGAAGATTGTTTTTAATGAGCAGGTCAAAGCAAAACACAGAAAAATTAATCAAGTTACAAAATTTGATTTAATACCTACTAAAGCATTATTTGATTAATTTCCATATGACTAAAACAATAGAGTATTAATATTGATAAAGCCTCATTGAGGAAAAAAACCTGCTGAAAATAGAAGACACACAACCAATGTTTTTCATGCATTTCATTCCATGTATTTACACTATAAGTACAGCAAATCTGTGTTAACATTTAAATGTTGTAATTAGCATGCATATTAATTTGGGTTCTTATGTGGACACATACTGCAGAACCTTGCAAAAAAAAATATTAAAAAACTTCAGTGGCCCTAACCTTGACTTTTAAATAAAGGAAAGTTTTCATGAATACTTCAACCTCATCATTATTTTATTGAAATAATCTGTCTGAATTAATCAAGCTCAACTTTTAACAACTTGCTTGCCTTTAGAAATTCATCAAAAACAGATAATTTTAATAGTTAACAAGCATACTGGGTATTGCTAAAGCAACACATGTCCCACTTCCAGCCCCCACTAAAAATAGTTATAGTGACCTTGATCTTGACCCAAAATCCCTGAACCTTAAACTTGTCTGAGATATTATGGTCCTTTATCATTGTGTGAAGTTTGATCAAAATCCCTTAAGGAATGAAGCCGCTGAGTGCTGACAAACTTTGGCGTTAGGTACATACGTACATTACATTTACATCCTACATTTACAGTTTATTAGGTCTTTCAGAGCTTGCCTAAAGCACAACATATAAACTTCAGGTTTTTACTGGCCAACATTAAAGTTCATGTTAAATAGTTATGCTGTATGAATCATGCAAACTTAATCATCCTGAGCCTTGGATACAGACATTAGTACATGTAACAAGAAGATATAGATATGGGTTCCCTTTGTTGCTTATGCTTCATGCTTGTTCAAGCCGTAAATAAGATATATAGGTGCAAACTTAACATAACAAAATCTTGTGATGATTCGTCTGAAAGTACTAATAACAGAAAACTAATAAAAATAAAGTAATTTCAAAATTTTTAAACTGAGTGCATTTTTCACCCTCTTTTTAAAAAATAAAAATCCTTGAATACATTCTACGAACAAGAGCTTGAATGTATTGATAATATCTGTAACAATATAAGTTTAAAATAATAAAGGTTTTAAAATCATAAGAGCTAAAAAGAAATTCAAGCCAATCCTTGAATACATTCTACGAACAAGAGCTTGAATGTATTGATAATATCTGTAACAATATAAGTTTAAAATAATAAAGGTTTTAAAATCATAAGAGCTAAAAAGAAATTCAAGCCAATCGAGTCCAAGAGACTGGGTTTTTGAAGAGAGAATTCAGAGGTCAACGGCGAGAGCCTCACAATCAGGAAATAAACTTGTTTTCACATGTTATTGAAATTTATCCTCTAATATTACCAGTCAATCGATCCAGCAACAAAGTTAACACAAACTCTTTACATGGTTAACAGTGCACTTAATGCAGGGAAATCTGAATCAGGATTTTTTAACTTCTTACTGAACTCGGCAGACATGAGTGGGCTTATTACCAGACATTGGCTTATTGCTGGATTAAATACATTATCATCGGCGACGATTATCCACCTCTACCTGCGAGCTTGTCAGCAGTTCCTGTCTACTCTCACTACTAGGATCTCCATGTGTTTCTAACTGATCAGCTGTCAAAATGTCTTCATGGGGATCCACTCTCAGATTTGTGAGATCCTTCTCCGATATCAATCCTGACAACTTTACATCCTTAGTCTCTACATTGTCACTATCTCTGTCTTCAGTATTTGACTCTTTGTCGATGCCTTCATCTGTTATTGAACTGTTGTCTATGACTGAACTGAAGTTAAATCCATCTTCTATAGCATTACAGATCTCCCTTTTTAACCCTTCATCTTCCTCCATATTTGGTACGTTTGGCCTCTATATAAAATTCTACTTTGCTACTTTAGTAAATTTTCTAATACTTTGATACAAATGTATTAAAACTTAATTAATGATACCTATTTATCAACACTATACAGAGAAGCTGGGGAAGTAGAATGTCTACTGACATCCTGTTTGAGACTATTATAAACATACAAACATATACCTTGGCTGTTCAGTAGGATTATAGCTTCAGAATACACATTGTAATTTGTTTTACATGTATATATATGCATTAAACTGGATTTGATAGACAACAGACGTAAAGCCACAAGTAAGGCAAAACAATGAAATGAAACATGGATATAAAGTATACAACATTTTACTTAAAGGTGATTACTGATAAAAATTATCTGAACTCATTAGATATAGAAATACCAAAAGAAAAAAGAAACACAATTAGAAATTGCCCAGTTTATGAGAAATAAAAAGATGTTATAGAATGTAATAATATATGTAATAACATTTGAAATTTTCATAGACGACAGAGTGGTTCCCTATCTTTCAATAACACCATCATTGCATTCTATAACATCTTTTCAATAATAAACCAGGTCTATAACATCTTTTCAATAATAAACCAGGTAATTTCCTTTCAGTGTAAATACTTGTTCATTAAAGAATGTTAATAAGAATCAGATACAAATGTATTATACAAAGGCAGCAATGGTAAAGGATGATATTCATCAACAACTCAGAAAGGATGAGAGCTGGAGTTCAGATGAGCAGGCGTTGTGTCAATGGTACTGATCCTAGTAATGTCTAACAATAAAGGAACTGCATGTCCCCTAAAGAAAGGGCAATAGTTCTGTCAATATTGAATTATGTTTATAATGTTTGGTATAACACTATCTGCAAAAATATTTTTTTACTTTACATGTAAGAAAAATAAAAAATGGACATATCTCTTCATTTAAGACGCAGAGTGGCTTTATTTTAGGACGCCAATACTTGGCCAAATCAAGTTGTATATTATAATACAAGCTGTCCTTAAATGACCTTAGTTGCTGATAGAAAATTAAATAATATAAAACCAAATCCCAAACACACGTAAACAAAGGGCCATAACTCTGTAATGCCTATGACAAAGGGTCAGAGAAATATCAAACATGCAAACATATGGCATTTACGACACATTCTAATAAGATGGAGCTAGTGAAGACAAAAGTAAACCATTGAAAGCAAATTTAAGAAGTGTTTATCACTATTGCAAGGTGATATAATTAGTTTGTATAATCTTATGGTTTAAAAAAGAAATTTTAACAAGAGAATGTCACAATAACCAATGAAGGTAACCACAAAAAACAAAAAGTAATAAATACAGACAATACAACATCTGGGATTCATATTCAAGCCATAAATCTGTCTACAATAACAAATATCACTGTCACAATGCGGCAATGGGGCTGTGCTGACTGCTCATACATGCATGTTAAATTATATAATTTTATCATTTACATATTCAGCACACACAAAAACACCATTAGCTCCACAGCTTGTAAAAACAAAGTCAACATGGAGCTGTGTTCTCAGCATGCAGGTAGTTATTTGGGACAATAAGCAAGCCATGTAGAACCCTGTCTTAGTCATACTTTACAGAAAAAAATGTTTTCAACATGTTTTTACTTTTTATATCATTACATGATTTCATTAATTTTCTTCAGTTTCATTTTTTTAAATTTTCAGATATTTATAACCTATTTTGATTTCATGGTACACATATTATGACAAGTTAAGACCAGTTAATTAATGTAAATATAATTAAACAAAGGAATTTAATAATATGAATGTTTTTTCTGCATGTCATGTAGTTCTGTTTAATATGGCAAAATATGAAATTAGAGAAGATTTCATGAGAGATGATAAATGTAATTATCTTAATTTGATAGTTATTCTAATTTTCTGATCATCATGTTTCTTTTTCTATTTTCCTGTATTGTTATTTATTATTTCTGTTTATAAATAAACTTTTTGGAAATTTAATCACAACAATATCTTAAATACTGATATTCATAAACCACACACTGGTTACACTTATAATTAACAACATTTAACAAAAACACTTCTATAAACATGCAGAATGGTTTTATCAAGACAAACACACTACCAATTGGGTATCAAAACTTTTGAAAAGAAATTTGATCAAATATCTGTATATGATAAGACAGGTTCTACTACTATCTACAAATGTACAAACACCATGTTCATTTCACTGTCCATCAACATATATTTTAACAACATTGAGATGATGCTATAAATAGATTTGATCTACTTTCACTTTCACCTTCTGTTGCTCAAGCAGCAATTTTGCCTCCTCCTTAGATATATCCTCCCTTCCCAGTGAGGTGTCTGCCTGCTTTAAATGTGTACAACATTTACCATTACACTTAAGTAGGTTTAATTTATTTCCACAATAATTACGGTCATGCTTTAAATAGCAACGGGTTTTTTACTTTCATTTTAATGTTTGATCTAATTTTGAACATCAACAAAGTGAACACTGCATATACCAGATACCTCCAATTTTGTTCCAATAGGGGTATAATTGGAAATATCACTTACATTGACATTGGTGTATTAATTTCTGTGCTACACTTTGTTGTCTAACATTGGTTTATTAATATCCTTAATCAAGATCAGCTTCAAACTTCTACAGATTATGAGCTTTTATACCAAATCAGATAAATTAAGATAGGCATATAACACATCACATGTTCTGTTAAATAAGCCAAACTGCCCCAAAAACATGTAAACACTCCATGCCATAACAAGAATCTTTGGACAAATGTCTGCACAGCTCATAATTAGCAACCTTGTGGGCATAGAAAATGGCTCCATGCAAATTAATGGCAGTTGTAGTACTTCACAGAATCTTAGATCCAAGATCTACCTGGTAAATCTAGTAAACGAGACAGGATAAAACATGAAATAAAAGGCAATTCACGATAGTTTTTCTTGAGAAATTGTATTACTCTCAGACTTTCTCCTTGATCATGAGCAGCCAGCTAAAATTGTGTTTACAAATAAAACAAAAATATAGGTAGGAAAAGTCCTAATACAAACAGAAAAATCTATTTAAAGCATAACTGAAATTTTAGCTTAGAATTTTATACAAAACAAATCCAAAACTACAAATACTAAATGAGATTCAAAATGAACTACATCTGCCTTTCATAATACCACAGACCTTTTTTCAGGAAATTATCAGTCCACAGGGAAAAACTATCATCAGATTATCTTATATCTGCAGCAATGAAGTATCAATTTGTGGTAAAAAAGTTTTCCCATCAGTGAATTTTAACAAATAATTTATTGCCCCTGGTTGAGTTTGTTCCCAATAGTATGTAAGCCTGTGTGTATTTCTCTGCTATGTGATATGTTGGTAGATGCCACTTATATTGATAGGGAGAATGAAATTAATAGGAATCAATGATGCCAGGTTTTTGTTACCAGGGATCATATATCCTGTTGCTAGGGATTTATTATCAAATTTAATATTGTAGTCATTTATTGATACCAGGGATCATATATACTGTTGCTAGGGATTTATTGTAGTCATATTTTGAAACAAGGAATCATATAGGTATCATGTTGCTAAGGCTATAAGGTTATATTTGCTGGTTCTATACCTTTTTATGGCCAAGGATTGCCATGAATCTGGCTCTGAATAACAGTCTGTCTCCTTTGTGACTGTGAATCAATTCATTTTTATGGAAGTGTTGCATCTAAAACTCAATCTTTATGAACAAATATTCCCTATTATTATCACTGAGAATTTCAATTGATCAGTTCATGATAATCATAACATACATGATGTCAACTCAATACAATGTGTTCATACAAAATTACATGATTATCTTCAGGGGTTTCCACTAATCATGTGCACTCGGGTAACTAATTAAGGTTAAAGGTTACATGTCTTGAGGAAACAACAAATTGGGTTGTTCAGAACTTTAATGAAGGGCCACAACTCTGTATAACATGTGACACAAGACCCATTTCAATATGCAACATCATCTGCCATCACAAAGAAGTACTCAAATTGGGTAATATATTGTCAATATCAGGTCAAACATTAAATAAGACTCACTTAGACAAAATGACTTTAACGATAGTCAGGCAGACTTATGGACAGAGAATGCAAATGTAAAGCTGCCTAAAAATATCCCCAATAGGGAAATACAAAATCCCATGAAAGACAGCGAGTCTGTCCTATAGATGCTGTCCAGTAAATGGTACTTAACATTTTGTAGTAACTAGTGAGACTGGGTCTCTACACAGAAATATTCAGGAGCCAGAAGAGTATTGATTTACCGCCCAATGCAGAACTTCCTGAAATCTGACAACAGTGAGATAGACCTGTTGACACTGTATATCACTACACTGCAAATTCACCTAGAGAATCAATGGGAGACGTGGAGGCAATAGTTTGTAATTTTAATTCAGTATTAGAAAGGAACCATAGTAGAAATAAACATATCCAAGAGAACTATTATTCATACAAAAGGATGTCTACAAACTAATGTAACAAGCTGTATTGAAAGTGTAGATTTATAATTACTGTTCAAAATATATGTTTTTTCTGTAAGTTAATTTTAATGCCAACAGTTAAGCACTGAATTATGACTATAGTTGACATGGAAAAACTATTTCAGGACAAAAGTCCCACTGGGCCTGTGTATGCACACAGTCATACTGTCATCTGTATCTTTACTGTTTGATCTAGACAAAAGGCTAAACAAGTTTATAACAACATTTTATAAACCTAGTAGCTGTTTAAGGCTGTTAAATCAATCAAAGATTTTAAATACTTATACATGGGTTAGGGTAATGAAATTGAAGAGACATGATTGTAAAGTATTACAAAAGTTTCTCAGTCATAAGATTTTGATTTTGAATTAACCCCAAAATATACCTGTACCTGCTGGAAACTATGACAGCATGATTCAAGGTTGGTTAAAGTAGTGTGACAGCAATAGCATATGAAACATTAATAACAATACTTTTTGGGATTACAATGTCTAATATATAAGATTGACAGTATAAAGTATATATACATGAAGTTTAGTTAAAAGAAAGAGCTATCCAAATCTATGTGTAACAGTTTTCACACTGTGTATTAATATACTTAATCCGCAGTATATAATATATATGATTGTTTATAGGGAAATATAAATATATATATCCAGATTTGTATAACAGTTTATAAAGTGTAGTATATCTATATATTGAGAGCTACTCGAATGTGTGTGTAACAGTTTACACACAGTGAACAATCACAACACAGAAGAAGCACAAGGCGTGACCACCTACCTCCTCCACACCTTCACCCTCCTATTGATAGCAAATAAAGGAGCAAAACCCAATTAAGTACCAGTAAGTCATAGAATTCCTACTCCAGAAACTATGACATATATACTACAATATACATCAGAGCATAACATTTTATAATATACTGGTTACCACTGACCGATATAAAGTAATTCTATATGACTGAATTATCAAAAATGACTTGCAAATTTTGTATCACAAAATTTCTACATATTGTTTTCATAATGAAATGAATATCAATCTATTTTTATTCTAATTAATTCTTTTTTATTTTAAATTATTACAAAAATTATTATTTTTTATTTCTAATGACATATTTTTGATTGATGTATAATCCAAAGTCACACTCTTTTTCACACAACCATGCAGACAGAAGTAGCTTCTGAAAACCCTTATTATTAGTACTATATCAAAACAGATGATAATATCTCAGTTTGGTTGGGTTAGTATGGGATATAGCATGTGCCTTTTTTATTAGGAAGCAAGAATTCTAAATGTTAAAAAAAATCTCTTCAGTAAAACTTACAAGTTGTCTTTCCTATGATAAAGAATTAAAAAAGAACCAATATTTAAAATCAAGCAGTTAGAAAATTCAAAAGTGTGCTTTTGTTAATAAAAGTTTTGAATTAATTTGGAAAGATATTTTTTAGTTTATTATATCATAAGACAGATGAAGATGTAAGATTTACATTTTCCAAAATGTATTCCCCATCAGAATGTAACCACGATATTTAAAGCCCCATATCTCCTTACCACTCTATATTAAGCCTAGCTGCTTACTTATAATATCATTCTCTATATTGTTTACTTCGATCCATATCATTATTTGTAATGTTATACATGCTAACAATTTCTGTTTTGCATGTCAGTTACTTCAAATTGTGGGAGAAGAAGGAATTCCTATGTTGTAATATTGATCAAACTTATTGCCGGGTTATGTATCATTTCTGAATAATCAACTATCACAACACGTGAACATGAACAAGATATGGCAACATGTGCATCTTATATATTGTTTTGTTTTTATTTTTTAAAGAAAACATCTCTTAAGACAACCTGTTATTTCAAATCCTAGATGTAATTGCTGAAAGGTTAAATATCACCTCCCTTTGTTGGGTGTCGATATAAAAATCCAAATTCCACTACATCTTTCTGAAATTTACAACATACAAACCAAACAATTGTTTTCGTTATTTTTTTTCTTCGTTAAATCAATATAATCTAAGTAAAAATCAAGCTTCATGAAACCTGAATGATTTTAAAGATTTGATTTTTGTATTACAAATTGTCTTACTGCCCATCGACAATCGCAGTCAACCAGGATAAGCGAAAAAAATGGCTCTGATATATAAATTATCAAAACCTAAATTCAGTTTACAAAATAACATACTAAGGCATATATGATTCTTTACGGAAGCATAATAAATAACTTTTTTGTGACTAATCATCAGGAGATGTTTACCTCGGGACTTTTCTCTATATCTACAGCTGTACTCTCTTCTCTTCCATCTTCAGGGCCGCCATTGGCTAGAACAATAAAAACTTTATTGATTATTCCACAGTAATAAAAGATTATATATGTCAACAACCTATGACAAAAACAACATAAAAGGCTAAGCAATCCATACCTTCACCAAACTAATACATATATATAGAGAGAGCCTCAAATATGTACATTGCATGTAATCTCCTTCTTGGTAAATAACAATAGGAAAAATTTCCTCAAAAGAATTTTTCAAAAAAAGTATACAGCAGAATCACATTATATTGAAGTAAATGTGGTATGATAAAACAATTCATGCCCGTGAAAAATACACTACAATCATTGTGACTTAAACATCCAAAACCAAAACTTTTAACTTTCTGAAGGTCATAATAGTTTTTACTCCGATTCTTCCTTACTCTGATTCTTCCTATCAGTTTAATAACAAAATAATCATTAAATGTACATTTCTTTTCAGAGCTGACTTTCAGTCATGATCAGTGCCTAGAAATCTTGCTGCAATGTTCGACTGTCCAGCCAGGACAGAGAAAATAGAAGACAATAACGTTAACATGCAAAAATTCTTTATAGAAGAGATTTATCTACATGTGACTATTCATTCCACAATTACATTCATACACATTTCATACTAGTAAGTACAGTTTTGTGGAAAGCAACATGTCTTTTTATTATGATGCCATCTAGAGCAATTACAGTAAAGCCCAAGAACACAACCATAACAGCAGTAGCACATGTACAGACCAGCCTGTTTCTCAGTTTCTGATACCGAGCTTCAACACAGGTCGAAAGGAGCATTGAACAAGACACCTCTGTTCGGACTGTTTTGCCCTAAATATTTATTTTTTTCTGGTATTTTAAGATGTTTCCAGGTCCTTACGGCACCATATATCATTAAACTTGGTATGATGTCACTCAAACTTATATCATGGTGACCCAACATGCATCATCGCTCATTGACTTGGTTGAAATTTGGAATTGGATTTTTGAAAGTTTATTAAAGGTCACGGTCGATGCCAGCAAGTCTGCTAATGTATTATCAATTGAAATGTCTTTTCACAAATGACAAATATCAAAGCTCTATCTCGTATAGTTAATATACCCTGGCCAAGGATGTTTATCAAAACTAGGTCAAAGGTCACATTCAAAGTCAGAAGGACTGCAAACCTAGGACCAATGGAAAGGTCTTGACACAACACTGCTTTATATAACTTTAACCTAGCTGTCTACTGACAATGCCAGGGGAATAGCAATAGCTCGCTTGGACTTCGTACCAGTGACCTAAAATTTGAGTTTGTATATCATGTTTTAAATATACTTTGTGGCTTAAACTGTATCATTGCAAAATATGGAAGTAACCACGCCCAAAAGGAAGCTTGGTAATAAATGTTAGTGACAACATTTAATTGACACAGGGAGGACTTTGTAATAGTGATTATAATTATCCCCTTTATGTTGGGTGAAACAGGAAGCATCAGAGGTCTGACTGCCTATATAATTAAAACAAAATGGAGACAAATTATCTCCTACTTGACAGTAGACTGAACCACTTTGACAAACTGTGCTTCATGACCTGTTTTCATCAGTATGTAGACAACAATTTGACAGTGCATACTTTTCAAAATTGTGTAAAATCAGTTTTCAAACAGTTTTTCTGATTATACTTGAAACTAAATGCTTCAAAACCCATGAATAGTTATCTTGTGTATTGTGATTTAAATGTTGATATGTTTCAACCTAAAACTCAATGCAAACTGATGATTTTCTTTCTCAGAATGTAATTAGTACACCAACAGTTTCCTTACAATTTAATACCTTGTAATAGAAGTATCTGATGATAATATTTACTGACCCTTCATTAAATCTGACAATAATTGTTCAGTTAATCTTTCCACATATGGTCTCTTATTTAATGTACTAGACAAGTTTTAACTGACATAAATATATTATATAAGCAACTGTACTAGATAATATACACCTATCATATGAACCAACACCAAGGTAACAAAACATCTGTGACAGAAATCTTTACAAGATTTACCGTGGTAGATATCTTAAAAACCTGCAAAAATATACCCATACCGCTAGGCATATCCACCGCATCCTCATACCCTGCCCCGCCCTCCTGGGACTGAGGGTCGGGGTAGATGGCTCCGTACCCCTGGTTAGACGGATTCAGTGGTACAGTGTCAGACATTCCTCTGTGATTTGTATATATACAGACTCTCCGATATATAAATACACGAAGGTCGATCTACTTTTTACATTGGAGTATATGCGGGCTCACATGATAAGAAACACACAGGTAAATCTATACAACAACATATGATGAGAAACGCAAAGTTCAAATTCATGCACGACTGACTCTACCTAGTAAATACACATCCAAGCTACAAGGCACCTATATAAACCTTCATACCATAGTGATACTAATAAACAAAATTGGATCGTAGCATGTAGCTGACCTGTGACTACTAACTGAACCAAAAACAAAATAATTATTTGACAAATTCATTTTTTTTGTTTTTTGTTGTTGTTGTAAAACAAGTTTATGTTTTTAATTCTGGGTATGTCATTAATATAAAATATCTGTGCTTCAAAGGCTTCAGTGTAACAAACATGTACATATCTGCTTTTAAACAAAAGGCAGCTGTCCAATGTAAACCAGAGAGTAATCTGTTTATCAATTAGTATCAAAAACCAGACAGCCTCTACAGGTTTTCCCTACAGCATTAATACCAATAGTTATAACGTGTGGGAAGCATATTTCATTGAAGTGATACGCATTTTAATGATCAATCGCTACGTGAAGTGAATTACATTTATTGAGATGTGACGGTTGTACATGCACTTTAAATAAAGATAATTTCAAACAATACCATACACAATATCACACTTCCAAGAAATGTTGTAAATCACTCAAAACATCCGCAGTGATAAACAGTCACTACTTAAATAATGAACAGAATAAAATAAATATTGTCACAGTGCAGGGGAACATTTATACATATAAGGGAGTTGTCCATTTAATCATTACTTGAAATCTTCTCCAAACCTCAATAATTCAACTCTTACATGTTTTTAGGTTCTAGTCAAACTTAAATGATCCATCAAAGGAAGTCAAGATTGATTAGAACACTAGTCTTACTTAATTGATACATCTGATCAATTGTAACAACTATTACAACCGATTATATATTTTTTTTAAGAGATTAAAAAAAAAAAAAAAAAAAGATTCATGGAGTTTTTGCACAAAGCTAGTTGTGGTTTTTTTTTTTTTTTATAGATTATGCGTACTTCAAACCAAACTTTACTATACTTTACAAACTCAATATTTTAGGTCATTGCTGTGTCAAAATTTTTTCAAATGTATTTTATTCAAAAACATAATATTTTATCAAATAGAAACATGGATTGAAGATTTAAACTCTGTTAAATGCCTTTGGATGGTTTGGTATTGCTTACTGTCCTATTAACAGCTAAGGTCATGTCAGGATAGTCTCCCCTGTGTATGAGATGTATGTTTGTGTATTTTGGGAAGCTGCAGTATGTTCAAATGATGTCAACTCTGTAGTACTGCCTCACTGGAACATACTGCAAAAGTCACCCAGCAGGACACCCCACCCGGTCACATTATACTGACAGTCACCCAGCAGGACACCCCACCCGGTCACATTATACTGACAATGTGTGAACCAACTGTCCTATCCTCAAATGCTGAGCGCTAAGCAGGAGTAGTAACTACCATTTATTATAGACTCTGGTATGTCTCGACCAGGGAACAGAAACCCAAGCCTTCCTCACAGAGGTGAATGCTCAACTTAGGGGCAAAAGTGAGGCAGTGACAAAGGAGACATTAGGAAGAATGAAGTTGCTACAAAGACGAGAAAGATAAGATCCCCAATTTAGTTGCTTTTTACGATCATGCGAAGGGGACAGCAGGCACAATTATTAGGCCCTACCTGCAGGGCCGCCTTTGGTTGTCAGTTTATTTTGTCAACAGACATGGCCGTGTATGATTTAAAACTTAATGACAATGCAATCAATATCCCTCCACTTAGCAGACATGTTGAGATGACACGCCCATTCACGGTTATATTAAGCATCTGGAACATGTTTCAAGCAAGGGATTCACAAAAAATGGCCAGTACATCAGCTAGTAAAATTCAATCGCTTACCACAAATCTTCCAGAAACAACAATTTTAAGAAGGTGATATGAAATTTTCCAAATATCACATGTTTGCTACAAGTTGAATACCACTACAAATTCTATGGGTGGAAAAGACCATTTATAGAGCTGTAGCTGCTCTGATGGACTTTTCATACTATGAACATTTTTGTCATTGAATCAATTTTAAAAATGTGTCCTTATACTAATAATCAGGAAATCACTGGGGTGTGAAAGAGTACACTAGGGATTAGAAAAGTGGAAATTCGCTCGCCAAAGTGGAAATTCCTACCACTTTTGGCTTAACCTACCAGAGGTTTTTAGTAGTTTCCACTTTATTTTTTATATTTCCGCAAAATGTTTCCTATTACCACTGCTTTAATAGTCTTTCCACGGATTTATCATTCTTACCACTAGCTGTTTATTCTTTCCAGTACAATTTAGTAATTACCACTAATTATATATAATTTGGTTTAATTGGTAAAAGTAGACCGCTAGTAACTATAAATCGTTCATCTGTTTCAGAATACTTGCCGATGGCCTCGTCACGGCTGAGCGCGTTCACCTGTGTGTCAAACGTGCCCCGTGACGATGGCAAGTAAAGGCTTCATACAGTGAACGCGCTGTAAGTTTAGCTGAACCATAGCTCTTGACGACCATGGAATTATTAAATGTATATGAACCAACTGATTTATGGTTGTTTTGTTTTCATTTCCATCCACTATTTTTACAGTTGAAATCAAAATCCTTTGATGATACAGCGCTGCGTTTGCTGCGTACATATCTGACGGTAGGTATCTAGATGTGCTGCTAAGTGAATCAAAATTACCATGTAAAACCATATGACTATCTTCTGAGTGATGTATTTACCGAAATTATTAAAATGTCCCACACAAAGTTGTATTACGGTGTTTGTTTTCACTTCCAACGGAGAGATCTCGACATATGTGTCTGTGTGTTGATAGCAGATCGAGAGCACCAACACTGTTACGTAGGTGTGACACGTGGGAACACACTGTAAGTTTAGCTGAGCCATAGCTCTTGACGACCATGGAATTATTAAATGTATATGAACCAACTGTTTTATGGTTGTTTTGTTTTCATTTCCATCCATTATTTTTTTAGTTGAAATCAAAATCCTTTGATGTGCAGCCGGGGACGTCGTCCCCGATTCAGCGCTGCGTTTGCTGTGGGTACATATCGGTAGGTATCTAGATGTGCTGCTAAGTGAATTAAAATCACCTTGTAAAACCGTATGACTATCTTCTGAGAGATGTATTTACCGGAATTATTAAAAAGTCCCACACAAAGTTTTATTACGGTTTTTGTTTTCACTTCCAACGGAGAGATCTCGACATATGTGTCTGTGTATTGATAGCAGATCGAGAGCACCAAAACTGTTACGTAGGTGTGACACGTGAATCTCGGCCGAGTTGTGTGCGCTAGACTTTATATTTTGCTGAAACTGTAATAGATTCTACTGGATTATTCGATTTTAAACGACAATACATTGTAGATATCATTTTACCGTTTTGCATGACTTCTGCATGTACGGACTATCCGTGTTGTCTTGGATGACCTTTCACCTTCAATAGATGGCGCTGTGATTGGGAACGTTTGTGTGCTTTTTTCTCGAGTTATATTTTGTGAAATAGTGCGGTAGCGCGATATTGTATTGAAATTTGTTTGGTACAACAATCAGACTACTACATTAACGGTATTGTAAAGAATTCCATGATAAAAGTGAACTAGATTCTACGTCCCGGATTGAGGTAAATGTGGTTAGCAGTAACTACAGATTGGTACTTTTATTGTAGGTTAGTCTACATCATCCTCTCGGATACGAAGTGTACGGGTAATAGGATTATCTGCGACGGACATGCAATCCAATGATTATTGATAGTTTCTTATTATTATTTTGAATGAAATATGCCACCGGGGAAAAAAAGGTATGGTTGATAATCAGAAGTGTCATAGATTTTACTTCAGGAACTGGAAATTGGATGACGACGGGTCCATAGTTTCATTTTATTTTGGTATGTCCATTATATACAGATCTGAGGGTAAAATATATAAAGCAATGTTACTACAAAAGACCACCGTTTTTATTAATTAATCCAACTCTTATCTGTTAATAATGTTAGAGAGTTGTCAAAAGGTAAATATCTCTACTTGGCTAGCAAAAGACAAAATTGATTAGTGTTGATTATATATCGAACAATTTTCATGTACATGTATGCAACACTCTCCTGTACACCTCAGTATTTGTTTAATGTTATATATCTTGTATACCTGAAGGCCTTAGGGCTTTTGGTAAATAAAAAAACGGGACGGCACCATCCGCATTCATAAAGACAATTGTTTTATAGATCATTCGATTGGGAATTTTAACTGGTCGGATTGGGAAAAATATCCAATTTTACCATGGGAAATGGGGCCAAAATTCTACCCAAAATCGGCCCCCAAAAACATGTTAGTGTGTTACTGTCGTGGGAGGGCGATCAGGGCTAAGAAGATCAACAAGATGTAGTATAGAAATATATTTTGTGCATATTAAAAAAAAATAAAAGGAGTGAGAGAAAAAAAAATGTGTATGTGTTGATATGTGTTCCTATGGTTGTCCGTTTACTGCCCCGGGTCTAAGCAACCGGTTACACTGGACAGACAGTAAAGGATATCACTGTTCCCACGAGGTACAGTATACAGTATTTGTAAGGTTTTGTCGGAAGCTTTGACCGTCCGGGGAGTCTCTATGGTGTGTGCTACTTCATGTATTGTCCAATAGTGTACATGCACACACAGTGATAGAGATTGAAAAACCAAAAATACAAAAAAAAAAAAAAAAAAACAATATTCACAAGATGTTATGTCAGATATAGATTAATTTGCAAAATTCAGGTTTTGTAATAAGTATGCGTTAATAGGTATCAAGATTCTAGTTAAAATATCTTCATTAAGAGAAAAACACTTTCCCTTTCGACTTTTATGCTAAGTTATCGTGTGAATAAAATCAATGGATCCCATTTTGCCACTATTTTCAATCAGGGTACAGTGGACCCGCGATAATCCGGACGCCGATAGTCTGGAAAACTCACAGTCCGGACGGAATAGCACGGGAACGGATTTCCGTAATGTTATTTGTACTCACCAGTCTGGAAATTCGGATTCCGTTTCCGGAACCCTACTTTGGGAATGGAACGTACTTTTCATTAGTAAATTCACCCAGTAATCCGGACGATGCCCGGTTAAGTCAACCGTGTCGACAGCTGTATAGACTATCGCTTGACACTGTGCGTAGTCATAGCGACCGCTGCCAGATCATAGCCCCGGGTGTTTACCTGTGTGACAATGTTAGCTTCTTTACCGGGTCTTTTATTTCAGGTTTTTAACTTACGTAAGAATCATAAAATCATGGACTGATCGTAAGTAAACTAATGTAAACAAAATCAACAACAACAAAACGAAAAAAAAAACACGGACTGATTCGGTGACATTACATCAGAGACGCCATATAGGAAAATATAGAAACAATAAATGCGAATTAGACAACAATAATGTAAGTGCTGAATAAACTTTTGTGAATTAACAAGTGCTACCGAAACCAGGGACATATATAAGTTTCTATTATAACGGGCCATATTAATATAACATGTAACATCTTACTAATATTCTATTATAACGGGCCAAATACAACGAGTATCATCTTACTAATTTCTTATCATAACAGGTTGTTTATAACTTGTAACATTTGATTCTACTATGTTTACTATGCAACGCCAGTTTTGATTCGTTTAAAACCATGTATTATTTTCAACTAATACAAGCTCGAAAGTCAAGGCTGTAATATTCACCCAATATTGGTAATACGGTTACTTTAGCTGAGTGTGCTAACGGGTTAGTCTCTCAATGACTTTTTATCAGGAAGTGTATGATAGATGTTCTTGATCATGGTACTGTAGTGTCTGTACAAAGACATGCATATTTTATACAAAGAAAAAAAAAAAATTCGTTTGATTTCATCAACATGAATTCCCTATAGTATAAACGCAATTCTTAACAGAATTCAAGTTAAATTTACGCACAACCTGTATAAGCATATTTTCGGAATTTTTTGAAGTGCACGGAAACCAAACGCGTCAACTCACAAGTAATTATCGGCGCGTGCCAATTAGAACGCCAGAAATCACAGACACCTGTGGTGTAAGAGACAGGTGTGACGAGCGTAATCTCACACCTGGCAATTGTTTCTCTGAGCATGTTTGTTTATTTATTAAAGTCTGTTGACTTGCGACACACGAATTGAAAGTAAAATTACAAGGATCTCAATCAATTCACGATTATTACACAATTACAAAAAGTCATACACTTTAACCATTGCGAATTCATAGATTATATCTTTCTCAAGCATTTAATCGTCGATAATCCATGAGACAGTGACATGTAAAATAAGGGATAAAATCTGTATAATTATTTAGAAGTGTGTTGGAGGCTTCAACACGGGTTTTCATTCGGGAGAGATTTAGTCTATTGTAGATCATGATCTATACAATATATTACTCTCTGAATGAAGTATCCTTCATGACTAAAAGAGGGTTTTGTATAGAATACAACGCATAAGTTTACTGTACCTTTGTATTTCGTCTTTTCTCACAAACCAGAGTATCCAGAACTGTTGTATTTTTGTGGTATGCTTATTTGAATATTAATTTGCGAATAAAATAGCACATTATTTTATTAAAAGAAATATTGATGCCGTGTTCCTTTTATAGTAACGAGGAAGAAATGGTAAACACATAACTAATATACCTTTATTGGTGATTGACCGATTATTGGGTCGTGTATGGCATCTGTTTGCCCCTGGTATGATACATTATTCTTTGTTACCCAAGCGGTCATTTTGAGAGTCGATTTCACTAAAATCTTCTTCTTTTTGAACGCTCAAACTGATATTACTGGATTTCGACTTCTTGTCGGCAATATTCGCCGAAATCATCAACCTCAAATCTCGTGTCCAGATCGTATTCAGACATGCTGTGTTGTTACTGTTCGTCTATATACTGCTGGCCACCATTTCAGTTACTGTTAAACCTGTGGCGTCATAGACTTCAAAATCAGCGTGACTGACCGATACGCTGATTAGCAGTCGACCGACAGCGCTGTAATAAACAAATGAACTAACAACCGAAGGCAATCGTCATTTTAATGGCCACGTGTTTCATTGACAATCATTCATCCTTATGATATCAACCTAGGAGGTTCTTAAAAGATTTTTTTTCTTTCTCAAATCAATCCACCGCAACTGAGGGACCTACATAAGTTGCGATGTCGTAGCTCAAGACGACGGGTGCATGCTTAGTGCAAGGATATAAGTACTTCAATGTAATTTGGCTATCTAGGATATGAATCATTTGATAAATCTTTCTGCCATTATCGCATCACAATGAATGGTACAATATATTAAAATTGCGAAATGCGCTGATGAATGATCTACACGTGACGTTATGGACACATTTACGTTTCTGGGCATGACGATATGACAACTGATTGTAGTTTTTTAATATATGCTGGAGTATTAATCACGTACCCGTCCTTCTAGTACATGTTTTGTTTTAACTACAGCAATTTAAATATTGCTACAGAATGACAGTTTAGAACAAAAAAATACTGATAAACACATGGGACCAATTCAAATCCGATCACTCAAGCCTTTCCAGTAGAAACAATATAGGTCAAATCATCTTACCTTAGTTGGTCACCGAACACTTCTTTGCTTGCAATAATTGATAAAAGTGGGTACCAATGATAATAAGCCTCTTGATAATCCCATTTTGATTGCGGACTCTGTCTTTCGTTGTAATTCATTGTGATTAGACGGTTCTTCTGGAGATCTTTTTTATTAACAGGTGACGGTGGGTCCACGCGAGATTTGTATACTGGTCATAGTATAAGTTGTTGAAATCGACAGGCGTTAAACAAGTGAATACATTTCTACGTCTATGGACCTGGTACAAATGATGGTGTTTACCTTTAAAGTTAAATGAATGTTAATAAAACCAAAAATATCAATTCCAGCGGTATTAACAAATCAGTGTCACTTCAGTTCATTTAATTTCGTAGACCTATCTGCCCACAAGTCGCTACCAGACATCTTGTGAAAACAGAAAGGTAAGAACTCATTGTTATCTTTCGTGGGATGATGAAAATGACTGACGTCGCCATTTTTTTGTACCCTATAATGGTAAGTAATAACATCATGAAATTACTAGAAAAGTTCCGTTGCGTTAATTATAATAGGTCGTTTATGTATACCCTGGTACCAGGGACCTATATATTTAGTATATAGGTCTCTGCTGGTACTGTACATTAAATCCAATGGAGAGATCATTTTTAAACCAATGATAAAATTTAAGACGATGCATTTTGAAAATTAGAAAAAAAAAAAAAAAAATGAAATCCACTAAAGCAGCCGACTATTTTTTAATGGCGGGAACCTTGCAATATAACGTGGACAACAGAATGCATGTGTTTGGATATCTGATTTCCTAGGTATGTCCGATAATTATTAAACCCGTATTCACTTAACAATGTGACGCTTAGTTAAGTATCAGACGACTTTTGACTAATTTGTGTGTAATCAACCCAGTTCTTGTGATCACTGCTTAATACGTAAATTTGTATGTAATTAATAACATGCATCTTTCAATGAGTCGTCGTTTCACGTAACGGTGTTACAAAGCCGATATCCGTGTTTAATTTCCGATCATAAATTTATTACATGTATTTGAGATTAATCAATTATCGTATCACGTAATGTATGATTGTGCATAAATTCTGTAACATTTAGGTCGTAGAGAAAAAGCAATGTACCGTTATAAAAACAAAAGCTACACATTGTAACACAGGTAAACACCCGGGGCTATGACCTGGCAGCGGTCGCTATGACTACGCACAGTGTCAAGCGATAGTTTGTACAGCTGTCGACACGGGTGACTTGGCCCGACATTTTTTTCTCCTCGTGGTGAAAAAATCGTCCGGATTATTGAGAGAGAGAGATCTTTATTAGCACTCAGGCACACTATTGTGTGCGACAAGAGGTCAACAAAAATTACAACATCATAATACAATATATAATATTCTATACAGAGTAGTGAAACATACATTGAGACAAAGTTTGTAGTGTACACTGCATGAAACGTTCGTTCAATACAGGATGGTATATTTAACCATACAGTAGTACTTATTATATAACATTATGTTTTAAAACATATAATTTCAATATTTTTACAATACTGTATACACTATATAAATTTTAGAATTTGATGTTGGAAATTCACATATTATTTTTTAGATGTTTTTCTAGTAATTGGATGAACATAGATAGATTTGATAATACTCTAATATTGCATAATGATAATAATCCTTTCATTTTATGAATAGATGGGTTACATGTATAATAACTAGGTATATACTTTCTACGAATTTGATTTACATATATACTAGAACATAAAAATAAATAATGGTACTCGCATCCAACCCCAGTAAAACATAGCGGACAAATCCTATTTTGACGAGACGTTCCGGTCCATCGCCCTGTCTCTACCGGAAGAAATATATTACTAGTTCTGAATTTACATACTGTTATTCTATCTTTTTGTTTAAGCATGGTTAAATATTTTTCAATCTGGAACTGATTTTTAAATACTGCATATGTTTTACCACGGGAAGATTTGTCAATATCAGTATACCACTGTTGTATAAATTGATCGTGCAGGATAGTTTTGAACCGTAATTTGAGGTAATTTTTATTCATAGTGCAGCTATTTTGATGTAACCAAACGTAACTTAGCCCTGTACTATTAAGTATATCCTTTATATAAGAAATCCATTTGAAACCAGAAAAATCATTTACATGTAAATTCAGTATAAGCTTGTACATTAGACTTGATAATTTATTTTCACCTGTAATTAATTTATACCAGAACATTATCATTCTAGACTTAATTTCAACATTTAGAGGATATCTACCCGTTTCACCATATACCATTATATTTTCTGTGGAACTACGAACATTTAAAACTTTTTTACAGAATTGTACATGCAACTTCTCACACACCTTAGCATTTTCAAACCCCCAAATCTCAGACGAGTATAAAAGTATGGGGGAGATTAAAGCATCAAACAATTTCAACTGAAGGTCTATTGGTAATATAATATTTCTAATTTTTCTGTATAATGCATATGTTGAGGGAAATTTACTAATGAAAAGTACGTTCCCTTCCCACTGGTGAGTACAAATAACGTTACGGAAATCCGTTCCCGTGCATTTCCGTCCGGGCTGTGAGTTTTCCGGACTATCGGCGTCCGGATTATCGCGGGTCCACTGTAATGTGATTTAAATCGTGTTTTTATTTTTTGACGAGTTTATGGTCACTTGGTTACTTCGGTGTATCCAAATTTCAACAATCAAATTATTTTGTAACATGTAAAAAGATTGCAATAATACTATCTTTGAAAATATGTCTGTCAACCCACCGTAATAGTTAATTTGGTAGACTTACGAATCTTGGTTCATAACGGACTATCACACGTTTATCAGTTAACTTGATTGACAGCTGACACTTTTATAAGACGAGTCCGTACCCGACCGAGCAAGATACGTGTGTAATAGGACTATAGCAGGGTTATTATTTAGTTATACCAGGGACATAGATATAGAATACTTCTGGAGAAAACTTGCTAAAAACCGACTATACATTATTTGATACACAATTTATTTCAAATATTTAATGGGTGAATGAGGAATGTATTCCGCTTTTTACATAGTTAAAACGCTAAAAGAGAACAAACAAAAACAATAATCGTTTTGTTATTAAAACAAAAAACTTTCTTGATAACTTATAACCCATCTTGAAAATCGAGTCGCCGCGGGTAAACTTTCAGACGCCTACTTTTACCAAAATCATCACATGTGATATAGGACCTATATACACTTTAGGTCCGACACCCATATGATCTACGAAATGACTTAACCCATGGATGTAATGAAGACAAACTATTGTTTTCACTTATTTGACCATCGACGTGCATATATCAGTTAATCACGTGTAATAACAGGTCTCTAGTTTGACGATCCTTCTGAAATGAATTGAGAACAAATATCGTAAGATATCCCATCCTCGCTGTCGCTGGCCGTATTTTTCAAGGACTAAATACCAAGTCCGTGGTTGGAGGCCTAGCAGTCGAATTGCTGTAATCTACAAATATCAAAAAACCAAATCTTGCCTTATAAACGTGACCGTTGTGTAGACTTCCTGAAGTTATTAAACACAGCGCCGTCTATTGAAGGTGAAAGGTCATCAAAGACAACGCGGATAGTCCGTACATGCAGAAGTCATGCAAAACGGTAAAAACATATCTACAATGTATTGTCGTTTAAAATCGAATAATCCAGTAGAATCTATTACAGTTTCAGCAAAATATAAAGTCTAGCGCACACAACTCGGCCGAGATTCACGTGTCACACCTACGTAACAGTTTTGGTGCTCTCGATCTGCTATCAATACACAGACACATATGCCGAGATTTCTCCGTTGTAAGTGAAAACAAACACCGTAATACAACTTTGTGTGGGACATTTAATAATTCCAGTAAATACATCTCTCAGAAGATAGTCATACGGTTTTACAAGGTGATTTTAATTCACTTAGCAGCACATCTAGATACCTACCGATATGTACCCACAGCAAACGCAGCGCGGAATCGGGGACGACGTCCCCGGCTGTACATCAATGGATTTTGATTTCAACTAAAATAATAATGGATGGAAATGAAAACAAAACAGCCATAAATCAGTTGGTTCATGTACATTTAATAATTCCATGGTCGTCAAGAGCTATGGTTCAGCTAAACTTACAGTGTGTTCCCACGTGTCACACCTACGTAACAGTGTTGGTGCTCTCGACCTGCTATCAATACACAGACACATATGTCGAGATCTCTCCGTTGGAAGTGAAAACAAACACCGTAATACAACTTTGTGTGTGACATTTTAATAATTCAGGTAAATACATCTCTCAGAAGATAGTCATATGGTTTTACAAGGTGATTTTAATTCACTTAGCAGCACATCTAGATACCTACCGATATGTACCCACAGCAAACGCAGCGCTGAATCGGGGACGACGTCCCCGGCTGTACATCAAAGGATTTTGATTTCAACTGTAAAAATAGTGGATGGAAATGAAAACAAAACAACCATAAATCAGTTGGTTCATATACATTTAATAATTCCATGGTCGTCAAGAGCTATGGTTCAGCTAAACTTACAGCGCGTTCACTGTATGAAGCCTTTACTTGCCATCGTCACGGGGCACGTTTGACACACAGGTGAACGCGCTCAGCCGTGACGAGGCCATCGGCAAGTATTCTGAAACAGATGAACGATTTATAGTTACTAGCGGTCTACTTTTACCAATTAAACCAAATTATATATAATTAGTGGTAATTACTAAATTGTACTGGAAAGAATAAACAGCTAGTGGTAAGAATGATAAATCCGTGGAAAGACTATTAAAGCAGTGGTAATAGGAAACATTTTGCGGAAATATAAAAAATAAAGTGGAAACTACTAAAAACCTCTGGTAGGTTAAGCCAAAAGTGGTAGGAATTTCCACTTTGGCGAGCGAATTTCCACTTTTCTAATCCCTAGTGGTAGACAGGTGATTTTAAATTGCGATCAAAAGAACAAACAGTTCCACTGTATTGCTTTGTTGACACAACTGTCTGGCAGTCAACATTCAGCCATTACCCAGGCTAGGCCATTCTGATTTCTGACCGATTGATTTTGTTTACAGGTTTCATGCATCAGTACTGGAATCACTTACAACAATGATAAAATATATATGACCTTAAGTTTTCGGGAGTTGGAAGGTTTGGGGATATGTGGGACAGAAAATGATGACAAATCACAGTTTTTCTGTCCTTTTAGCTTGTTAGTGAGTTTGTAGTAAAATTGTAGTACAGCTGTTACATAGAGAGGTTATTTATAATCTTGTCACTATGGATATATACTATTGACCAGCAACATTAAACTGTCAAGTCTATGGTCATGTAAACATTAATAATGTAATAAGCTTTCCAGGTACAGATGAATGTGTCCCTTATCTTATAAATCAGTATAATTCAGCAAAAAAATTGTTCAAAACCACCTGCCTTTTGATTTCCATCATATTTTTGTCTTCAAATAAACTCAAATTACAATATTATCTTGTTTGACTGATGCCTAAACAGAGTAAAATAGGACATATCAATTTGCTCTCTCTGGTTTTCTCGACATAGGTTTTATGTTAAATTTGCAGTGAGTAATTCTCAGAAGTACGAAACGTTGTATTCTATTTTAATCATTATTATAGCCATCTATATTAACACAAACAGAATTTAAACTAGTTTTACAATGTTTCCCAAAATAAATGTATGTTTGACATTAATCTGACAACCATGCATACATAAAAAAAATCATACTGCAAAACATTTAATGCTATAATTTGAAGCATGCATAGTTTTTTTTCAACAATGAATATCTATTGACCTAATTTAGTGAGTCCTGGGAAATCAAAGTTCACAATGCCATTTTCCTGTTTGTCCACGTTCGGTAAAGCCATTCCATTCTGTTGCTCCACTTCAATTTCGGCACATTCTGCTCCATTTTCGACATAATCTATCCTACTTTCTACAAATTCTGGTTCATCCTCTACAATTTCTGCTCCACCTCCCACTACAAACTGTCCTCCATTTCCTACAAATTCTGTTCCATTATCTAAACAACCTACTCCAGTTCCGATACTTTCTATTTTGATAATGTCCATATGAAAGGGAGAGTAAGCAAGGGAGAAAAGAGGAAGAGGTTAATAAATATATGGATATACATATATATATAAATATGGACTTATGTTAACATGGAAGAATAGGATTGAATCTTAGACACGCACTGCATGCAATGCATTGTAAGTTTGAAGCTCTTGAAATAGACAGCCAGAATCAGAGTCTTTCAAGTTATAATACATTTAATAATTGGAGTTGGTTGAACAATGTAAAACCAATTCGTTTTAGTCCACTCTTACAAATGAAGAAAATCACAACACAATTGCTTCCTAAACTGACCAGGTTTTTAACTGAACTTTATAGTATGAATACAAGACAGCTAATTCACATTCTCTCATTTGTTTTGTAGTTATTCTGCATTTCATTTTATATTGCTGTTTCTACAGTAATTACATAAACGAACAGTTCAATTTTTGTTCAAAAATATCTATAGAGTACAGGCATGTATTGAAAAGCATGACTATGGGCAAGGAGACAATTAATATAACAAACAGCAATTATACAGATGTACATCATAAGGAATTCGAGACAATATGAGGTAAGTGACTGACATCAGATAGGCAGCTCAGTGATAGTACTTACCATGACCTTCAAATCCAATGGGCGCTGGGCCACTTGGTTCCTTATCCATGGTGGGATATAGACTGCCCTCGTTAGGATCAGCAGGACTCACACCTGTGGAAAATAAATCTGTCGTGTAACATTTTGTTAACTGATTTGGATACACATTATATTCAGACCTAGTAAATTGGGAGGTCATCAAGCTTCTTTAATTGTTTACTAAAATTCAATAATATTGAAAACATTATCTATATATTGTTTTTTCTAAAGCTTGTTTATTTCATTATTTTTTCCAATTTCAAGTTCAACACAGTGTAGAGTGTGTTGTGCATATACTGTAATCACTTATGCATGTGATTCAAATGAAAATGATCTTATATCTTTGAGTACTATGTCAATTACAATTGTCATTTGTTATGCCATCCTGTGACATGAAAAATACAGGTCCTTGCAATGCTGTCGGTGCCATCACATGCACTGATCAAGGGCTTGACCTCTGACTTTTTACTAGACTCACTGACTGTGCTAAAGAGAAAGTTTCCTATAGCTAATTTGGTACATAGCAGCTATAGTACTTTACACTATGGCAATGTTTCTATCCTTTATGGTTTAACAGTACATTCTCAAGTTTTCTGCACTGTAAGTATTAATAATTATGCTCAATGTTTTGTATACTTTTTTGTGAATATTTCCTTTGGAGTCCCTACACGGGTATTGATACAGCATAGGACATCATGATTCAATGCCTCCACTAAGGATAAAACCACAAAACCCTTGTCTTTCCACCACAGTGTTCCACCCATGGATCTAAGACTTTCCACCACAGTGTTCTATCCATGGATCTAAGACTTTCCACCACAGTGTTCCACCCATGGATCTAAGTCTTTCCACCACAGTGTTCCACCCATGGATCTAAGACTTTCCACCACAGTGTTCCACCCATGGATCTAAGACTTTCCACTACAGTGTTCCACCCATGGATCTAAGACTTTCCACTACAGTGTTCCACCCATAGATCTAAGACTTTCCATCACAGTGTTCCTTTCCACCACAGTGTTCCTTTCCACCACAGTGTTCCTTTCCACTACAGTGTTCCACCCATGGATCTAAGACTTTCCACCACAGTGTTCCACCCATGGATCTAAGGCTTTCCACCACAGTGTTCCACCCATGGATCTAAGACTTTCCACCACAGTGTTCCCCCCATGGATCTAAGGCTTTCCACCACAGTGTTCCACCCATGGATCTAAGACTTTCCACCACAGTGTTCCACGTGCACCCATGGAGTAAGGGCTTTCTACCACAGTGTTCCACCCATGGATCTAAGACTTTCCACCACAGTGTTCTATCCATGGAGCGAAGACTTTCCACCATAGTGTTCCACCCATGGATCTAAGACTTTCCACCATAGTGTTCCACCCATGGAGCGAAGACTTTCCACCATAGTGTTCCACCCATGGATCTAAGACTTTCCACCACAGTGTTCTATCCATGGATCTAAGGCTTTCCACCACAGTGTTCCACCCATGGATCTAAGGCTTTCCACCACAGTGTTCCACCCATGGATCTAAGACTTTCCACCACAGTGTTCCACCCATGGAGTAAGGGCTTTCCACCACAGTGTTCCACCCATGGATCTAAGACTTTCCACTACAGTGTTCCACCCATGGATCTAAGGCTTTCCACCACAGTATTCCACCCATGGATCTAAGACTTTCCACTACAGTGCTCCACCCATGGATCTAAGACTTTCCACTACAGTGTTCCACCCATGGATCTAAGGCTTTCCACCACAGTGTTCCACCCATGGATCTAAGGCTTTCCACCACAGTGTTCCACCCATGGATCTAAGACTTTCCACCATAGTGTTCCACCCATGGATCTAAGACTTTCCACCACAGTATTCCACCCATGGATCTAAGACTTTCCACCACAGTGTTCCACCCATGGATCTAAGACTTTCCACCACAGTGTTCCACCCATGGATCTAAGACTTTCCACCACAGTGTTCTATCCATGGATCTAAGACTTTCCACCACAGTGTTCCACCCATGGATCTAAGTCTTTCCACCACAGTGTTCCACCCATGGATCTAAGACTTTCCACCACAGTGTTCCACCCATGGATCTAAGACTTTCCACTACAGTGTTCCACCCATGGATCTAAGACTTTCCACTACAGTGTTCCACCCATAGATCTAAGACTTTCCATCACAGTGTTCCTTTCCACCACAGTGTTCCTTTCCACCACAGTGTTCCTTTCCACCACAGTGTTCCTTTCCACCACAGTGTTCCTTTCCACTACAGTGTTCCACCCATGGATCTAAGACTTTCCACCACAGTGTTCCACCCATGGATCTAAGGCTTTCCACCACAGTGTTCCACCCATGGATCTAAGACTTTCCACCACAGTGTTCCACCCATGGATCTAAGGCTTTCCACCACAGTGTTCCACCCATGGATCTAAGACTTTCCACCACAGTGTTCCACGTGCACCCATGGAGTAAGGGCTTTCTACCACAGTGTTCCACCCATGGATCTAAGACTTTCCACCACAGTGTTCTATCCATGGAGCGAAGACTTTCCACCATAGTGTTCCACCCATGGATCTAAGACTTTCCACCATAGTGTTCCACCCATGGAGCGAAGACTTTCCACCATAGTGTTCCACCCATGGATCTAAGACTTTCCACCACAGTGTTCTATCCATGGATCTAAGGCTTTCCACCACAGTGTTCCACCCATGGATCTAAGGCTTTCCACCACAGTGTTCCACCCATGGATATAAGACTTTCCACCACAGTGTTCCACCCATGGAGTAAGGGCTTTCCACCACAGTGTTCCACCCATAGATCTAAGACTTTCCACTACAGTGTTCCACCCATGGATCTAAGGCTTTCCACCACAGTATTCCACCCATGGATCTAAGACTTTCCACTACAGTGCTCCACCCATGGATCTAAGACTTTCCACTACAGTGTTCCACCCATGGATCTAAGGCTTTCCACCACAGTGTTCCACCCATGGATCTAAGGCTTTCCACCACAGTGTTCCACCCATGGATCTAAGACTTTCCACCATAGTGTTCCACCCATGGATCTAAGACTTTCCACCACAGTATTCCACCCATGGATCTAAGACTTTCCACCACAGTGTTCCACCCATGGATCTAAGACTTTCCACCACAGTGTTCCACCCATAGATCTAAGACTTTCCACCACAGTGTTCCACCCATAGATCTATTTAGGCTTTCCACCATAGTGTTCCACCCATAGAGCTAAATAGAAATTCTTCCTTGCCAAGTTATAATTGGTAGAGAGCAGCTGACATTTAACTATAGTGAGAGTGATGTGTGCTAATCTTGTGCAACATATAACACAACAAACAAATGTCATAAAAAAAGAAAATGTCTACACAAAAGCAGACAGATGAATATCATTCAGCTTTCTCAGAAGGTCACGTACCAAAACCTACACATAACAATCAAAATCTCTTTGACCTTGACACTGTATCTTAGTAACAATCATTGCAGTGTCATGCAGGAGATGCTGGGTCATACAGTACTTAAGGACAAAAGGGTTAATCACCAAGGTACAGGGCAGAGCCATGGTACCACAATCTACAAAGTTAAATCTAGCAGCTTGTCGCCATGAAACTTGATGTGTTATCCCTTTCCATCAGAAAACTCACAGACAGCAAAAGTGTACAATATATTGTTAGTCTTGTGTACATGTAACACACTACCTACTGTAGTAAGTGTGGCCTACTATATACTACCAGCATGTTTCCCGTGAACTACAATTGTAGTGTCATACAAGTACTTCACCATTTGTTTTCAGTACAGGCTGGTAATCTACTACATTCTAACCATAGACTAAATACCTCAGATAACTTACATACCCATCTTCTACTATCAACACCATTACAGCACAGTTTGTTTACCCTAATGAGGGAATTATTCCTCATACTGGACACTACTAAAATGTACCGCCATGAAGAAAGTCGTATATTTTATCTGACGTTTTAAGATGTTTAAAATATTCATATATTGCAAAAACTTTTTCAATGATTCAAACTTTCGTTCTTTTACTAAACATATGAAACAAAACATATTTAATGGAAATTGTGAAACTGACTATAATTTCCTCTATAATTTTTCACTTTTAAGGTGTGACTATCTATATTTCATTTTTTTTTCCCTGGACAATAATGAAAAATGAAACCTCTAAAACCCATCAAGAAAATAAAAGATTGACCTTCTGTAGTTTATTTTCAAAATGACAAGAAATTTCTTTATGCCCTTTAATCTCTATGAAAGATTTCGGCAGCAGTGAACTATAATTTCATTAAAAATACTTAATTCCTTAATATGACCTTAAGGTTTATTGAGTGCCAGTCTACAATAAGGAACATTCAGACCCCTAGAACAGAATTACCCTCATATGTAGCTACTTTTCTCTGGTAAGCCAGTTTTGCTTTAATAAAATAAAATCACGTTTAGATGATGATGATGATAAAATCATGACTCATATATATGTCTGCTGCCTCCTCTCCATCCTGCAAACCTATTTCTCCAGAATTGCTTTTTTTGTTCATTTTTGTGTCCTTAAGCGGTTCATGTCAATCTAATTACCGGGGGTATAGACTACATCATACAGCTCCTGGTATCTGCAAAATCGTTCCACAATCCTATGCATAACCATGAAATCTCTGTGAGTGCCACATGTAGAGGACAACAAGCCTATTGATAATGCTACACAGCTCAATCCTGCTGTCTATACTTTATGGTTCATTTTTCCATCCATGTTTGCTTCTGTTTCGTCTTTGTATTCCACATTTAGGTACATAACATGGAAACACAGATGACAAAGGAAGACAATTTCATGACCTGGACCTCAAACTCGCAGTCACCATCTACTGCACCTAATTGCCTAGCTAGAAATACCTGCATCTTATACCACTACACCATCTTTGTTCTTATATAATACAAGAATTCCATACAAGTGGATGTTTACAAGAGTTATTGCACAGATTTTTTTTACTAATTTTTAGTAACAGTAACCTTAATATTTAACCTTTGGACCAGTCACAAACACTCCCAAGCAAGGACATATGATAAGAAAAACCAGCAATGAAAATTGAGTTTGGTAGGCCGAAAAGAACTTAACAAAAGTTAACAAAAGGGAAAAAAAAAATTATTTTTACCTTCTGACCTGAAAAGCAATCCCAAGCAAGCACTTTTGGTAAGAAAAACCTACAGGAAGTCCCAGTTTGATCAGCCAAAGGGAACTTCAGTTATCCCATGGAAACAAATTTTCTATTATAAGAAAATTTACCTTGACCTTCGACCTTTGGATTTGAAAAATAATCCCACGCAAGCCATGTGGTAAAGAAGGTCTGCATGAATTTTTTTATTGATTAAGACATTTAATTTCTTGATTGTAAACAAACGTCAGTCTTTACCATCCTTACTTTTTCCAGTATATACTATATTACATTTGACATACGTACATGATCACTAGGTGATTAGAGTCAATGATTCACATTTAATTCTCTATCAAATGTAAACAAATCTATATATACATGCAGTGTACCTGTATAGGTACATCATGTATTTTCAAACTGTGACCCCGCCCTTGCACTACATAAGTTTATAATCTGTCATTTTGTCACTGCCATCACCTTTTGAACTTGTGTTGTGTATCACTAAAATATGTATTATAGGTAGAATTTACACATTTCATCAGCTTTGTTAGCTTGTATTCAAATAATCAGCTTGTAAAACTCCAATCACACATTGACCAAATTCTGTCAGCCAATAAGTGTATTCTGTTATTCCCACTGCAGTTGAAACCTGTTTACCTATTTTTGTACAAATATTTAATTAAACATGTATGTTTAAATTTCTTTTTCGTCTCAGTGACTTATATGACTTTCCAAACAGGATATAAAGATGTAATAGAATTGTTAAAATGAAATTTGGATTCACATCGCTTTAATACCCATATCATTATCATTTGCAACTATGTATCTTTTCTTTTTTAGTATATCAGCAATCATTTAGGCCTGAATAAGTGAGATTAAGTCTTTTATGACACCCTCTTTGACAGTCGAACATTTTCAAACCTAAATCTATTTTTAAATCACAACCATTTTCTGGTACAACATTCAATTACCTAATATATAAATCAAAATACTTACGTGACATACTAAAATTGTCCAAAACTCACACCAGAATTTTCCTATTATGATTATCACATAGTTTTTATCTGATGTACACTCCTTAACACAAAATTGTACTGAGAATTCCAAGCATGTCAAAGAACACCACACACAGAACAGGAGAAAATAGTCCACACACGCCAATATCCAATAGCATCCAACAATGTTATGTTAAACTATGATACATTTCCACGGTATCAAACAGTCCAGAATTAATTTAATGGACCAATTTCACAGAAAATGAAATATCTCGCTGTCAGAACAAACTCCTTCAAAACCATCAACATGTTATAAAGTCAACTCATTTGCATAGATAACAAGAACCGGCCCCTGGAAACTTTGTCAACTTTCATCATCAGATATATAAATACCTGTCTAAAGTGATCATTTGTAATAAAATCTACCACAATATCAATATTTTTTGCGTCAATTATCCACTATACTTGACTCCCACGGACACACAGATGTAACTATTTTTAGTAGTATTAGGACATACCAAAGTTGCAAGACATATTTCGTTGCAAGATATATTTCTGTGGAGTACAAGAGTAGGATAAGAGGTAATATACAATGTAGATAACACGATGGTCACTATAAACATTGCTGACTTATACCTGTGCCTGCCTAACAACTGTCTGACTGATAACAGGAATTCGAGGGCTGTAACTCCCTATACTGATATTGCATGTAAAATCATATCGGGAGGTTTGTTTACATTCAGACAGATTAATAATTTCAAAAGCTGGCCAATTTCATTTTTACAGTTGATACACACTACATGTTTATACTGCTTCAAGCAATCTGAAATCTTTTTGGATAATTAATTGCCTGAAGCTGATTGACAATTACATCATTCAATCAATGACAGGTTTGATGTGAACAAATAACCATTGTTACTTTAACCTGGAACTAATTGATAAATAAGTATGTTCAGTAAAATCAAGTCAATTTGTGAGTTTTTATGATTTCAATGTACATTTTACTAATATCTGAACATTTATGTTTCATATTCAATCAAGATTTATTACATATGGACGTACAAATCTATTCAAATATATATATTCACATGTACACATCAAATGTATATACATTTATAAAGAAGCTGAACTAAAATTCCTTGTTTAAATTGTCATGTGATTGAAATTTTAATAAGAACATTTTGCATGGTAATTACATAACAATCCATGAATAAGTAATTTATTTGTCACTTTATATCATATTTACCAGGTAAAAAACAACATTGTGAATATATGAATTTTAATTTAAATATGCTGGGCCCCATGCATACCTGTATGATTTATTTAAACCAATCCTGTAGAAATGCCAATGTAAAACTAACCTGAATAATTTAAACCCTGTCAAATCTGAACAACTGTTTTGGTCCAGTTGCCATTCCGCTTTGACACCCAACATGAACACTGATAAAAAATTGAGGCGTAGGCCAATTATGCACTTGTGATTTACAAACAGTAACCTTCGCTTCGTTCCACGTTCATATTCACAGAGGGCGTTGAATGGCACTCATACCTGATAAATCCACCTGTATGATCGCAACACCTTATTGTTTGGCTGTATTATTGATATAAAAGGGCGTTCCATCATTTAGACTTACCAGCTGGTGAGTTCATCGGGTATTCCACGTTTACTTGGGACACATGGGTAGGCTGATCTGAAGAGGAAAGCATACTCCATTTACTATCACAACATAATTAACGTTACTGATATATAAACTACAGATTAATATTAAATTATACTTCATTACTAGTATAGTTGTTTCTAAAACACAGTGGTTGCAAATAATGCATTCATAACTAAATTTCACAATCTTTAAAAAGTGATTTCTTTTTCTGCATAGTCATACACAAGCCTACCGGTATATCAAAAACATTATCTATAAATATATGTTTATGGGTTTTAAAACACTGTTTACCTATGGATTGATGTTTGTAAACAAACCAAATGGAGTAACATACAAGGTGCTGGTGTAAGTGACAAGTTTACACAGCTTTCTGCTTATAAGTGTTAACATATATATGCATTCTTGTAGGATCTTCAGTATTGTAATGTTACTGTTTGGCACTGATATAAGCATTTAAAATGAATGGTTACAGACACTTCTATTTTTCATAGTTTCTTATATATTTCTTTTTAAATCAAGCTTGATAATATTCTCCAACAATGATTTTAAATTTATATATAGTTATATAGTCACTTTAAAGTCACACAACATGTTCCCTGGCCCCCGGTTTCATCAACATTGCTTAATTTCAAGAAAAATCATAATTAAATTGATTTTTTTTTATCATTATTGTACGTAATTTGTAAACTGTGAACTATTGCAGGAGTTAATTAAGGGAAAACTCTTAAACTTTCTTTTTTTCTGGTAAGTTTTTTGTAATGCATTCCCAAGTAAAATTTAAAATTAAGGAATTTCCATAAGTTAGGAAATTAATCTATGGCCTAGCTGAGAGATTTAAAATGTTACAAGGCTTAATTAGCATGATCAGGTATTGGAGAACGAAGATATAAATGTTATTATCTTATTGAACAGTATACATGTACTATTAATACAAACAATATTCTTGAACAACCTAATTATATACCAAATCAACTTGTAATATTCGAGGCAGCAGGAATTCTGAGAAGCATTAAAGTGATACCTACATATATATCCCACTGAGTTTATAGTCTTATGGATACATTTCGTAGTGGTATACAGGTATATACTGGAAAGCCTCATACGGGATGGCAGATAAAAATATGTAAAACAGCAACCATCTCTCAATATCAAAGACATATATATATATGTTTATGTAGTATAGACCTCTGAATTAATTCCTGAAACAGGTGATACACACGAAACAGGCGATACACAAGTTCAGCTGGTGTTTGATGGAGGCTGACCCTACCTAGATAGTATAGCAACATAGACTGATGATAGTTTTGCTTCGAAAGTACGTACATTACATAATTGTACATAACAATTTACATTTAATGAATAAAAGTACATGTATCTTCATAATACATGAGTTATATGCATCCCTCAAATATAACCAGCCTTAAAGCATCATACATACAATGTCAATGTACCACGTACTTTCAAACTATCCTAAACCTAACTAGCCATACAGAAATTGTCTAGGAAGTAAATGTACAAAACAGTGTTGAAGCTATATAGCTAGTTATTGAAGAATATGAAACAGTTAGTTTTATTCTAGAATCAATGTTGGCTTGTTCTTGAAAATTATAGTAAAACTAAAAGTCCATTGTCAGAAGTCATAAATATGTTTCCAGTGGTGTTCTCCACACAAGGCATTGTCATGAGCAATACTGATAGCCTCAGGGCTAATGTGTGGACCTAGATTAATAATAAACATTGTATGTTAGCCAGATTCTGTGTAAACAGATTATGCTTATTCTGTTAGCACTTCTACTGACACCAATGTGTATATACTATAGATAAAGCTGCAGGCATCCTGTGGAACCTTTAACACTCCTAAATCATCATCTGTTTATATGTATGTTATATAAAGCATTGTTATCTTTCTAAAATAGCATCAGGCTTAAACCTTAGCTTATCATCACATAGCTATAGACCATGTTTGATATTGCTAGATGCTGAATCATAGTTTAAAATATCTTAAATCAAGTTTAAAATACATGTGTGTGTACATACAAAAAATACAAATTCCAGAAACACATCAAAACCATATACCACTATCTGTATTCCTACTAGATTTTCATGTACACTGTAGATTTCCAAGATTGCTTGTACTTAAAGCAACACACACAGTAGAGCTACTACATATATTGTCAATATAATTTCAAATACTTTCAAAATCAATAAAATTACATAAGCATTGAATAGGTTTTGGACAAGGTTATTTTTACCATGGACAGGCTAGGTGTACTGATACATAGTTTTTTACGTTTCATTGTAGGAGATGTGCATGCTCACTCCTGTATAGCTATACCCTGTCAGAACAGGCATATACACAGTGTGAGATTTCTTTATCTTGGGTTGAGAAGGGGGATTCCCAACTGTTGTAACTATGAATGATGTTATGTCTGAAGGCAAAAAAAACCATTGTCATGTCACATTGATATTCCAATCCTGCCATGCTAACAATGTCTTGTTTTGATCATGATAACAGTGTCTTGTTTTGATCATGATAACAGTGTCTTCTTTTGATCATGCTTACAATGTTTTGTTTTGATCATGCTAACAGTGTCTTGTTTTGATCATGCTAACAGTGTCTTGTTTTGATCATGTTAACAATGTCTTGTTTTGATCATGTTAACAATGTCTTGTTTTGATCATATTAACAATGTCTTGTTTTGATCATGATAACAATGTCTTGTTTTGATCATGTTAACAATGTCTTGTTTTGATCATGCTAACAGTGTCTTGTTTTGATCATGCTAACAGTGTCTTGTTTTGATCATGATAACAGCAAACAAAACAAACAAAATTACAGAATCATTGTTCATTTAAGTGTACAAAACACATAGTGAATACCATACAAATTAAATATCAGTATTAGATAACCACTAACATAAAATTATATTTTCATATCATTATTATAATGTTAATAGCTAGCCTATACAGGATATTTACGGCAGCTGTCATAACCTTTCGACATTTCATAGCGAAGAAATATTAAGCTGTACACTTCCAATGACATTTTTATGACAAACTGACCTTCCCACTAATAGTAAGTGTCCTAATGCAGTGATATGTCACATTTACACACTGACCTTTATAAACCTGATGACCAGTACAATAGTTCTGTAGCTGACCTTCAGGCATGGCAGTGCCATGTACACAAATCAATGCCATTACAGCTCAAGTGACCAGTGTTCTGGTCAGTGGACATTCCAAATGATCAGGCAATATGACCATCACCATCCACAATTGTATACATCCATACACACTTATAAGGGTGTATTATACTCCAATACACATTCAATAGCCATAATTCCTCTGTTTTAGAAGAGTTATATCCCCTTAGTTCATTATATTTTTACCTGTTCTATCCATCACTAAAGCATTTACCTAAATGTTACTTATCTCTAAATTCCTTTGTACTTTGTAGCCCCACCCCCATCCCCTATTAAGAAATAAAGGAATTTTAAAGGACGGGTCTTATTCCTGAATCAAGGCCTGGTATCAATACAGGTTTCTTACAAACTTATGTTTTCAGCAAATGGAAAATACATACAGTGTATGAGGCTTTATAATTGTTGAACGTTTTGACCTAATGTTAATCCATGCTGACCCTTTAAAATGTGTGTTAACATTCTGTTGGTTTTTTTTTTTTATTATATATGTATATAGAAATTCCTAGTTCAAATCATTGGTATTTTTAGTGGTACTCATTCCCTGATGCTGAATTATCTCCCCTTATGCCTGATATTTTATCACAATTTTAAATGTACATGTATATATGTAGCGGAACTGGACCATGTCGATCGTCGGCGACCAGGTAGCTCAATCGGTAGAACATCCGGCTAGTGTTCGGAGGTCCCGGGTTCGAACCCCGGTCTGGCAGTGCATTTTTCCACTCCTACTACATATAAATCTTTGCATTTTCAGCAAGAATTCATTCAATACATTTTGAAATCAATACTATAGATATTAGAGAACAGTATTTTGTACAAATTTTTGTTATTTTGCAGATAAAGTCATAAATATTTGGGGCAAAAAGAATGCAGGCCACTTGCTTACATTTTCTTGGTTACTTTAAAATTCTATGATATGGAACAATTAATGTAGTAAATGAATATTGGTGAAATACTGGTATCAACATTTTTTTATGTAATCAATTAAAACCTGCATATGAATCTTGCTTAATCATTTTACAATAAGTAATATCAATCCGATTTCATGATCATAAATAAATAATTTCCTACAGTTTTCAGTTACTCTATGACTATATATTCCCAATACAAATATTTTGATGGTAGAGATACAGAGAAAATGTCATAGTCATATAGATGTCCAAATCAGTTATTCAATGATTAATAATACATGAATATATGTATGCTGTGTGACATTGTACATGTACAGGGTTGCCATTATAAAGAGATCTACAAGTCCTGGCGGCTCGTAGATAATTAGCTGTAGCTGTCACGGTTTTCTCATAGAAACTATATACCGTATTTGACCTAATAAGGGCGCAGGGCGCGGGTAATTGACAGTGGGGGCGCCCTTATTAAGATGAGTTATTCTGAAGTTTTATAAAACAGACTATACCTTATAGCAGAATACAATGTACCAAAGGTTGTGGAAACGGTAAAATATTCAGTCATAAAAATATCCCAGATGAAGATATCTATTCATTATCATATACATGTATTAAGCTTAAACATCACTTGAATACTTGTAAACCATGCCAGCTGATCTTTAGACCAGAGAATGTGTGTTCCACCATTTATGTTCAAATGGAACTCTTTTGTGTTCTATTTATAGAAACAGGTGATTTCCCAGATCATATCAGACATCGTTTTCTTTGACCTAATAATTGATTTACAATGTCTTTTACTAGCTTTCTGTTCTGGACAAAAGTTATTTATCAACAAGAATGAAGTCTTTACTTTATCTTCAAATAAAGATGGTAAGTTATTATTTGTATGTGTGTTTAGTTTTGGGTGCTCTTTGCACTGACATGTCATCTGTAGCCTGTAGGAATACACAAAATGTGGTGAAAACATGTGTTCCAGTTACTTAATTTGCTGAAGAAAATTGAACACATAAAGTAGCAAAATATTTCACATGAATTATTACTTTTGAACACTATTTTGAAACCATTTTGACACTCAGTCGAAGATTTATTTCCTTGAAAAAAGGTAGGGGTGCCCTTATTAGGGCAGGTGCCCTTATTAGGGCAGGCGCCCTTATTAGGTCAAATACGGTATATAAATATAAGCTGACTAAAAGAGGGTAAATTATTCCAAGGTTTGTGACAAAAAAATCTTTATTTAGATTTTCGATTTTGGATTTCATAAAATGTCCATTATTACACTGGATGATAAAAACAGTACACATCAGACAAACACTATTCAGAAATGACTGAAATCATTTAGCCATTTTGGCTTTTATTACCGTAAATTTGTGTGTAAAGTGCACGGGTACATTTTTAAAGTTCATTTTCAGAAAAAAAAATGGAGCTGAATACCCCAGCATAAGTAAGAGGATAGAAATCTATAACTTATCAAAGAGACAATTTACAACAACATATGGAAACCAAACATGATATCATCCCAAATCTGGCTTGTACAAAATTTAAACTTTACGATCTTATTAGTGTTATAAGCCCATAAATAACAACAAATTACTCTGAAACTAACATAACATTTATATATATACACAATTAATGTTCATATTTGGCCATGTAATTTGAAACCCTAAAATATTTCAAGATTTGAATCTTAACATCACAAACACACTTTGAAATATACAACAAATATCATAAGCAAAAGTTTCTATAATTTGAATACAAGCTTAGACATAAGTAATGAACATTTCAATAGTATTCTAATAATTTACACTGTATATATTTACATCAGCTCATCCATGTGAAAAAATTACCCTGCCTTTATAAATACATGTATAATAAATTGACAAAAGAAGGTAGCATGCATGTGTACCACCAAAATGTGATTGAAGACTACAACTTAAAAATTAATTTTCCTCCATTTTTAAACAATCTCTGTTAAACTTGCTAGACCTGTTATGGCTGTCTGATAAAATCTGTGTCTTCTTTTAAGGTATTTATATAACGACAAAATATAGAAAGGTAAGACATGGTGTTTTTGGCTCTATAGCTTTACATGGACTGTGTTTTAAAGAACAAATATGGCATTACAGACTTCTTACATGAATGATTAACACTGTACAGTATATATACATAGTCAGTTATTTAAAAAGTTGATAATGAGTCATTAAATTCACAAGTGTGCATATGGAAGTCACATTTCCTGAATGACATTTGATAAATTGACAGTTCAAAGTATTATCTGTATTTATTTTATCAATATTAAACAGTACTATATATAAAACTATCTTTTTGTTATTTATATGTATAAATTTCTTTTATACATATATGTATGTATAAAGGAAATTTATACATATAAATAACAAAAATATATGTATAAAGGAAATTTATACATATAAATAACAAAAAGACAGTTCGATCAATATCACATTTTAATCAAACAATGATATCATTTTTTTTTAAACTTTTAACACAGAAAGCATTTCCTGTTTTTTTTAAGGTACACGTTATGTCTTAGTATTTGAAAAGACAGAGTGAGTTTTATATCAACTTACTTGGTTAAATAAACAAGAGGCCTATATATAGCTATGGGCCTTAACAGTCAACTGATTTAAATAGACCCTATTACTTTTGTAGTTTATGCATACTCACTAGGAGCATAGTGGTAGACAACAATTGGGATTGTGCAGGGATTGTGCAATGTATATATACTGTATGTTGGCCATGGCACCATCTTGGATTACTGAATGATCCAAAAATAACAACAATTCGTCATCAGGATCATTTATGCATATAGCGGACAATTAACAAACAAAGACAGGCGAAGCAAGATGACCATACTAACACACGGGTCAAATGACCTAATAAGTAGAATATAAACTTAAACATGTTCTTGCATAATTATTGCTAATACAAAAGATAAAATGAACCTTCAGACTTTTTTCTATAGTCATTATACATAGTTCATATCAATTAACAGACAATGTTTTTTGTGATGACATACATTAGATCCTATGTGTTTAATAATTGCATAATTTGGTAAATTATCTAACGTTCTGAATATGATGAATTAATCTCATTGCACTTTGTAAATCTGGTAACCTGTATTGGCAACATGTTGATACAAATATAATTACACAGGAATACAGGATTCTGCACCACAATAACAAGGAAAAGTGGTTGATGACATTTGTCGTTCTCCACCCACAACTATTGTCAATTAAATGCTGATTCAAGCTAACGCCAGGAAGAAGAAAGCATATATATACTTCAGATTCAAGTGTTGAACCCAATTAACCACAATAACATGATATCATCAATATGGAAGTAGATTTTTTAGTGAAACAATTTGTAAAATGTCCATTATACAAAAAAGACGAACAGAAACTGTCCATATCACAGAGGATTTAGCATGAAAGTTCATGTAATGTTTGGTTTTTATTGTTTAATGTTCTATCAAAATAGCTATGGTCATTTAATAAGGACATCCTCCCCTGTGTGAAAGATGTACAGTATATAAATGCATGTGGTTAGAGCATCTGTGACAGTGTGTTTTGGGTTTTTTCAAGGCTGAGGTTTGTTCGTGCATTTGTCTCCTTGTAACAATGTGGAACTGATGCTGACGTCATATAGTGCTACCTCATTGAAGCATACTGCCGAAGATATGTTTATCAATTTTATACAAAATGAACCTTTGGAAATTATTAACGTTCATGCAAATCAAATAAACTCTTGTTGAAATCAACACTATGTACATTGACATAATGATAAGTACATTGCCAATCCTTCTCCAGTCATTGACATCGTGACGACATGTCATTCCCCTACATAGATCAAGACCAATAGCTGAATGTCATGCACAATTCTATATTGAGACATATGACATCACAACATGACAAAGTCATTGCATTTTATTATAGTACACATGTCTTATTGTTTTGTTTTTTTTCTATTTCAGAACAATAGATATGAAATTATATATCATTTGTTCAAATGTTTGAAAGACTTAAAAAACACACACTTAAATCCCAAGATACAAAGCTCCAGAAGTGCTGAGACTTGGTACAGTATAGAATTGATGAGCCTGTAATTAGTTAAGTTTAAATTTGTTTTAACTCCTCATGAAATAATGTGTCGCAGATTCTCCATGGATGACTTGTGACAAGTTCAGTACAAAACAGTTCAGAAATATACGTCTGCTATGCACTGTCTGTGATGTATTTCACAATGATTGTGTGACAAATACAATCTTGGCACCAAACTTTACAAGAATTTAACTTTATATTCTACAAGAATTTCTAGGTAATATAGTTGTTGTTATTCTATTTCCTGGCAAATGATTGTTCATAAAACTCTTTTGTATCGGAATATATTTAGAGTAATAACGACCAAAATTAAGCATGAAGTAATATACAATATATGTAGGCATGTCTCCGTGTACCGCTGTAGGCTAAAATTATACAAAACGTTACAGTATGTCACGGTCCAATAGACACTGAAAACAATAATGTTCATCGCATGTTTACTGAACTAGGTCTAAGTAACTTGACCGACATTAACAAACTAGTAACTTACCCTGTTGACCAGTGTGCATTTCAAACCCTATCGGCTCCATGGCGTCTCGGCAGAGTGGCTAATATCCCGAAGTCACACCCAAAACATACACTGAGTGACAGAGCTTGTTTGAGAGGTTGCGGATTTTCAGACTCAGCAACAGACACACCCGACGCCTGTTCTGTGACTGGAACGTTGAATGTGGTTAACACGTTTGTGGACGCCAAATATCGAGTTAATTATACGAATCACATCTCCCTGGATTTTGCTATCGCGTTGGCCGCATTTTCAACCATTTTCCTAAATCAAACATTAAAAGTCCAAACAGGTTCTTCGTTCACACCCTGCCCGTGTGAAGAAAGTTCGCACTTTGGCGATAGGTGGCGCCTTTCCTGGGTTTTCTTTCTTTCCGGAAGTACTCGCAATCTTTCGTTACCTGAAGATGATAACGTCCGTGAACAAAAATATTGCAGGTGTATTTTCTATTTATAGAGGTGATCGACTGCAGGTAGATTTATAAGCTACCTAAAAATGAAAGTAGATAATCTAGGCCTATCTAGGCTAAAGCTTTATTTTTGTTACATATTGAATATAAAACGAAGTTGTGAAAAAAACCTGCCAGCACACGTGCTGAGCCTCGAACTAGCGATCCTTCGATGCTACGATCGATAGGCAATCTAGCAGACCCTAGCAGACTGCCTTTGTTTTTTTAGCCCACCATCATGAGGATCTTTCTCAAATTTCATATGTAGGTTCCCCTTGGTGCCTAGTTATCCCAGAGACCTATATACTAGTATATAGGTCTCTGGTTATCCATATTGCATTTTGAGACCAATCGGAAAACAACATGGCCGACAGGCAGCCATCTTGGATTTTGACAATTGAAGTTTGTTATCTTTATTTCTGAGAAAGTACTGAAGGGATCTTTCTCAAATTTGATATGTACAGTTGAGTGTAGACTAAAGGTTACACCCAAGTGCACTCCGAGTGCACTCCATTTGGACTTGGAGTGCACTCCGTTTGGACTCCAGGTAAACTTGGAGTGCACTCCAAGTGGACTCCGAGTCTACCTGGAGTCCTATAAGACACCATGCCTACCCCAGTTCTATAATCAGACTACATATGTATATCATATATATATATTAATACTTTGATGCTTTTAATATAATTTACATATAAATAAATAGATATTTACAAATTACTTTTGTTCTGTTAATATTACTATTAACATTTGTTTAGTCTACTAGGAATATTTCTTTTATTGTTAATACATGGTTATAATGCCTACGTGTTAAATTTATCTTTATTAAGATCCATAAAAGACAGTTATACAATTTATGCTATAATCAGGTTTCTATGAAAGTTAATTGCTTATTATTTCATATTTCATTAAGATTAAGTAAATTGTATTTCATTTTATTAAGGAATTGAAAATTATTTCCATTAGAATATTTATTACTGTACACATATCATGACTGTAAAGGAAGTTCAGATAATATATCTATATTATGTTATTGATTATTCATAATATTGAAAGTTTACAGTATTTAATGAATTTTTATTATTATATAAGACATTCTCTACATATATGTACTCAATTCAGGCAGGTAATTATACAATAAACAATCATTTTAGTTTATATAGGTTATATATTTAAATGTATCATTAGAAAAATATATATTTACAACTGTACATATTTACAAGCATTACCTAGTTAAATTAATATTCTGACATAACATACACACAAGTATGTAGTTCTGGACTACCCATAATAAATGACAGTATCCGTTTAATTGCTATTATTATTGGCCATGCATGACTGACTCTGGCCTGACACCCCTGGTACTGTGCCAGGTGAGTTTTAGGAGCCAGCTACAGGTACTGTCCTGGGTTCACCGAAATACCTGTGTCAATTTTGTCACTGTATGGCTTCAAATGATGAAGCTGTGCAAAGCAGGGTGTGTTATAACCTCAGGCCAATTAACAGGACAGTAAGATTATCTCCTGACTTGAAGGAAAGGATTGTAGCTCTCCATTTGAGAGACCTTCATCAGACCAAAATTACATGTATAAACTAAATACCAGTGTAATTAAGATGGAAATGTCAAGATAAGTTGTAAAACCATTAACAAATTGGTTAACAGGTTTAAGAAGACAAACTCTATTGAAATGAAGTCATTCTTTACTGAAATTAGAAAGTAAAAATAAGCTGTTTCTTATTACACTGTAACCTGTCTAAACTGTAAGTCATTGAGATCAAACGTATTGGCTGGTTTATGCAGGTGTCCGGTATGTAGAGGTACAATGTTGAATGATATAAGTTCCAAAAAATTAATGCAAATCAAATTAAGAAATGATGCAGTTCTTATTTTGTTATGTTCAAAAATATAAAAACATTGCTTTAAAAAATTAATTGTAAAGAAAGAGATTAAAATAAAAAAAAATATTTCAGTGTAATTCAAAATGGTATAATGAATGTAAATTCACCATTTCCCAAAACCAACCTATAGCCTTATACCCGTAATTAGTACACATTGTTCTCATCCAGGAAATAAGATTATAGAGCCTGAGGTAAAATTTGCCTCAGGGCAGTTGGACACAGCAACCTATGTACCATTTACCTGTAAAACTGACCTGTTGAAGTTTGTTCCCATTCAGTCAATATCTATCATGATATGTGTCACTCATTCATTATATGTAACAGATACAGGTCATGAATGTACAATGGTTGTTCAAGCCAATTATAAAATAATAAAGTTAAATGTTCAAACTTTAAAAAAAAATTGCATAAGGCCCGCTGCAGTTTGTGTATGGAATTACATTGTATTTACTTAACTCAAACATGAAAATTATGTTAATCTATGTTGATTTACATATTGACCTCTAATAATCTATACATGCTTCCATTATAATATCAAAGACATAAAGTAAAAGTACACCCAGTTTGAAATATTTTTTTTTTTATATTAATGACTTATAACTGTTTTAATATTATAATACTGTAATAGGAATGGACAATCATATAATTTCAAAAGTGTCAGATATCGACCGTCACAAGTATGTACCTATATTCTTTATGACCTTGGTATAGGTCAGCCTGAGTTTCCTCTAGCCCTGACACCATACCAGACATGGTGTCAATGCCAGAGGAAACTCGGGCTATGTTAAGGTAAGGTGTGATGACCAGTTTCCATCTAACAATTAAGGGGTCTTTATCTAGTTAGCTAGATGACTGTGTGTACACCTGTCCAGATCTTCACACCTTATGAGGTAAACTTGGAGGAAGGGGTCATTATTGGGGTCGAAACAAGTTAAGTTTTTATTTCATCCAAATGCAAAACAAGCATATAGGGAACAGTACAAACATTTTCATAATTATCATGACATAGACAAGTATAAGATGGCGGAGGACAATATTACCATCAATACTACTGTAATGAGATGTACAAGACATGTTGTAACTACATTGTGTTATCAATATACACTGTAAACTCACCAGTTTCAACTTATTGAATTAATATGACAAAACCGTGACATCATACATAGTAACGACACGTCATAACGGATGACGTCATACTATATAAAAAGCTACAGAAGCAACAGTGACACTGATGAAAAATGATGAATCAATAATAGCAACAAACTAAGATCAATTTAATTACTTGCAAGCAGGGCTTTTCTTTTCGCTGTAGCACGAAACAAATACTTACCCAACATATTCAAAATTTTAACAGTTTTACTCGAGAATAATTCAATATACTTATACACACTTGGTCGACAATAAAAATACTTTTTGATGTATGTCGCCCTTAATTCGGAATATGCCGGACAGAGAAGTACAAAATGCACTTCATCCTCTACGTCATTTTTATCACAGACAGTGTAAGTCTGTCTTTTCTCCACACCCCTGTAATCACTCACGCTTGATATACAGGTAAATATTCACGCATGATATACAGGTAAATAATGACCTGGAAGTTGGGGGGGGGGGGGGGGGGGGGGAGGAGGGAGGATGATGAGGCAGGGGTAACAAAAAAACGTTGGTTTACCAAATAGGAATGTAAGTCTGATGTTAAACTGTAAATCAAAATTAGACATTAGATCTGGAATACGCTATCAATGTGATAAAAAAAACCTTTCTTTTTTGTTGTATGTTAAGATAAATATAAACTGTTAGAAGAAAAGTATTTGAAATATATTAAAAACAGTCCTTTTGAGAGACCACAAACAACTACATTTTTGTTTATTGCCAATTTTCTACTAATTGACGTGGCTTGTTAAAACTTCAAATAAAAGGAATGCTATCATACATTTTTCAATGAAGTGCCAGATTTATTCATTTTATATAATTTTATATTAGAAAAAAATCAATTATATTAGATATTGTTAGTTAACCAACTAAAAATGAACCAACAAAATAATAAGATGATATATACAAAGATAAAAAAGTAACAAATATCTTATTGTTACATGTTTAAGGAGTCAAAATGTATAAGAGTATACATCTATCTATAAGTATTATGTATATATGTACATGTGATACATGTGGACCCAGGTAGGATTGGGGCCTGATAGGACTCCAGGTAAACTTGGAGTGCACTTGGAGTGCACTCCAAGTTTACCTGGAGTCCAAACGGAGTGCACTCCGAGTCCAAACGGAGTGCACTCGGAGTGCACTTTGTGTAACCTTTAGTCTACACTCAACTGTAGTTTCCCCTTGGTGCCTAGTTATGTATATTGCATTTTGAGACCAATCGGAAAACAACATGGCCGACAGGCAGCCATCTTAGATTTTGACAATTGAAGATTGTTATCGCTATTTCTGAGAAAGTACTGAAGGGATCTTTCTCAAATTTCATATGTAGGTTCCCCTTGGTGCCAAGTTATGCACATTGCATTTTGAGACCAATCGGAAAACAACATGGCCGACAGGCAGCCATCTTTGATTTTGACAATTGAAGTTTGTTATCGCTATTTCTGAAAAAGTACTGAAGGGACCTTTCTCAAATTTCATATGTAGGTTCCCCTTGGTGCCAAGTTATGCACATTGCATTTTGAGACCAATCGAAAAACAACATGGCCGACAGGTAGCCATCTTGGATTTTGACAATTGAAGTTTGTTATCGCTATTTCTGAGAAAGCACTGAAGGGACCTTTGTCAAATTTCGTATGTAGGTTCCCCTTGGTTCCTAGTTATGCATATTGCATTTTGAGTCCATTTGGAAAACAACATGGCCGACAGGCAGCCATGTTGGATTTTGACAATTGAAGTTTGTTATCGCTATTTCTCAGAAAGCACTGAAGGGATCTTTCTAAAATTTCATATGTAGGTTCCCCTTGGTGCCTACTTATGCATATTGCATTTTGAGACCAATCAGAAAACAACATGGCCGACAGGCAGCCATCTTGGATTTTGACAATTGAATATTGTTATCGCTATTTCTCAGAAAGTACTGAAGGGATCTTTCTCAAATTTCATATGTAGGTTCCCCATGGTGCCTAGTTATGCATATTGCATTTTGAGACCAATTGGAAAACAACATGGCCGACAGGCAGCCATCTTGGATTTTGACAATTGAAGATTGTTATCGCTATTTCTGAGAAAGTACTGAAGGGATCTTTCTCAAATTTCATATATAGCTTCCCCTTGTTTGAAAAGTACTAGAGGGATGTTTCTCAATTTACAAAGATAAGTAAAAGGAAGGGAAAAATAGAGAAAAGATCAATCTGACATGGAACCTATAAAGATCGTTCAATGGTGGGCGCCAAGATCCCTCTGGGATCTCTTGTTTCAATAGGGACGAAAGGGATGCATTTTTGCTGTAAAAGAAAGATCGGGTCTGTAGAGATGCATAAAATAGACATGGAAATAAAAAGCAATAAAATGTGGGTCTAGGATAACTTTGGGCTAACTGTTTATCATCCGGATCAAGTGATATCCGTGGTATCATTTGGAAGTAGACGATGGCATATTAGTATTATTATGAATATAGGATATTGAAAGGTTCCCCGTTTAATATAACAAATATTTCACGAGTATGACAGAATATTTCGATATTTTTGTATATCACAATCACAATCACGATTATATCATTACCAGAGGAAAATACCTAGCTGCCAACCCGTACCGGCATATCTTTGTCCGCCCTTTGTTTTTTAAACCATGATGCATCAATTTCCCCCCTGCACTTTATGCTTCATAGAAGTACAAAAGAAGAAACTAATGCATCAAGTATCAGTTTCCCCGTCTGTACTTTATACTCTACATCTCAGTTTCCCCCTCTGTACTTTATACTCTACATCTCAGTTTCCCCCTCTGTACTTTATACTCTACATCTCAGTTTCCCTGTCTGTACTTTATACTCTACATCTCAGTTTCCCCCTCTGTACTTTATACTCTACATCTCAGTTTCCCCCTCTGTACTTTATACTCTACATCTCAGTTTCCCCCTCTGTACTTTATTCTCTACATCTCAGTTTCCCCGTCTGTACTTTATACTCTACATCTCAGTTTCCCCCTCTGTACTTTATACTCTAAATCCAAGTTTCCCCTCTGTACTTTATACTCTAAATCCAAGTTTCCCCGTTTGTATTTATACTCTACATCTCAGTTTCTTCCTCTGTACTTTATACTCTACATCTCAGTTTCCCCCTCTGTATTTTATACTCTACATCTCAGTTTCCCTTTCTATACTTTATACTCTACATCTCAGTTTCTTCCTCTGTACTTTATACTCTACATATCAGTTTTCCCCGTCTGTACTTTATACTCTAAATCCAAGTTTCCCCGTTTGTATTTATACTCTACATCTCAGTTTCTTCCTCTGTACTTATACTCTACATCTTAGTTTTCCCTCTGTACTTTATACTCTACATCTCAGTTTCTTCCTCTGTACTTATACTCTACATCTTAGTTTTCCCTCTGTACTTATACTCTACATCTTGGTTTCCCCCTCTGTACTTTATACTCTACATCTCAGTTTCTTCCTCTGTATTTTATACTCTACATCTCAGTTTCCCTTTCTGTACTTATACTCTACATCTTAGTTTTCCCTCAGTACTTTATACTCTACATCTCAGTTTTCTCCTCTGTACTTATACTCTGCATGTCAGTTTCCCCCTCTGTACTTTATACTCTACATCTCAGTTTTCTCCTCTGTACTTTATACTCTACATCTCAGTTTCCCCCTCTGTACTTTATACTCTACATCTCAGTTTCCCCCTCTGTACTTATACTCTACATCTCAGTTTCCCCGTCTGTACTTTATACTCTACATCTCAGTTTCTTCCTCTGTACTTTATACTCTACATCTCAGTTTCCCCGTCTGTACTTTATACTCTACATCTCAGTTTTCCCTCTGTACTTTATACTCTACATCTCAGTTTCCCTGTCTGTACTTTATACTCTACATCTCAGTTTCTTCCTCTGTACTTTATACTCTACATCTCAGTTTCCCTGTCTGTACTTTATACTCTACATCTCAGTTTTCCTGTCTGTACTTTATACTTTACATCTCAGTTTCCCGTCTGTACTTTATTCTCTACATCTCAGTTTTCCCTCTGTACTTTATACTCTACATCTCAGTTTCCCTGTCTGTACTTTATACTCTACATCTCAGTTTCTTCCTCTGTACTTTATACTCTTCATCTCAGTTTTCCCCGTCTGTACTTTATACTCTAAATCCAAGTTTCCCCGTTTGTATTTATACTCTACATCTCAGTTTCTTCCTCTGTACTTTATACTTTACATCTTAGTTTTCCCTCAGTACTTTATACTCTACATCTCAGTTTCTTCCTCTGTACTTTATACTCTACATCTCAGTTTTTCCCTCTGTATTTTATACTCTACATCTCAGTTTCCCTTTCTATACTTTATACTCTACATCTCAGTTTCTTCCTCTGTACTTTATACTCTACATCTCAGTTTTCCCCGTCTGTACTTTATACTCTAAATCCAAGTTTCCCCGTTTGTATTTATACTCTACATCTCAGTTTCTTCCTCTGTACTTTATACTCTACATCTTAGTTTTCCCTCAGTACTTTATACTCTACATCTCAGTTTCTTCCTCTGTACTTTATACTCTATATCTCAGTTTCCCCCTCTGTACTTATACTCTACATCTTAGTTTCCCCTCTGTACTTTATACTCTACATCTCAGTTTCTTCCTCTGTACTTTATACTCTATATCTCAGTTTCCCCCTCTGTACTTATACTCTACATCTCAGTTTTCCTGTCTGTACTTTATACTTTACATCTCAGTTTCCCCGTCTGTACTTTATACTTTACATCTCAGTTTCCCCGTCTGTATTTTATACTCTACATCTCAGTTTCCCCGTCTGTACTTTATTCTCTACATCTCAGTTTCCTGTCTCTACTTTATACTCTACATCTTGGTTTCCCCCTCTGTACTTTACACTCTACATCTGTTTCCCCGTCTGTACTTTATACTCTACATCTCAGTTTCCTGTCTCTACTTTATACTCTACATCTTGGTTTCCCCCTCTGTACTTTACACTCTACATCTGTTTCCCCCTCTGTACTTTACACTCTACATCAGTTTCCCCGTCTGTACTTTATACTCTACATCTCAGTTTCCCCGTCTGTACTTTATACTCTACATCTCAGTTTCCCCTCTGTACTTTATACTCTACATCTCAGTTTCTTCCTCTGTACTTTATACTCTACATCTCAGTTTCCCCCTCTGTACTTTATACTCTACATCTCAGTTTCCCCGTCTGTACTTTATACTCTACATCTCAGTGTCTTCCTCTGTATTTTATACTCTACATCTCAGTTTCCCTTTCTGTACTTATACTCTACATCTTAGTTTTCCCTCAGTACTTTATACTCTACATCTCAGTTTCTTCCTCTGTACTTTATACTCTACATCTCAGTTTCTTCCTCTGTACTTTATACTCTACATCTCAGTTTCCCCCTCTGTACTTTATACTCTACATCTCAGTTTCCCCTCTGTACTTTATACTCTACATCTCAGTTTCTTCCTCTGTACTTTATACTCTACATCTCAGTTTCCCCCTCTGTACTTTATACTCTACATCTCAGTTTCCCCGTCTGTACTTTATACTCTACATCTCAGTGTCTTCCTCTGTATTTTATACTCTACATCTCAGTTTCCCTTTCTGTACTTATACTCTACATCTTAGTTTTCCCTCAGTACTTTATACTCTACATCTCAGTTTCTTCCTCTGTACTTTATACTCTATATCTCAGTTTCCCCCTCTGTACTTATACTCTACATCTCAGTTTCTTCCTCTGTACTTATACTCTACATCTCAGTTTCCCCCTCTGTACTTTACACTCTACATCTCAGTTTCTTGTCTGTACTTTATACTCTACATCTCAGTTTCTTGTCTGTACTTTATACTCTAAATCCAAGTTTCCCCGTTTGTATTTATACTCTACATCTCAGTTTCTTCCTCTGTACTTTATACTCTACATCTCAGTTTCCCCTCTGTACTTTATACTCTACATCTCAGTTTCCCCTCTGTACTTTATACTCTACATCTCAGTTTCTTCCTCTGTATTTTATACTCTACATCTCAGTTTCCCTTTCTGTACTTCATACTCTACATCTTAGTTTTCCCTCAGTACTTTATACTCTACATCTCAGTTTCTTCCTCTGTACTTTATACTCTACATCTCAGTTTCCCTGTCTGTACTTTATACTCTACATCTCAGTTTCTTCCTCTGTACTTTATACTCTATATCTCAGTTTCCCCCTCTGTACTTTATACTCTACATCTCAGTTTCCCCTCTGTACTTTATACTCTACATCTTAGTTTTCCCTCTGTTTTTTTATACTCTACATCTCAGCTTCTTCCTCTGTACTTATACTCTACATCTTAGTTTCCCCTCTGTACTTTATACTCTACATCTCAGTTTCCCCTCTGTACTTTATACTCTACATCTTAGTTTTCCCTCTGTTTTTTTATACTCTACATCTCAGTTTCCCCCTCTGTACTTTACACTCTACATATCAGTTTCCCCGTCTGTACTTATACTCTACATCTTAGTTTTCCCTCTGTACTTTATACTCTACATCTCAGTTTCTTCCTCTGTACTTTATACTCTATATCTCAGTTTTCCCTCTGTACTTTATACTCTATATCTCAGTTTCCCCCTCTGTACTTTATACTCTACATCTCAGTTTTCCCTCTGTACTTTATACTCTACATCTCAGTTTCTTCCTCTGTATTTTATACTCTACATCTCAGTTTCTTGTCTGTACTTTATACTCTACATCTCAGTTTCTTCCTCTGTACTTTATACTCTACATCTCAGTTTCCCCTCTGTACTTTATACTCTACATCTCAGTTTCTTCCTCTGTATTTTATACTCTACATCTCAGTTTCCCTTTCTGTACTTATACTCTACATCTTAGTTTTCCCTCAGTACTTTATACTCTACATCTCAGTTTCTTCCTCTGTACTTTATACTCTACATCTTAGTTTTCCCTCTGTACTTTATACTCTACATCTCAGTTTCTTCCTCTGTACTTTATACTCTACATCTTAGTTTTCCCTCTGTACTTTATACTCTACATCTCAGTTTCCCTTTCTGTACTTATACTCTACATCTTAGTTTTCCCTCAGTACTTTATACTCTACATCTCAGTTTCTTCCTCTGTACTTTATACTCTACATCTTAGTTTTCCCTCAGTACTTTATACTCTACATCTCAGTTTCCCCGTCTGTACTTTATACTCTACATCTCAGTTTCCCCTCTGTACTTTATACTCTACATCTCAGTTTCCCCTCTGTACTTTATACTCTACATCTCAGTTTCCCCTCTGTACTTATACTCTACATCTTAGTTTTCCCTCAGTACTTTATACTCTACATCTCAGTTTCCCTTTCTGTACTTATACTCTACATCTTAGTTTTCCCTCAGTACTTTATACTCTACATCTCAGTTTCCCCGTCTGTACTTTATACTCTACATCTCAGTTTCCCCTCTGTACTTATACTCTACATCTCAGTTTCCCCTCTGTACTTTATACTCTACATCTCAGTTTCCCTTTCTGTACTTATACTCTACATCTTAGTTTTCCCTCAGTACTTTATACTCTACATCTCAGTTTCTTCCTCTGTACTTTATACTCTACATCTTAGTTTTCCCTCAGTACTTTATACTCTACATCTCAGTTTCCCCGTCTGTACTTTATACTCTACATCTCAGTTTCCCCCTCTGTACTTTATACTCTACATCTCAGTTTCCCCCTCTGTACTTTATACTCTACATCTCAGTTTCCCCCTCTGTACTTTATACTCTACATCTCAGTTTCTTCCTCTGTACTTTATACTCTACATCTTAGTTTTCCCTCTGTACTTATACTCTTCATCTTAGTTTCTTCCTTTGTACTTACACTCTACATCTCAGTTTCCCCGTCAGTACTTTATACTCTACATCTCAGTTTCCCCCTCTGTACTTTATACTCTACATCTCAGTTTCCCCGTCTGTACTTTATACTCTACATCTCAGTTTCCCCCTCTGTACTTTATACTCTACATCTCAGTTTCCCCCTCTGTACTTTATACTCTACATCTCAGTTTCCCCCTCTGTACTTTATGCTCTACATCTCAGTTTCCCCCTCTGTACTTTATACTCTACATCTCAGTTTCCCCCTCTGTACTTTATACTCTACATCTCAGTTTCCCCGTCTGTACTTTATACTCTACATCTCAGTTTCCCCCTCTGTACTTTATACTCTACATCTTAGTTTCTCCATCTCTACTTTATACTCTACATCTCAGTTTCCCCCTCTGTACTTTATACTCTACATCTCAGTTTCCCCCTCTGTACTTTATACTCTACATCTTAGTTTCTCCATCTCTACTTTATACTCTACATCTCAGTTTCCTGTCTCTACTTTATACTCTACATCTCAGTTTCCTGTCTCTACTTTATACTCTACATCTCAGTTTCCCCGTCTGTACTTTATACTCTACATCTCAGTTTTCCTGTCTGTACTTTATACTCTACATCTCAGTTTCCCCTTCTATACTTTATACTCTACATCTCAGTTTCCTGTCTCTACTTTATACTCTACATCTCAGTTTCCCCGTCTGTACTTTATTCTCTACATCTCAGTTTCCCCCTCTGTACTTTATACTCTACATCTCAGTTTCCCCCTCTGTACTTTATACTCTACGTCACCGATTCTTTCTCTAATTCATATCTCCGTTTCTCTCTCAAGTTTTTCTCCGATGACTTGATGGTTGGGCCAGAGACTGGTGTAACGCTATGCAGGATATTGGTTATCTGTAGTTTAATGTGCCCCGTTCTATCAGAGTTGCTTCCCTTTGTTTCACAGTGACAGTTCGGATGGCATAGCATTAGCTCGACAGCCTATTGTTCCCCCAAGAATGTACAGTTATAGATATATTTGAATACAATGCACCATGGATATTTTACTAGGTAATACTTTTATGTTTAAATATATAATATTAAATAATGGTTTTATTTAGTGTGATGTAATGCAATGAAAGGTGTGTTACAGAGAAGCTCGTAGAGTAAGACCTTGTATTAGGGCAAATTGTATTCCAAAATGTAACTGTGGCTTTGTATATTTCTAATATAATATGTATTATACAAACACACGAAAAAATAAATTCATGTAGCATTACGTTGTTATATTGGTAGTAATTTTGTCAGGCTTTCATATTAGTCATCATCATAAATTGCGTAATAGATAATTTAAAAGGTGTTGACAAATGTGACTGAATTCACCGATGAGTCTTGTTTATAAGGTTAAAAGATTAAATCCCATACATGGCATCTTTCATTAGGTGTGGTCAAAATGCAGGTACTGTATTTTGATTAGACACTTGGTACCAGAATGTCTGGAACTAAATAAAATGGGAATAATTGGACACCCATGGTAAAGTTGGCTAGCCATCAAATTTTGGCGGTCACGTCAAAATCCACATAAATATGGGTCACTTTGAATACTTGTCAGTTGGGGTACCGCAGAGGATCTGGATGGACAGATTGATAACATACACGTAGGCCTGTGAAGAAACTTTGACCGTTTAATAAAGGAACCAAGCTGAGGTTAGAAGTAAAAGAACTTGATAAGAAATTTACCATTACATGATCAAGAACTGTAGATCAAGGCCAGGCCAGAGATAGACTTCCAGTGTGCAACATTTAATGCACCATTTAAAAATCGAACAAGAGATCCCAGAGGGATCTTGGCGCCCACCATTGAATGATCTTTATAGGTTCCATGTCGGATTGATCTTTTCTATATTTTTCCCTTCCTCTAAGTCTTACTAATCTGTGTAAATTCAGAAACAGACCTCTAGTACTTTTCAAACAAAGGGAACCTATATAACAAATTTAAGATTTAGCGATAATGGCTGTCTGTCGGCCATGTTGTTTTCAGATTGGTCCAAAAATGCAATACCAGGGACCAAGGGGAACCTACATATGAAATTTGAGAAAGATCCTTTCAGCAATTTCTGAGAAATATAGCGATAACAAACTTCAATAGTCAAAATCAAAGATGGCTGCCTCTCGGCCATGTTGTTTTCTGATCGGTCCCAAAATGCAATATGCATAATAAGAAACCAAGAGGAACCTACAAATGAAATTTGAGAAAGATCCCTTCAGTACTTTCTGAGAAATAGCGATAACAAACTTCAATTGTCAAAATCAAAGATGGCTGCCTGTCTGCCATGTTGTTTTCCTATTGGTCCCAAAATGCAATATGCATAACGAGGCACCAAGGGGAACCTACATATGAAATTTGAGAAAGATCCCTTCATTACTTTCTGAGAAATAGCGATAACAAACTTCAATTGTCAAAATCCAAGATGGCTGCCTGTTGGCCATGTTGTTTTCTGATTTGTCTCAAAACGCAATATGCATAACTAGGCACCAAGAGGAACCTACATATGAAATTTGAGAAAGATCCCTTCAGTGCTTTCTGAGAAATAGCGATAACAAACTTCAATTGTCAAAATCCAAGATGGCTGCCTGTCGGCCATGTTGTTTTCCTATCGGTCTCAAAATGCAATATGCATAACTAAGCACCAAGAGGAACCTACATGTGAAATTTGAGAAAGATCCCTTAAGTGCTTTCTGAGAAATAGTGATAACAAACTTCAATTTTCAAAATCCAAGATGGCTGCCTGTCGGCCATGTTGTTTTCCTATCGGTCTCAAAATGCAATATGCATAACTAAGCACCAAGAGGAACCTACATGTGAAATTTGAGAAAGATCCCTTAAGTGCTTTCTGAGAAATAGTGATAACAAACTTCAATTTTCAAAATCCAAGATGGCTGCCTGTCGGCCATGTTGTTTTCCTATCGGTCTCAAAATGCAATATGCATAACTAAGCACCAAGAGGAACCTACTTGTGAAATTTGAGAAAGATCCCTTTAGTGCTTTCTGAGAAATAGTGATAACAAACTTCAATTGTCAAAATCCAAGATGGCTGCCTGTCGGCCATGTTGTTTTCCCATTAGTCTCAAAATGCAATATGCATAACTAAGCACCGAGAGGAACCTACATATGAAATTTGAGAAAGATCCCTTCAGTACTTTCTCAGAAATAGCGATAACAATCTTCAATTGTCAAAATTCAAGATGGCTGCCTGTCGGCCATGTTGTTTTCCGATCGGTCTCAAAATGCAATATGCATAACTAGGCACCGAGGGGAACCTACATATGAAATTTGAGAATGATCCCTTCATTACTTTCTGAGAAATAGCGATAACAAACTTCAATTGTCAAAATCCAAGATGGCTGTCTGTTGGCCATGTTGTTTTCTGATTTGTCTCAAAACGCAATATGCATAACTAGGCACCAAGAGGAACCTACATATGAAATTTGAGAAAGATCCCTTCAGCACTTTCTGAGAAATAGCGATAACAAACTTCAATTGTCAAAATCCAAGATGGCTGCCTGTCGGCCATGTTGTTTTCCTATCGGTCTCAAAATGCAATATGCATAACTAAGCACTAAGAGGAACCTACATGTGAAATTTGAGAAAGATCCCTTTAGTGCTTTCTGAGAAATAGTGATAACACTTTGAACACTTGTCAGTTGGGGTACCGCCGAGGATCTGGATGGACAGATTGATAACATACACGTAGGCCTGTGAAGAAACTTTGACCGTTTAATAAAGGAACCAAGCTGAGGTTAGAAGTAAAAGAACTTGATAAGAAATTTACCATTACATGATCAAGAACTGTAGATCAAGGCCAGGCCAGAGATAGACTTCCAGTGTGCAACATTTAATGCACCATTTAAAAATCGAACAAGAGATCCCAGAGGGATCTTGGCGCCCACCATTGAATGATCTTTATAGGTTCCATGTCGGATTGATCTTTTCTATATTTTTCCCTTCCTCTAAGTCTTACTAATCTGTGTAAATTCAGAAACAGACCTCTAGTACTTTTCAAACAAAGGGAACCTATATAACAAATTTAAGATTTAGCGATAATGGCTGTCTGTCGGCCATGTTGTTTTCAGATTGGTCCAAAAATGCAATACCAGGGACCAAGGGGAACCTACATATGAAATTTGAGAAAGATCCTTTCAGCAATTTCTGAGAAATATAGCGATAACAAACTTCAAAAGTCAAAATCAAAGATGGCTGCCTCTCGGCCATGTTGTTTTCTGATCGGTCCCAAAATGCAATATGCATAATAAGAAACCAAGAGGAACCTACAAATGAAATTTGAGAAAGATCCCTTCAGTACTTTCTGAGAAATAGCGATAACAAACTTCAATTGTCAAAATCCAAGATGGCTGCCTGTTGGCCATGTTGTTTTCTGATTTGTCTCAAAACGCAATATGCATAACTAGGCACCAAGAGGAACCTACATATGAAATTTGAGAAAGATCCCTTCAGTGCTTTCTGAGAAATAGCGATAACAAACTTCAATTGTCAAAATCCAAGATGGCTGCCTGTCGGCCATGTTGTTTTCCTATCGGTCTCAAAATGCAATATGCATAACTAAGCACCAAGAGGAACCTACATGTGAAATTTGAGAAAGATCCCTTTAGTGCTTTCTGAGAAATAGTGATAACAAACTTCAATTGTCAAAATCCAAGATGGCTGCCTGTCGGCCATGTTGTTTTCCCATTAGTCTCAAAATGCAATATGCATAACTAAGCACCGAGAGGAACCTACATATGAAATTTGAGAAAGATCCCTTCAGTACTTTCTCAGAAATAGCGATAACAATCTTCAATTGTCAAAATTCAAGATGGCTGCCTGTCGGCCATGTTGTTTTCCGATCGGTCTCAAAATGCAATATGCATAACTAGGCACCGAGGGGAACCTACATATGAAATTTGAGAATGATCCCTTCATTACTTTCTGAGAAATAGCGATAACAAACTTCAATTGTCAAAATCCAAGATGGCTGTCTGTTGGCCATGTTGTTTTCTGATTTGTCTCAAAACGCAATATGCATAACTAGGCACCAAGAGGAACCTACATATGAAATTTGAGAAAGATCCCTTCAGCACTTTCTGAGAAATAGCGATAACAAACTTCAATTGTCAAAATCCAAGATGGCTGCCTGTCGGCCATGTTGTTTTCCTATCGGTCTCAAAATGCAATATGCATAACTAAGCACTAAGAGGAACCTACATGTGAAATTTGAGAAAGATCCCTTTAGTGCTTTCTGAGAAATAGTGATAACACTTTGAACACTTGTCAGTTGGGGTACCGCCGAGGATCTGGATGGACAGATTGATAACATACACGTAGGCCTGTGAAGAAACTTTGACCGTTTAATAAAGGAACCAAGCTGAGGTTAGAAGTAAAAGAACTTGATAAGAAATTTACCATTACATGATCAAGAACTGTAGATCAAGGCCAGGCCAGAGATAGACTTCCAGTGTGCAACATTTAATGCACCATTTAAAAATCGAACAAGAGATCCCAGAGGGATCTTGGCGCCCACCATTGAATGATCTTTATAGGTTCCATGTCGGATTGATCTTTTCTATATTTTTCCCTTCCTCTAAGTCTTACTAATCTGTGTAAATTCAGAAACAGACCTCTAGTACTTTTCAAACAAAGGGAACCTATATAACAAATTTAAGATTTAGCGATAATGGCTGTCTGTCGGCCATGTTGTTTTCAGATTGGTCCAAAAATGCAATACCAGGGACCAAGGGGAACCTACATATGAAATTTGAGAAAGATCCTTTCAGCAATTTCTGAGAAATATAGCGATAACAAACTTCAAAAGTCAAAATCAAAGATGGCTGCCTCTCGGCCATGTTGTTTTCTGATCGGTCCCAAAATGCAATATGCATAATAAGAAACCAAGAGGAACCTACAAATGAAATTTGAGAAAGATCCCTTCAGTACTTTCTGAGAAATAGCGATAACAAACTTCAATTGTCAAAATCCAAGATGGCTGCCTGTCTGCCATGTTGTTTTCCTATTGGTCCCAAAATGCAATATGCATAACGAGGCACCAAGGGGAACCTACATATGAAATTTGAGAATGATCCCTTCATTACTTTCTGAGAAATAGCGATAACAAACTTCAATTGTCAAAATCCAAGATGGCTGCCTGTTGGCCATGTTGTTTTCTGATTTGTCTCAAAACGCAATATGCATAACTAGGCACCAAGAGGAACCTACATATGAAATTTGAGAAAGATCCCTTCAGTGCTTTCTGAGAAATAGCGATAACAAACTTCAATTGTCAAAATCCAAGATGGCTGCCTGTCGGCCATGTTGTTTTCCTATCGGTCTCAAAATGCAATATGCATAACTAAGCACCAAGAGGAACCTACATGTGAAATTTGAGAAAGATCCCTTTAGTGCTTTCTGAGAAATAGTGATAACAAACTTCAATTTTCAAAATCCAAGATGGCTGCCTGTCGGCCATGTTGTTTTCCTATCGGTCTCAAAATGCAATATGCATAACTAAGCACCAAGAGGAACCTACTTGTGAAATTTGAGAAAGATCCCTTTAGTGCTTTCTGAGAAATAGTGATAACAAACTTCAATTGTCAAAATCCAAGATGGCTGCCTGTCGGCCATGTTGTTTTCCCATTAGTCTCAAAATGCAATATGCATAACTAAGCACCGAGAGGAACCTACATATGAAATTTGAGAAAGATCCCTTCAGTACTTTCTCAGAAATAGCGATAACAATCTTCAATTGTCAAAATTCAAGATGGCTGCCTGTCGGCCATGTTGTTTTCCGATCGGTCTCAAAATGCAATATGCATAACTAGGCACCGAGGGGAACCTACATATGAAATTTGAGAAAGATCCCTTCAACACTTTCTGAGAAATAGCGATAACAAACTTCAATTGTCAAAATCCAAGATGGCTGCCTGTCTGCCATGTTGTTTTCCTATTGGTCCTAAAATGCAATATGCATAACGAGGCACCAAGGGGAACCTACATATGAAATTTGAGAATGATCCCTTCATTACTTTCTGAGAAATAGCGATAACAAACTTCAATTGTCAAAATCCAAGATGGCTGCCTGTTGGCCATGTTGTTTTCTGATTTGTCTCAAAACGCAATATGCATAACTAGGCACCAAGAGGAACCTACATATGAAATTTGAGAAAGATCCCTTCAGCACTTTCTGAGAAATAGCGATAACAAACTTCAATTGTCAAAATCCAAGATGGCTGCCTGTCGGCCATGTTGTTTTCCTATCGGTCTCAAAATGCAATATGCATAACTAAGCACTAAGAGGAACCTACATGTGAAATTTGAGAAAGATCCCTTTAGTGCTTTCTGAGAAATAGTGATAACACTTTGAACACTTGTCAGTTGGGGTACCGCCGAGGATCTGGATGGACAGATTGATAACATACACGTAGGCCTGTGAAGAAACTTTGACCGTTTAATAAAGGAACCAAGCTGAGGTTAGAAGTAAAAGAACTTGATAAGAAATTTACCATTACATGATCAAGAACTGTAGATCAAGGCCAGGCCAGAGATAGACTTCCAGTGTGCAACATTTAATGCACCATTTAAAAATCGAACAAGAGATCCCAGAGGGATCTTGGCGCCCACCATTGAATGATCTTTATAGGTTCCATGTCGGATTGATCTTTTCTATATTTTTCCCTTCCTCTAAGTCTTACTAATCTGTGTAAATTCAGAAACAGACCTCTAGTACTTTTCAAACAAAGGGAACCTATATAACAAATTTAAGATTTAGCGATAATGGCTGTCTGTCGGCCATGTTGTTTTCAGATTGGTCCAAAAATGCAATACCAGGGACCAAGGGGAACCTACATATGAAATTTGAGAAAGATCCTTTCAGCAATTTCTGAGAAATATAGCGATAACAAACTTCAAAAGTCAAAATCAAAGATGGCTGCCTCTCGGCCATGTTGTTTTCTGATCGGTCCCAAAATGCAATATGCATAATAAGAAACCAAGAGGAACCTACAAATGAAATTTGAGAAAGATCCCTTCAGTACTTTCTGAGAAATAGCGATAACAAACTTCAATTGTCAAAATCCAAGATGGCTGCCTGTCTGCCATGTTGTTTTCCTATTGGTCCTAAAATGCAATATGCATAACGAGGCACCAAGGGGAACCTACATATGAAATTTGAGAAAGATCCCTTCATTACTTTCTGAGAAATAGCGATAACAAACTTCAATTGTCAAAATCCAAGATGGCTGCCTGTTGGCCATGTTGTTTTCTGATTTGTCTCAAAACGCAATATGCATAACTAGGCACCAAGAGGAACCTACATATGAAATTTGAGAAAGATCCCTTCAGTGCTTTCTGAGAAATAGCGATAACAAACTTCAATTGTCAAAATCCAAGATGGCTGCCTGTCGGCCATGTTGTTTTCCTATCGGTCTCAAAATGCAATATGCATAACTAAGCACCAAGAGGAACCTACTTGTGAAATTTGAGAAAGATCCCTTTAGTGCTTTCTGAGAAATAGTGATAACAAACTTCAATTGTCAAAATCCAAGATGGCTGCCTGTCGGCCATGTTGTTTTCCCATTAGTCTCAAAATGCAATATGCATAACTAAGCACCGAGAGGAACCTACATATGAAATTTGAGAAAGATCCCTTCAGTACTTTCTCAGAAATAGCGATAACAAACTTCAATTGTCAAAATCCAAGATGGCTGCCTGTCGGCCATGTTGTTTTCCGATCGGTCTCAAAATGCAATATGCATAACTAGGCACCGAGGGAAACCTACATATGAAATTTGAGAAAGATCCCTTCAACACATTCTGAGAAATAGCGATAACAAACTTCAATTGTCAAAATCCAAGATGGCTGCCTGTCTGCCATGTTGTTTTCCTATTGGTCCTAAAATGCAATATGCATAACGAGGCACCAAGGGGAACCTACATATGAAATTTGAGAATGATCCCTTCATTACTTTCTGAGAAATAGCGATAACAAACTTCAATTGTCAAAATCCAAGATGGCTGCCTGTTGGCCATGTTGTTTTCTGATTTGTCTCAAAACGCAATATGCATAACTAGGCACCAAGAGGAACCTACATATGAAATTTGAGAAAGATCCCTTCAGTGCTTTCTGAGAAATAGCGATAACAAACTTCAATTGTCAAAATCCAAGATGGCTGCCTGTCGGCCATGTTGTTTTCCTATCGGTCTCAAAATGCAATATGCATAACTAAGCACCAAGAGGAACCTACATGTGAAATTTGAGAAAGATCCCTTTAGTGCTTTCTGAGAAATAGTGATAACAAACTTCAATTGTCAAAATCCAAGATGGCTGCCTGTCGGCCATGTTGTTTTCCTATCGGTCTCAAAATGCAATATGCATAACTAAGCACCAAGAGGAACCTACTTGTGAAATTTGAGAAAGATCCCTTTAGTGCTTTCTGAGAAATAGTGATAACAAACTTCAATTGTCAAAATCCAAGATGGCTGCCTGTCGGCCATGTTGTTTTCCCATTAGTCTCAAAATGCAATATGCATAACTAAGCACCGAGAGGAACCTACATATGAAATTTGAGAAAGATCCCTTCAGTACTTTCTCAGAAATAGCGATAACAAACTTCAATTGTCAAAATCCAAGATGGCTGCCTGTCTGCCATGTTGTTTTCCTATTGGTCCTAAAATGCAATATGCATAACGAGGCACCAAGGGGAACCTACATATGAAATTTGAGAATGATCCCTTCATTACTTTCTGAGAAATAGCGATAACAAACTTCAATTGTCAAAATCCAAGATGGCTGTCTGTTGGCCATGTTGTTTTCTGATTTGTCTCAAAACGCAATATGCATAACTAGGCACCAAGAGGAACCTACATATGAAATTTGAGAAAGATCCCTTCAGCACTTTCTGAGAAATAGCGATAACAAACTTCAATTGTCAAAATCCAAGATGGCTGCCTGTCGGCCATGTTGTTTTCCTATCGGTCTCAAAATGCAATATGCATAACTAAGCACTAAGAGGAACCTACATGTGAAATTTGAGAAAGATCCCTTTAGTGCTTTCTGAGAAATAGTGATAACACTTTGAACACTTGTCAGTTGGGGTACCGCCGAGGATCTGGATGGACAGATTGATAACATACACGTAGGCCTGTGAAGAAACTTTGACCGTTTAATAAAGGAACCAAGCTGAGGTTAGAAGTAAAAGAACTTGATAAGAAATTTACCATTACATGATCAAGAACTGTAGATCAAGGCCAGGCCAGAGATAGACTTCCAGTGTGCAACATTTAATGCACCATTTAAAAATCGAACAAGAGATCCCAGAGGGATCTTGGCGCCCACCATTGAATGATCTTTATAGGTTCCATGTCGGATTGATCTTTTCTATACTTTTCCCTTCCTCTAAGTCTTACTAATCTGTGTAAATTCAGAAACAGCCCTCTAGTACTTTTCAAACAAAGGGAACCTATATAACAAATTTAAGATTTAGCGATAATGGCTGTCTGTCGGCCATGTTGTTTTCAGATTGGTCCAAAAATGCAATACCAGGGACCAAGGGGAACCTACGAATGAAATTTGAGAAAGATCCTTTCAGCAATTTCTGAGAAATATAGCGATAACAAACTTCAAAAGTCAAAATCAAAGATGGCTGCCTCTCGGCCATGTTGTTTTCTGATCGGTCCCAAAATGCAATATGCATAATAAGAAACCAAGAGGAACCTACAAATGAAATTTGAGAAAGATCCCTTCAGTACTTTCTGAGAAATAGCGATAACAAACTTCAATTGTCAAAATCCAAGATGGCTGCCTGTCTGCCATGTTGTTTTCCTATTGGTCCTAAAATGCAATATGCATAACGAGGCACCAAGGGGAACCTACATATGAAATTTGAGAATGATCCCTTCATTACTTTCTGAGAAATAGCGATAACAAACTTCAATTTTCAAAATCCAAGATGGCTGCCTGTTGGCCATGTTGTTTTCTGATTTGTCTCAAAACGCAATATGCATAACTAGGCACCAAGAGGAACCTAAATATGAAATTTGAGAAAGATCCGTTCAGCACTTTCTGAGAAATAGCGATAACAAACTTCAATTGTCAAAATCCAAGATGGCTGCCTGTCGGCCATGTTGTTTTCCTATCGGTCTCAAAATGCAATATGCACAACTAAGCACCAAGAGGAACCTACATGTGAAATTTGAGAAAGATCCCTTTAGTGCTTTCTGAGAAATAGTGATAACAAACTTCAATTTTCAAAATCCAAGATGGCTGCCTGTCGGCCATGTTGTTTTCCGATCGGTCTCAAAATGCAATATGCATAACTAAGCACCAAGAGGAACCTACTTGTGAAATTTGAGAAAGATCCCTTTAGTGCTTTCTGAGAAATAGTGATAACAAACTTCAATTGTCAAAATCCAAGATGTCTGCCTGTCTGCCATGTTGTTTTCCTATTGGTCCTAAAATGCAATATGCATAACGAGGCACCGAGGGGAACCTACATATGAAATTTGAGAAAGATCCCTTCATTACTTTCTGAGAAATAGCGATAACAAACTTCAATTGTCAAAATCCAAGATGGCTGCCTGTTGGCCATGTTGTTTTCTGATTTGTCTCAAAATGCAATATGCATAACTAGGCACCAAGAGGAACCTACATATGAAATTTGAGAAAGATCCCTTCAGCACTTTCTGAGAAATAGCGATAACAAACTTCAATTGTCAAAATCCAAGATGGCTGCCTGTCGGCCATGTTGTTTTCCTATCGGTCTCAAAATGCAATATGCATAACTAAGCACTAAGAGGAACCTACATGTGAAATTTGAGAAAGATCCCTTTAGTGCTTTCTGAGAAATAGTGATAACAAACTTCAATTGTCAAAATCCAAGATGGCTGCCTGTCGGCCATGTTGTTTTCCCATTAGTCTCAAAATGCAATATGCATAACTAGGCACCGAGGGGAACCTACATATGAAATTTGAGAAAGATCCCTTCAACACTTTCTGAGAAATAGCGATAACAAACTTCAATTGTCAAAATCCAAGATGGCTGCCAGTCGGCCATGTTGCTTTCCGATTGGTCTCAAAATGCAATATGCATAACTAGGCACCGAGGGGAACCTACATATGAAATTTGAGAAAGATTCCTTTGGTGCTTTCTGAGAAATAGCGATAAACTTCACTTGTCAAAATCCAAGATGGCTGCCTGTTGGCCATGTTGTTTTCCGACCGGTCTCAAAATGCAATATGCATAACTAGAACCAAGGGGAACCTATATATGAAATTTGAGAAAGATCCCTTCAGCACTTTCTGAGAAATAGCGATAACAAGAATTGTTTACGGACAGAGGGACGGACGGAGGGACGGACGGACCACGGACCACGGACGCAGGGCGATTTGAATAGCCCACCATCTGATGATGGTGGGCTAAAAAGCTGAATAAGTCTAGAATAAGAATATATCATCTACTTTGTGATCTTGTCAAAAACCACCAGTGGGTTCACACCAAAAGTAAATCACAGTTAGATGGCCAGAAATCCTTAGACTATGTGGGTATTGTTTGAATAGGTAAACAAGCCTTTTAAAGGTGACCGTAAAAACAACTTAAAAACAGTTTTCATAAATTTGGATTTTTAATATTTTTGCACTTTTTAGAGTTTAAATACAAAAACATTGACGACATAGAAAAAAATTTGGGAATTACATCACAGATCAGAAGCACTGGACATCAAAATGTATGATAATAGGTACCACCAAGGCATGTGTGTAGTTAGCTAGCCTTGTACATCGGTACCTATACTTGTATAACATTAATAAATAAATTGATTTAGGGGCTTTCAGCACATTGAGACAGACATTCTGGACAATTGCATTCGGGAGTTCAAACACTCTGGTATTACAGTTCATTGACAAAAAGATTAAGTTATTACAGACATGTATGGATTTGAAAGTAAACTGTGAATTTTTGAAATACATGTACTGTACATACTTTCTTGAAACTGTTTTTTTTTGTTTTTTTGACTTTTTGCATGTACTTCATTGCATTATATAAAAGAATTTTGATAAATGACAATTTGACCGATGGTCAATACAAAATTCCAACAACAATTTTTACAGATGTGAAATGAAATTCATAAACAGTATACATTCATAACAACTGGCGTGAAAAAACTAAATTCTAATGGTCTCCAATGAGAAACAAAATTAAAAATCAATATACTTATGTAATCATTTTTTTTTCTTGATTATTGCAGTCTGACATGATTATATTTCCTCAAGAATAAGAACAAGAGATCCCAGAGGGATCTTGGCGCCCACCATTGAATGATCTTTATAGGTTCCATGTTAGATTGATCTTTTCTCTACTTTTCCCTTCCTCTAAGTCTTACTAATCTGTGTAAATTCAGAAACAGCCCTCTAGTGCTTTTCAAACAACGGTAACCTATACATAGAATTTAAGATTTAGCGATAATGGCTGTCTGTTGTTTTCGGATTGGTCCCAAAATGCAACACCAGGGACCAAGGGGAACCTACATATGAAATTTCAGAAAGATCCCTTCAGTACCTTCTGTAAAATAGCGATAACAAACTTCAATTGTCAAAATACAAGATGACTGCCTGTCGGGCAGGTTGTTTTCTGACTGGTCTCAAAATCCAATATGCATAACTAGGCACAGAGGGCAACCTACAAATGAAATTTCAGAAAGATCCCTTCAGCAATTTCTGATAAATAGCGATAACAAACTTCAATTGTCAAAATCTAAGATGGCTGCCTGTCGACCATGTTGTTTTCCGATAGGTCTCAAAATGTAATATGCATAACCAGGCACCAAGGGGAACCTATTTATGAAATTTGAGAAAGATCCTTTCACTACTTTCAGAGAAATAGCGATAACAAACTTCAATTGTCAAAATCCAAGATGGCTGCCTGTCGGCCATGTTGTTTTTCGATTGGTCTCAAAATGCAATATGCATACCTAGGCACCAAGGGGAACCCACATATGAAATTTGAGAAAGATCCCTTCAATACTTTCTCAGAAATAGCGATAACAAACTTCAATTATCAAAATCCAAGATGGCTGCCTGTCGGCCATGTTGTTTTCCGATTGGTCTCAAAATGCAATATGCATGACTAGGCACCAAGGGGAATCTACATATGAAGTTTGAGAAAGATCCCTTCAGTACTTTCTCAGAAATAGCGATAACAAACTTCAATTATCAAAATCCAAGATGGCTGCCTGTCGGCCATGTTGTTTTCCGATTGGTCTCAAAATGCAATATGCATAACTAAGTACCAAGGGGAGCATACATATGAAATCTGAGAAAGATCCCTTCAGTACTTTCTCAGAAATAGTGATAACAAACTTCAATTATCAAAATCCAAGATGGCTGCCTGTCGGCCATGTTGTTTTCCGATCGGTCTCAAAATGCAATATGCATAACTAGGCACCAAGCGGAACCTACATATGAAATTTTAGAAAGATCCCTTCAGTACTTTCCCAGAAATAGCGATAACAAACTTCAATTATCAAAATCCAAGATGGCTGCCTGTCGGCCATGTTGTTTTCTGATTGGTCCCAAAATGCAATATGCATAACTAGGCACCGAGGGGAACCTACATATGAAATTTGAGAAAGATCCCTTCAACACTTTCTGAGAAATAGCGATAACAAACTTCAATTGTCAAAATCCAAGATGGCTGCCAGTCGGCCATGTTGCTTTCCGATTGGTCTCAAAATGCAATATGCATAACTAGGCACCGAGGGGAACCTACATATGAAATTTGAGAAAGATTCCTTTGGTGCTTTCTGAGAAATAGCGATAAACTTCACTTGTCAAAATCCAAGATGGCTGCCTGTTGGCCATGTTGTTTTCCGACCGGTCTCAAAATGCAATATGCATAACTAGAACCAAGGGGAACCTATATATGAAATTTGAGAAAGATCCCTTCAGCACTTTCTGAGAAATAGCGATAACAAGAATTGTTTACGGACAGAGGGACGGACGGAGGGACGGACGGACCACGGACCACGGACGCAGGGCGATTTGAATAGCCCACCATCTGATGATGGTGGGCTAAAAAGCTGAATAAGTCTAGAATAAGAATATATCATCTACTTTGTGATCTTGTCAAAAACCACCAGTGGGTTCACACCAAAAGTAAATCACAGTTAGATGGCCAGAAATCCTTAGACTATGTGGGTATTGTTTGAATAGGTAAACAAGCCTTTTAAAGGTGACCGTAAAAACAACTTAAAAACAGTTTTCATAAATTTGGATTTTTAATATTTTTGCACTTTTTAGAGTTTAAATACAAAAACATTGACGACATAGAAAAAAATTTGGGAATTACATCACAGATCAGAAGCACTGGACATCAAAATGTATGATAATAGGTACCACCAAGGCATGTGTGTAGTTAGCTAGCCTTGTACATCGGTACCTATACTTGTATAACATTAATAAATAAATTGATTTAGGGGCTTTCAGCACATTGAGACAGACATTCTGGACAATTGCATTCGGGAGTTCAAACACTCTGGTATTACAGTTCATTGACAAAAAGATTAAGTTATTACAGACATGTATGGATTTGAAAGTAAACTGTGAATTTTTGAAATACATGTACTGTACATACTTTCTTGAAACTGTTTTTTTTGTTTTTTTGACTTTTTGCATGTACTTCATTGCATTATATAAAAGAATTTTGATAAATGACAATTTGACCGATGGTCAATACAAAATTCCAACAACAATTTTTACAGATGTGAAATGAAATTCATAAACAGTATACATTCATAACAACTGGCGTGAAAAAACTAAATTCTAATGGTCTCCAATGAGAAACAAAATTAAAAATCAATATACTTATGTAATCATTTTTTTTTCTTGATTATTGCAGTCTGACATGATTATATTTCCTCAAGAATAAGAACAAGAGATCCCAGAGGGATCTTGGCGCCCACCATTGAATGATCTTTATAGGTTCCATGTTAGATTGATCTTTTCTCTACTTTTCCCTTCCTCTAAGTCTTACTAATCTGTGTAAATTCAGAAACAGCCCTCTAGTGCTTTTCAAACAACGGTAACCTATACATAGAATTTAAGATTTAGCGATAATGGCTGTCTGTTGTTTTCGGATTGGTCCCAAAATGCAACACCAGGGACCAAGGGGAACCTACATATGAAATTTCAGAAAGATCCCTTCAGTACCTTCTGTAAAATAGCGATAACAAACTTCAATTGTCAAAATACAAGATGACTGCCTGTCGGGCAGGTTGTTTTCTGACTGGTCTCAAAATCCAATATGCATAACTAGGCACAGAGGGCAACCTACAAATGAAATTTCAGAAAGATCCCTTCAGCAATTTCTGATAAATAGCGATAACAAACTTCAATTGTCAAAATCTAAGATGGCTGCCTGTCGACCATGTTGTTTTCCGATAGGTCTCAAAATGTAATATGCATAACCAGGCACCAAGGGGAACCTATTTATGAAATTTGAGAAAGATCCTTTCACTACTTTCAGAGAAATAGCGATAACAAACTTCAATTGTCAAAATCCAAGATGGCTGCCTGTCGGCCATGTTGTTTTTCGATTGGTCTCAAAATGCAATATGCATACCTAGGCACCAAGGGGAACCCACATATGAAATTTGAGAAAGATCCCTTCAGTACTTTCTCAGAAATAGCGATAACAAACTTCAATTATCAAAATCCAAGATGGCTGCCTGTCGGCCATGTTGTTTTCCGATTGGTCTCAAAATGCAATATGCATGACTAGGCACCAAGGGGAATCTACATATGAAGTTTGAGAAAGATCCCTTCAGTACTTTCTCAGAAATAGCGATAACAAACTTCAATTATCAAAATCCAAGATGGCTGCCTGTCGGCCATGTTGTTTTCCGATTGGTCTCAAAATGCAATATGCATAACTAAGTACCAAGGGGAGCATACATATGAAATCTGAGAAAGATCCCTTCAGTACTTTCTCAGAAATAGTGATAACAAACTTCAATTATCAAAATCCAAGATGGCTGCCTGTCGGCCATGTTGTTTTCCGATCGGTCTCAAAATGCAATATGCATAACTAGGCACCAAGCGGAACCTACATATGAAATTTTAGAAAGATCCCTTCAGTACTTTCCCAGAAATAGCGATAACAAACTTCAATTATCAAAATCCAAGATGGCTGCCTGTCGGCCATGTTGTTTTCTGATTGGTCTCAAAATGCAATATGCATAACTAGGCACCAAGGGGAGCCTACAAATGAAATTTGAGAAAGATCACTTCAGTACTTTCTCAGAAATAGCGATAACAAACTTCAATTATCAAAATCCAAGATGGCTGCCTGTCGGCCATGTTGTTTTCTGATTGGTCTCAAAATGCAATATGCATAACTAGGCACCAAGGGGAGCCTACAAATGAAATTTGAGAAAGATCCCTTCAGTACTTTCTAAGAAATAGCGATAACAAACTTCAATTGTCAAAATCCAAGATGGCTGCCTGTCGGCCATGTTGTTATCCGATTGGTCTCAAAATGCAATATGCATAACTAGGCACCAAGAAGAACCCACATATGAAATTTGAGAAAGATCCCTTCAGTACTTTCGGAGGATTAGCGATAACAAGAATTGTTTACGGACGGACGGACGGACGGACGGACGGAGGGACGGACGGACGGAGGGACGGACGGACGACGGACCACGGACGCAGGGCGATTTGAATAGCCCACCATCTGATGATGGTGGGCTAAAAATACAAATGTAAGTATAGTAGAATGTGGGAGAAAATAGTGAATTGTCCAGTTGTATGTAGCACATGTAGGAATTTGTTGATCCTAATGCTCGAAAAGCACACTCGAAAGAACACTCTTATCTCATGGAAATTCAGCCATAGTTACTGCATTACTGATAAATTTAACATGACATTGTCAAATTGTTACAATAAGTTTGGAGAAAGTTTGATCTGTGCATGTAAATTCAGGTATCCAACATTTGAATGCTGAATTTGTTGTAGTCTGATTTAAATTTGATCATGTCTTTATAAATACAAATGGAAACAGTAGTTCCACAGTTTTAGTCAGTAACTTCTTAAAATCCTTTCCACAATACAAAGCCAGTATATCTTGGCATCTCATTCTTCAAAAGTCTCACATACTCTCGCGAGGTTTCTTACACTTCCGCAAATCACACACATGAAATTGAAATAGAAAACGCTATGGAATTATGTCTTAATGACATCGGTCATCACGTTGTCGTGGCCGGGGTGCAGCCTTTACTATGTCGTCAACACGCAAGATCATTTCTGCTGCCTCTGATGCACTCATGACTACCTGGCGTTTTACTTGGAACGACTCTGTGATCCCATTCTTCTCCATATCTGCCACCTCTCCAAGTTCCATATCTAAACATGCAAAACATAACACTTTCTTATCAATTTGTTAATTACAGATACAAAAATGTAATAGCTTTGTATTCTTGTAGAATTTTTAACAATTTTGTGACAAATTAGGCTATACTTTTTTAATTTTCTTCTCTTCTTAGTAAAATTGAGGGAAGAAAATCGAAAAGCCATAATATTTCAATGCTTTCTAAGAAAGTAAGTAATTTTTATCTTTATATTTTGGTCATTGCCTGCAACTACAAAATGATCTTCATCAAGTCCCTTCCCTCATTGTTGTTTTAATCATCGTGGTGCTTTGTTAGATTTAATAAGTCTGTTGAATTGATCTGTTCACTCATTTGTATAAATGTGATAACATTATATTTAAGCAAAGTTCAGACATTGATGTCAATTTTTAAACAGAAAGAACAGTCAGGGTCACAACCATTATTATAAGGAGACAATTCTTTAAGTACATTACTTAAACTAAATTAAACTTACTAATGCCCATTGTATTCTTTCCCTCAGCGTGTAAGGCACGGAGCTCTGACACAAGTTGAGCACTGTCGAAACCTCCATTATCTGCTATGGTGGTAGGTAGCTGTGAAAAAGTAAGTTTGTGTCTGTGAATGGCATGTAATTAAACACTCTAAAACTGTGATTACTGAAATGTAATTCTAGCTATTACAACAAATCGAGGCAAAATATGGACAAAGCTGATTTTAAACTGTATTAGTAAGTACCAATATCAGGACTAAACCACCAATATGAACTTCAATGTTAAACTATTAATGAAACCAGCGCATCAAGTGACAAACACTAAATATAATGAATTGAAACCACATGTCACATACACATTATCAATGATTAAGACATCTTGACTGCATGGTTTTCACAATAGCTTATAATTAATAATTTGAAAATTACTAAAACTCATAATTTAATTAATGAATCTGAATTTCAATGAAATTCTCACTCTAATGTCATATTTTTTTATCACAAAGTGAAAAGATGTATTTTTCAAATTATTTTTGTAGAAAGTTGACAAGAAGTATACTCCCCGATTCAGTGTCAATACAGCTTTGTCGTTTACAAAGAGAAAGAATCCGATATAAATTTGATTATAAACGACTTACATTCCTCAGTGCCTTCGCATAAGCTTCCATAGCTACTGCCTCCTTGCCTGGAGTCTTGGTTGCAAGTCGGGAAACAGCATCAGCCATCAACATCTCTGAGCTACCTATAATGTTTACACTTTCTTTTTAATATTTTGTACATTGTATTGTACACAGAACAAATAAAGTATTCAATGTACCGTTAATCTTTAATCTAAACCTTGAGTACAATCTTGGAATATCAATCCATTTCCAAAAATACTAACACAAAGTCAACAACAATATCATTTCAATCGTGAGGAAATAAATTAGAATGAAATTAATTTCTATTTCAAATGCATGCTGATAAGGGGGCACATTTGAAGCCAGCGTCACACATACAGGTGCATGGTGTAGTAATTCAAAGCGATCACGTTGAACAGTGTACACATTAAAATTTCGGAATTGAAATCAAGTTTTATCATGACAGACACTGGTTTGTGGTATAGTGAGGGGAAAGATATAGAATTCTAGTAAAGATTGCTCTATTTCATTTGTGTGTTGTTGTGTGGTATTGTAAGAGAGGTGTGTACACATGTTAGTAATAACATGCCCTTGCAATTTATACAATTAGTTGATTTATTATTGTGACCAGGCACAAATGATAGAATAATTGACTTTCATGTATTGATAACCTAATCAGTACAGATAAGTAAAATAGTGCAATGTTCAATTCTATGTATTATGACTTGAAATGCCAACCAAAAATACTGGAGGTAAAGCTACAGAGAAAACGTACCGCCGCCGAACACAGTCTTTGTTTCTTTAACGGTCTGTGTGAGGACACAAAGGGCATCGTGCATTGACCGGTCAGCTTCGTCCAAGATCTGTTTTGTGGCTCCCCTCAACACAATGGTACAGGCTTCTCCTAGAGCAACACCTGTTAATACACAAGAGAGTATGTATATACCAAGGAATGTAAATACTCAGCACAATCATTATTTAATACCTGAGAATGTTTGCTTCAATTAGGAGTTTCACAGAATTTGACAAGCATATCTAATACGGTGTCCTTCTTAAATTTTTTTTAACCTCAGAATTAACATGATACATATAAAAATACTGTACAATATTTACCTGAGAATTTGATGAGTTTATCCTCCCCAATCATAACCTCGTTCATTAGGTCACAGTGGCCTAGTTTGACTAACTCAGGACAATCAAAGGTGGACACAATCTCACCACCTGTCAATGAAACAAGTTAAAATTCGTCCTGAATATAAATTTCAAGGTAAACTGAAGTAAAAAGATAACATCACAAAGTAATGCTACAGACCAAACAATCTCAACATTTTATTATTTTAGACAAATAAGACAATAAACAACATGAAAAGAGTTTTCAGGTGACATTTTTAATGAATCAATTTTGAAAACCATGGTTCCATCAGTACAAATTCATTACCACAACTTATTATCGAAAAATCATCATATATTTCGTCCTTATATAGATCCTTACCTGTTACAAGAGCCAACCTTTCAATGCCATCAAAATCTGCATGCTCAATTGCCATCACACCAGCATCAGCAAACAGCTGCTCAGGGTAATTGTAGATGAGTTGCCTGAAATGGAGAAGATCATATACATGTATATTACATATATCAGAAATTTCTCACATCATAGTAAAATTCCCAACAACTGCAATTGTCTGATGGTTTGAAAACTGAATAATAATATTATGCTGTTATATAACAAGTTAACAAGTTTCATTTAAATTGTATATTGAATTGAAATGTTGATATAATCTTATGTTAAATTGAAATGAAACAAGACAATTCTCCAACTGAATGTGAAAATATGACAAGAATGCACAGAGTTTTACAATCTAGATAAAGTGTGAATGAATTCAGGAACATCACTAATCAAGTAGGCAATAATGAAAGTTCAATGCAAGTGAACTCATGCTTTGATTAGGTAAAAGGTCATAATGGGACAGTTACCTCACCTAGTCGAATCCCTTCCCTAAATATGACAAGGTAAAGTGCGAGAAGATGGACAGAAGGACAAAAAGGAAGGACACACGGACAAAATTTAAAACTTAAGTTTTAAAGTTCCCATCCCCCATTTCACAGTGGAAGAATAATAAAATCTTTCAAGAGGAAAAGCACTGGAACCAACCCATTATCTTGCACCAAACAAAGGGTCACAACTCAGAATACGAGTGTAAACACTCAGTTCACTGTATTACTGTTTATTTACCTGTTGATAAAAACATTACAGTCGTGCTTCAGGATCTTGTTGACCTTGTCCCTCATTTTCTCTCGCTCTGCAACCTCGAGTTCAGCTACCTTTGACACAGCATCTACTTTTACCTTTGTTCCGAACACCTAAACCAACAACAATCATCGCATAGTTAAAGATAATCTTCAGGGATAAGGTTGAATTTAACTATTAAAAGGAATGACTATCTGCCCGCTGGAAGAAAACTGATCACAGGAAACAAGTCATATTTTCTATTAAGTAACTGATTTCTTATTCTTATTATTATACTATAGAGAAACCGATTTGAATGTATTGATCCAGTAAATTCATGTAAACAGAGATTATTTCCCCAGGGGATCTCCTACCTTGATTTTATCAGTGTCCATGGGTGTGTTGGCGATGAGAATCTTGGCATTTTCTATTCTTTTTGGCTGGTTTACTCCAATTTTCTTATCTAATAGGAATCCTGTAAAAAATACAACAGACGGTAATTCAACAGGCATATAAATATGATTGACACAAGATATTTTCTTAGTAAACAAACTATTATAAATTAATTTTCTATGTATTTTTTAAAAGTTCCCAAAAAAGACATTTATTCGCAAATCAAGCCTAATCTCACACCCCCACCACCTAGCTTTGGTGTCCAATAGAGCCAAGTTTAGTATCTCTGTGTAATGTGGAGAATGATAAATGGACACAATATTTAAATTCTACTACTCCAATAAGTATTAACAAATAAAATTTGGCAACAGTGGACCACACAAAATGAGATACACTCTAAAGTGAGATGTGGACAAACAGGGAACTGACACAACAGTGCTGCTTCATGTGTTCTACAGGGGAACTAAACAAATTAATGAATGTTTAAATCAAAGAGTACAAACTTAACACATGACAAACCTTCATCAAGGTATGAATCTGAAAGTCCTCCACCAAGCTTCTTGATGATCTGAATAGCATCTAAGTTACCACTGCCCTGTAGAAAAAAGACAATAACTCATGATACATTGTAAATCAAGGTTGATCATTCAAGTTTAGAAATAATCCAAGATATCCACAGAATTAATGTAGTCTTCCCAGATAAAACTTATGATATTTGGGTATCCCTGTTTTAAATCTTAGCCTCTTGCACCTTTTTATCATAATGGCATTTGTTTAATATGATTGAAACACTTTATTACATCCTTTTTTTTTTCTAAATGGACATCACGGTAAAAATGTTGTTATTTTCATTGAATGTATGTGTTTTGTTCCTTTCCAGTTATGTTTCTGTGCTATCCCAATATTCACAGTCGATCCCTATGTCCAGATTGACCACTCGATTTAGTTGGGAATCCCCCTCTAAATTTAGTGCGGAAATTATTTTTAAATCATCATGTGACTGTTTTGAAATCGAGACATGTTCATAAAAACACAAACACACGATAGTTTATAAGTCGAAATATTCCATCTGGTTTTGTTGGATTATGATATTATACTGTGGTATGAATGTTAAATAACACGTTCTGTATATATATTCCGGCACAAATATTTATGTGCATATAAGTGTAAACACTGTACATATAGTATAGTGACAGGAGCGATGTACTGGTACAGACTGTATAAATATTACTGAGTTTGTGTAAATATTACAGAGTTTCTTCTTATGGCCTACTACTATCCAGCAATCAAGCAGAATATGAGCAGCGTCCGCATTACTGCTGTTTTCATGTTTGAACTGTTCCAATCTATTGTACTGCTTCCCCAGTGTAATTCTAGGATAATCTTTGACCCATTTGGCCATTATTCTCTTTATTGCTGAAGCTGTTATCGTTTTCAACCGCAGCCGATTCACGTTGGAAGCCATTTTTGTTTTCAGGTGTTTTAGTTTGTTGTGCGCATGCGTTTTATCGTGTATGTCACAAAATTTACATATCCAGACTATTGATCAACGAATTGTGATAACCTTTTTATAACTAATAATTGATGTTTTTTATGTACATATATCATCAAATTTGAATGGTTATTGTTCATAAGGTTATTTTTTTTAAAGATATACCCAATAATATGAAAAAATACAAAATAAAAATGGGTTTACCGTGATGTCCCTTTAATTTTCCTAGGAAGTTTTCAACTGTATTTAGGTATTTACTTTGCTGTATGACAGAAGCCTATCAAATTCCATGTAAAATAGAATGTTCCTGCTCTGAACTAGTTGGATGACATGTTATTTGTTCAGATATGCAGCTGGTCAGATATGTGATTTCATAACAGGATTCTGTAAGGGAGGGGATTGGGAGCATGGCACAGGCTGAACATTTTGATCGGCATCATTTTATTGCAAAAGAATTTGATTTTTTCACCAAACTTGTATTTACATCATTTAGCCACAAATAACTCTGGATACCCTTCTTCACTTTTGTAGGACCATCAATTTTAAAACAGTAAGCTTTAAGCGGTTCAAAAATAAGTTGTCCACAAACTTTATTATTAAACTTCATTTAATAGGGGGAGGAAGCTTATTTGAGAATAAATATGGGGATATTTTTCCAATTGAAACTAGAACTGTCGCCAGGATGGCTGACTAATACCCCCGCAATCTGCACGAGTCAATGGTGAATTGGAACTGTTAATTAGAGGCTAACTAAGATAACCCAGTAATAAAGTGACCAGTTGCCATAGCAACAAACTTAAAAGTTATGGTTCTTATCAGAAAACCTGTTTATAGTGACCAGTTGCCATAGCAACCATAATTTTGAAGAAAAAAAAAAGTGACATGCACATCTACACATGGTCCTCTATATTTGTGTGAAGTTTCATTGAAAGTGGCCATGTAGTTTAGGAGGAGTTGTCCGGACAAACTTAAAGTTATGGTTCTTATCGGAAAACCTGTTTATAGTGACCAGTTGCCATAGCAACCATAATTTTGTGAAAAATAAAGTGGCATGCACATCTACACATGGTCCTCTATATTTGTGTGAAGTTTCATTGAAATTGGCCCTTTGGTTTAGGAGGAGTTGTCTGGACAAACTTAAAGTTATGGTTCTTATCAGAAAACCTGTTTATAGTGACCAGTTGCCATAGCAACCATAATTTTGAAAAAAAAAAGAAAGTGACATGCACATCTACACATGGTCCTCTATATTTGTGTGAAGTTTCATTGAAATTGGCCATTTAGTTTAGGAGGAGTTGTCCGGACAAACTTAAAGTTATGGTTCTTATCGGAAAACCTGTTTATAGTGACCAGTTGCCATAGCAACCATAATTTTGAGAAAAATAAAGTGGCATGCACATCTACACATGATCATTAATATTTGTGTGAAGTTTCATCGGAATTGGCCTATTGGTTTAGGAGGAATTGTCCAGACAAAATGCGTCTACAGACAGACGGACGGACAGACAACCTGATTCCAGTATACCCCCCTAACTTCGTTACGGGGGTATAAATATGAATTTTTGAAATTAAATTTAAGTCCCTGGTGAAAGCTACAGTCACAGTGTGTATGATATCTGATTGCTATAAAAGTACACTTTTAGATATTTAACATAATCTGACAGCTTGTCTGTACAATGCTGCTTTCTTGAGATTTTAGACCTCTGGGGGAAATATTGTAAACGAATCACAACTCACCTTCAGTCTCAGCACAGCATCCACTGTCATGTTGGCAAAGTAATCTTTGTACTGTGTGAGAATTTTTGAGCTAAGTGTTGTCCTGGCTATGTTCAACAAGTCGTTCCTGAATTTCTCGGGGTCATTTCTGTGCAAAGGAATCAGAACAATACAACATTGTCTTAACAATACTTCCACATGTAGAATTCAAATTAAAAGTGGCAATTGTTTTATGACACTGTAATTACTGTGCCATGTATACTGACAGTTAAAATATGAAGCCTGTATCCGTCACATTTTATCTGTCTTAGTAACTTAAAATGCTCAACTGCGCAACCAATGTGACTAGTCACACTAACAAGGATTTTGTGACAGAGGACATGAAAATGAGGTTATATATATACAAGTGCACAAGTTCTGGAAAAATCTGTTCAGTGCCCCTGTAAAGTATATAAGGGCATGGAGCCTTGGGCTTTGTGAACATAACAAGTAAACCTATCCATGGTCCCTGGTATAGAGCCTAGGGCTTTGTGAACATAACAAGTAAACCTATCCATGGTCCCTGGTATAGAGCCTAGGGCTTTGTGAACATAACGAGTAAACCTATCCATGGTCCCTGGTATAGAGCCTAGGGCTTTGTGAACATCACAAGTAAACCTATCCATGGTCCCTGGTATAGAGCCTCGGGCTTTGTGAACATAACAAGTAAACCTATCCATGGTCCCTGGTATAGAGCCTCTGGTTTTGTGAACATAACAAGTAAACCTATCCATGGTCCCTGGTATAGAACCTCTGGTTTTGTGAACATAACAAGTAAACCTATTCATAGTCCCTGGTATAGAGCCTCTGGATTTGTGAACATAACAAGTAAACATATCCGTGGTCCCTGGTATAGAGCCTAGGGCTTTGTGAACATAAGTAAACCTACCCATGGTCCCTGGCAAAGTTTGTTAGGGCCTGCCTGGCCACATCTGTTGCCTTCCTCCACCCAGTGATGATTGTCTGTGGGTGTATTCTCTGTGAAACTAAAGCTTCAGCTTCCTACAAAAAAAAACCAAAAACCATTTCAGACAATCAAAATGAAACAAAAGAAATTCATTTAAAGTTCTAACATCACAGCAGATTTTTTATAAACAATTTCTTTCAGGTGTTAAAAAATTATTAATGAACTGTGATGTACATAGAAATTTAGATACATAAAGTTTATATCACAAGTTCACAACATTTCAGGAAGTGAAATAATTATTATTTTTAATGCTCTATGATTAGGACACCTCATGTTTCTTGCCCAATCTGATTAAAATACTGACAAACATTATACACCACGTTGTAAAGATTTGATGGTGGCCAGTAAGGGGGTCATGCTAAGTTGACCTCAATGCTTACCATACAATGGTATAATTTTAGCCAATCAAAAAGCATCTCTGACATACCTGTTTGGGCTATCAACACAGTATTGAAAATGCTAATAAGCTTCTGATCTATCAGTTAATAAAAATAATTTGCTATTTAATTTCCTTTCAAGGCATTGTCTGTTACAACAATGGAAAAACCACAAATTATGCATACTTAGTTTGTCCACTAAAATACATTGTTTTGGACATGAAGTATCCCTGTTTGGTTGAAATTAGGGAACCCCAAATACTATCTTATTCAATATGGACCTACCATGAGGTTGCCAAAGGAAAACAAACTCTGGCAAAATGTTGCCAGTTGGACAATGATTGGTTGGTTGAAAGGTCATATGAACAGAAACACTGACCGGCTACCAAAAGATCTTCAAAATGAAGGATACATGCATAATGATGCTCTGTATTTCGATCAGATTGGTATCTGACCATCTGTATTTTAATCAAATTGGTATCTTACCTTAAGGAGCTCACATGCTAGAACTACCACAGATGTTGTTCCGTCACCAACCTCATCATCCTGTACTTTAGAGATATCTACAAGAAAGAAAACTCCAGAATAATTTACTGTAGCAATTTCATTTCATTTTTAAGAGCCAAACTAGTTTAATATTAGTTTACTTTCCGTCCTGCAATTGCTCTTAAGGATATTAACAGTTATTAAGCTAAGTATCAGATAAATCTTAAATTGTTAAATAAATATCAAAACATCTTTTGTACAACGGATTGATTTTTACAACATATTGTGAAAACAACCCAAATAATGAAATACAAATTAGAGTTATGCTTCATTCTTACATTTCAGAATAAAATACACTACCATGTTCATCCCATGCATTTCAGTAAAATGCTTACAAATGTTATTTCACTGCTCTGCATTAAGCTCATCCCCTACTCTGTCAAGGGTCTTTGTGTTGACTTCATGGGCTTATACTAGGGACAACAAATACATACAACAAATTGATTTATGTTATACTTACCGACTAATACTTTAGCTGCAGGGTTGTCTATTCCAATGGCTTTCAATATCGTGGCCCCATCATTGGTTACCGAGATGTGATCACCTCCTTGAAGGATTTTGTCCTAGTAAAACAAAAAAGGATTTTTGTCAAAGAAAAGGATTTTTTTTTTATATTTCTTCAGCAGTGATGCTTCAGACATGTCAACCACTACTTCACAGTAAATGGCATCTTTGAAACTTCCTAAATGTTTACAAGATCAAACTCTAAATTACTTCATATAGTTTAAACTTACTATATAAATGGTTCATATCAAATTTAAATTTGTTAATATCTTCATTTCTCCACACTTAACAAGATCCTTACCATTCCTTTTGGTCCAAGTGTGCTTTTGACAAGATCACCAATAGCAATGGCACCAACAAAAGAGGACTAAAAGAAACAAAGAATAATTTTATCATAATTTTCAATACACAATGCAAAATTTGGTATTCACACAGACCAAATTTATTGATAGATTACTATTCAATAACACATCTAGGTTTTGATGACATAAACAAATATTTAAAAATATTGGTCATAAATGCAAATTGATAAATTTAATCTAAAGTAATGAATAGCATTTGTAGGATATATGTAAAACACTGATCTATTGGTTCAGAATCTTGGTCAAAATAATAGGTCTGCTAGTATTACTTTAATATCTATTATGTATTCCAATAGTTGAACTTAAATTCATGACCAATGTCTATTGACCGTGATTACACCATTTATCCCATAGTTCAGAGCTGTCACTGGGTAAAATTTAACTCTGGTTCAAGCTTATCATCCATTACAAGGCATTTTCTTTGATTATTCTTCTATAGCTCCTTTAATATCCCTACATTTGTTTCAAGATATACAATTAGATTTACATACCAGATTTTAATAATTACTGAAGTTCATGGTTATCTTCTTATCACAACTTCATGTACTCTGTTCAAGTCAATTTAAGGGGGAAATGATGTCAAATTATCATGAGACAAAGTAATAGTCTTTATATTGAATAATAAATTCTATTTTCAAAAACCTCCAGAGAATGTGAGACTGGGACCAACCGTATATTTTGCAAATTGTCAAATGCACTGAAATAAACCAGAGAGCTCTTTCACAGGTATGGTCAATATCAATTTTAAAACAATATAGCCATATACCAATCTGGCTGTTTCTGCCTTTTCTTCCTCTGCGCCAGCCTTGAAGATCTGAACAGGATTCAGAGACACCTAGAAAACAGCAACACCATTTTTCACTTTAATAAGCAACATGAATAATGGATATTTGGCAATAATAACACCATATTTTTATATTCATTATCAATATAATGTATAGTAACGTGACTCGGCATTATCTTTGAACGACAAATACTAGAATGTTCCCGACTATTCAATATGCCCCCTCCCCCCCCCCCCCCCCCCCCCGCATTTCTTTTGACCAGAAATATCAAAGTATTGCATGTTAAAAACTCGCTCTATCTAATCTTTATTTACAATCAATACGTACAATTATAAATTTCAATCATTGTTTACTCATAATGATCCCAATAAACATTATTTCTTATTTGACTCGATTCAAGTTGATGCTTGTCAACACCATGTTTATGTACGGGCCGGTTTAGCACATGGTCTCCATGCTGGATCCGCGTGGTCAATAAACTTGCCGTATTCACAATTTGTCGTCATCCGCAAACTTTCTGTCCATTGTATTTCATACATTGATTATCTTTTATCATGTTTCATTAACTTACCATCTTGTTTTTGTGTTCAAAACGTCAGAAAAAACAGTATGCGACTTCTGGAATCTTCGGGATATCTCGACAAGCACTTTCAGATAATTTGTATATTACGGAGTGTTATTTAAACGAAACGAATTAGTTAAATAATAATAAAACAAACGAAACGTTATATAGATATATGAGAGCGTGATGGGATTAATGGTATCAAAAAGTTACAATATGTTTATCAAAACTCAAAAAAAAATAATTAAACTTTAAAAAAATATGTACAAGTGACTTGACAACCAATATTTACAAAATATGTATCGCTATGCTACAGCAGGACGTATCATGTTGAAGGGACATAACTCGTGCAAACTTGTAATCTTGCATTGTGGAATGCATGGCGCAGACACACGCTTAGCTTACAATCAAGTTATAGCCAAACTGATTAACCAAAATGTAGGAAGAACAAAATCCTTTTAATTCATTGATATCGAAATACCGTTCAATAAAAAGCACGTAGTTCCAAACTGAACGGAAATATGACTGTGAAATCAACGTAAAAGCTCCCATCATTTCACGAAGAATCGACATGACGTTTTTTCGGAGAGAATAAGATTTAAAAAAAAATTTGTATGACACTTTCCAATAATAAATTGTGACCCAAATATGTTGCCTGTAAGATAAATGAAATAATCTTATCTCAAAAGCCAACAAATTGCCACGAACAGGACGAACAGGTTACTAAATCCATATGATAGAATAATAATTTTGTGTCTATTATGATCAGCCATATTACAGAGATCAGAAAAAACAACAACAAACAGTTAGTGAGCTGTTTGAAATCAAGAATCTTATATGAATGGCTGTATAATATACTGCAGTAAACGAGAGGTATGAAGGTTCGTGGCATATACAATTATTGAACGAAACTAATAAAGTCGATATTACATAGCCACGAGTGTAAGATTATGTTGATCACATAACGTGAATTTACGAGAATATAATTAAAAACTGAATTTAACGAAATTTATTTATTGTGACGTCACAACCGCGCTATTCCACACGTGCCTCACGACATGACCGTATGGCGTGGTAGAACAGGTTGGTTATGTGATAGATATAGGATCCTAAACGAGTTTTTATTTAAAATTGAAGTTATGATATGAGTCTTAGAAGTTATATATTTATGTGAGCCTTCGAGACAGGTTTCACCATTTCACGTCACTGTCTGTATTATGACGTCACAATCGATTTATGACTGGCACAGTCAATCAAAAACGCCCCAGGGTAAATTACACTAGTGACGTCAGCACATGTAAAATATTGTACGGATGACTGGCTAACAGGGTGGTTATGTAAAAAAAAAAATGTTCAAATGTTTAACGATAAAGTTTTTGTTAATTTTATGTATACGGAGCCCCAGATGGGACATGGTAATATATTTACCAATCTGTGCGCACGTTTTTTTTTATTTAAACATATTTTATTGTATCTTAATATATACATGGGAATTGGGCACAAGTTATCAAACTTATATTAAGCCCTTTCCCTATATAATTTTACATACATATAATACATTTATTTTTACAAGATGACATATATTTACATATTTGAGAGAGAGAGAGAGAGAGAGAGAGAGAGAGAGAGAGAGAGAGAGAGAGAGAGAGAGAGAGAGAGAGAGAGAGAGTTAAATGAATATAAATGAAGATATAATTAAAAAAAAATCATTATGACTATAGATTATCAAATGAATAAACAATTCAAGTAAACTATTCCGATGCCGATAGCAGAAGTTCACACTATTCACTTTTCAAAACACTCTGCTGTTTCTAAAGTTCATCACATCCTGTGGCATGGTTAGCTCTCTCCGTTCGCTTCCTATGCCTCCTGGAAATTCGATTCTCTTTTGCCATCGGCATCGTAATAGATGTGATAAGCACACATAAATTTACAAAGATATATATAGAGAGATAAGGGGAATTAAAATCTATACGAATCAAGAATATTTTTCTGGGTGTTTTTGCATATTGTAACATTATCCTCTATGGATAAATCACTGCTTCCATACAGTAATAGCTGCAGATCTAGCGGTATGAAATTGTTCAGATTCCGTTACAATTCGATTCTCTGTTCAACATAATTATCACAGACGAAGAAGAAATGATATGTATCCTCAATAGGATGACCACATTGACAGTGACTATAATCAATCAGATGAGATCGGAAAAGGTCATTATTTAAAGTACTACAACTATTTCTTAATCTTGCATGCAATATATTAGATTTTCTATTTCCAACAGAGTAATAATAAGGTACTTTTGATATATTAGTGATAGACTTTTTAAAAACTAAGTATGAGTTACTTTGCCTAGTTTCTAAATCTAATTGGTTCCAAAGTCGAATAGTAGCCGGGAAAAACGAAATATTGGTCAAATGAAGTCGGAAATTTGGTAAAGAGTAGTTATTGGCGTCTCGGAGGTTATAGTGAGAGTTTTCAGATACTAAAGGAGGCAGTAGAGTGGATAAATAGCTTGGTGTTAGGTGATTTGTGACTTTATAGAAAAGTTGCAGTTTTCTCCTAGTACGACGAGTAGCAATTGGTTCTAAACCACTTTCAGAATATAACGAAAGTCTGCTAGCAAAAGATGGTAATCCAGTAATTATTCTTGCTATTTCTAAGCTAAGTTTTTCTAATTTGTCTGCATCACCGAGAGAACACCCGTCCCAAACCTCGCAACAGTATTCAAATAATGGCAGAATATAAGACTTGTAAATTTTAATTAAAGTTTGTCTGTTTAAAAGATATTTGAGCTTTCGGAGGATACTTACCTGTTTTGATACCTTTTTACAAATGTTGTCAATATGAGTGGACCATCTGCAATTTGCATCTAAAGTAACTCCTAGGTATTTATGGTTATCAACAAATTCTACATCCACATTATTAAAGCTTATATCTACAACATGTTCGTGCTCATTGTTTGAAATAAGTAAAGCTTCCGTTTTCAGAGGGTTGAATTTCGCCAGCCATGTTTCTGCCCAATTTTGAATTTTAACTAAGTCATTATTTATTTTCGTTTCAATTTCTAAGAGCGATCGACCAGAACATAATAAGGAGGTATCACCAGCAAATAATTTGGAAAGACTTTCAAGGTTATCTGATATGTCATTTATATATAGGATAAAAAGAAGAGGACCCAATACTGACCCTTGCGGAACGCCAGCATTAGTAGTTCTGACGGAAGATTTACTAATTCCTACGAAAACTTGTTGTTTCCGGCTTCTGATATAATTATTTAACCATTTTAAAAGTTTTCCGTTTATTCCATAATTAGTTAATTTTACATTTAGTCCCTTGTGCCACACACGATCGAACGCTTTGGAGATATCACAAAAAACTAGACACGTTGGTTGCTTTTTTTCAAAATTTTCACAAGCAGTATGATAAATTTCTATCATTTGGTGAACGGTAGAGTGACCAGGTTGGAAACCTGACTGATATTTATATATAAGTGAGTTTTCAAGTAAATAATTATTAAAAAATTTCACAACTAAGAGTTCAAAAACTTTACCAATAGTACTGAGTAATGATATAGATCTATAATTTGAAGAAACATGTGTATCCCCATTCTTAAATAATGGCATAACTATTGCTGATTTCCAATGTTCTGGAAATACACCAGTATCCAACGAGTATCTAAAAATGAATGATAAAGGATAAGCTACAGATACTGCAGTATTTTTTAACATACTGTGACTAATCCCATCATGACCTACAGCTTTGTATATAGATAAAGATTTAAGTATGTCGATTATGTCATTGAGTTCAAATTGTATCTCTGATATAGTAGCGTCCGTCCTAAGTTCGACCCCTGGCTCGTCGATGTTTGTATCGTCAATAGTAGAAATGGAAACAAAGTAATCATTTAGTATATTAGCTTTATCCTACATCTGTCATTACAAGATCTCCATTATTATTTACAAGGGGTGGTATAGTATTAACAGTTTCAGTAGATTTTATTAATCTGCGGACAACTTTCCAAAAAATTCAAGGATTCGAATCAGAAAAACGGTCTAAAATACCATTTATGTCTGCATAGAACTGTTCTTTTATGTGCTTTTTCAGATTATTAACGTGATTACGTTTTCTCCGAAAATTCGTCAAGTTTCTTATAGAGCGATTAGATTTTTTAAAAATCTAAAAGTCTGTCTCTTTTCCTTATTTCACGTCGAAGGTCAGAATTAAACCAGGGCTTGTCATTAGGTCGTATTGTAACAGTTTTTGTAGGACGGATTGTCAATCTGTGCGCACGTTTTAGTAATATGTGCGCTCGTTTTAGTAATCTGTGCGCACGCTTTCGGAAAACGTGTGCACAGATTACTAAAACGAGCGCACAGATTACGAAAACGTGCGCACAGATTACTAGATCGCGCGCACAGATTACGAAAACGTGCGCACAGATTGACAATCCGTACGCACATGACAGATTACAAAAACGTGCGCACAGATTGGTAAATATATTACCATGTTCCTTCGGGGGCTCCGTAAGTTATCGGGACAGCTGTAAAATAAAAATAAATAAATAAATAAAAACAAAAAATGTAATAAGAAACCGCCGGACGCATAATCATATTCCAAGATCGATACATGTATAGTGGTCAATGTATATTACTGTGCCAAATACATATCGGGACAACATCATCCCGGACCAAAGTTTTCTCTCTGGATTAGACGCCATTAATTTACACCTGTATGGAGTCTGGTAATTAATATACACCAGTATACCCCCCGGGAGGACTCCTTCTGACATCTTTAGTACCGCAAGTGAAAACTTTGGCACATTTGGGAAGTTATCGGCTAGTTTGATAACCCCCTCTGCGCTGAGTATGTCTTGATAAGGGAGTCGATCGTGTTCGGTCAGTGATAAAGTATCCATTTCACTAGTCACAATCATTGACCGTTTAATCCATCGACTTGATATAATTATGTGTTCGACATATTTCATTTTATCATGTTTTAATTTATAACATTTAAAATTGACTGTTTTTTTTTCTTTAAAACTTTTAATATGACGCTGGCTTTAGTATTGTCATTTTTTTCTGTCAATCATCGAGATCGGCTAAGACTAAACCTTGATGGCAGACCTAGAAAAGTTATAGATGTGATGGAGAACGATATATACATGTTGAACAGAATGTTACGATGTCGAGGGCTGAAGATATAAAAGGATAGCCTGCAGTAAATGCACCATGTATGTTCATATCTCTAGCGTTTTCAGCTTCAAAATGACGATGGACAGATATTATATATGCCATTGTCCATATATCAAGGAATCTTGATCGCAGATTTCGGAATCAGACAATGTATGGGACGATATTCTGATGGATGATAAGTAACCACCCTGTCACACCTGTTAGGTATATTTATTCTAAATTCTAAAAGCTTCTATAGGGAGTATACCATAAGTCTTCGTTTAGAACCCCAAAAATAGATTTCAGGGAAGATAACGCTCCAATTTCTAAGATACATCCGAAACCTGTCAAAATTTCAGGTGGTAACATAACAAAGCACATAACGTATGTAATTTAAAATGCAATAATATGATGAAGAAGTTCTTAGTACCGGAATTAATCACACCCCTATACAGACGTAGTCAGACATACAATAGGATAACATTTCCTGGAAGTACAGACGATAGTTGTTATACTACACTATGGCATGTCAATTTACATCTCCTTCAGTTTACTGGGGTCTGTTTAGAATCAAAACATTAAGCTTTGTAGGCATCAACCAATCTCCACAACGTCATTCTGAAGAGTGCTTCGTGTGAAAAAAACAACGACAGTAATGTTTGTCCTGGGCAAATCAACAAACAAACTATCGTAAACATGAAAACCTTGACATCAAACGGAGAGTATCGGTAATGGGGATATATAGCTAACAAATCAGCTGATGAGGCATTGTACCATTTTTGTAAAATAAATTAAAGCAAGGTAATAGAAACATTATCAGACCACAGGCGCCTGTGATCAGACTTATTTATCCTCGGTAATTATAGGTATGAAGTACTTAAGGTATGTCTACATAAAATTTTGAACAGCAGATAGAAAACGTGCATCTTGTTTTGAACATGCTGCGGGAAATCGACAACACAATGGCTGAAGATGCACTGCAATTTTAATAAAAATAAGCTTGTCAAACAAAATGCACTGTGTATGTAATCGTTTTCGTAAACAATGTTGATTGTATACTACACCAGGTAAGCAGTGTTTAACAGAGTTGATATCCCTAACAGTAGCTCCAGGTCGGTTTTCTCCTGACGTAGATCACTAATTCAGAGTATGTAATTGATTTCCAATTAGCGTTCACGAAAACATATTGATTTTACTGTATGTTTTGTCTGTGAAAAAAAGTATTACTTAACGAATACCATTAATAATTCAGACGTATGTTTTAACTCTGTAATATGTTATGAAGTACTAACAGTATATATATCAGTAGAAATGTGATACTCTAATCGAGTGATATATGTTTATATGTAACAAAGTCAGGTACTCCCAACCGGAAATAACCGTTAATTCATTGATCTCATCACTTTTGTAAACTCGATGATGAAGCGACGATTTTTAATAGGCTCAGTCACGCATGTGCTATGGCACGAGTCAATCGATCGATATCGATCGGACATATAACATCAACACTGCTGTATTTGAAGTATCTTTGTCTATTAATGAAATCGGTCCCATTTCATCAACGTCATTTGGAAACGTTGTTCTTAATTGTTGGCGAATAATATTAAAGCATAATTCACGGTATAAATGTACAAAGAAGTAACGATGTTAGGGTATATGCTGTATATCCTGAATTTAGGACAACGTTTACACGCATTTAAACTCCATTACAAAAACTGACACTATGACCAATTTAGCTCGAGTTTATAGTGTAAATTAGATTAAATTTTATTTGAGTATATTTTATAATGTTCTTTTTAAACGATTGATGTTTTGTTACACACAATACGTGTGGTGTGTGTCAGAGTTAAGGGTATATATGCTACCTTACACATTATTTAATTAGTTTAAAGAGTTCATCACGTGATTCGTGTTTTAGTTAAGAATCTACATGATTTGAGTACTAGTACCTTACCAATAACATACCCTAATCACAGGGGTTCGTTACAAACGATATGATATATGAGATGGGTCGTACATATGTAGGGATACATATGTGTGCGACCAATCTCATATATCATAACATTAGCAACGAACCCCCCGGGCCCTAATACAATATATTTAATACATTTATCCGTTCGTGTACATCTCAGATATGCCATCATTCTCGAGTAAAATGGCAACTCTTGTCAATTGCTGATCATTCTGTGTATAATTGGATCTGTATTTTTTTTTAAATAATTGGACAAATATTTATTATTTATTGATTTCCTATTTATTTTAAGACTTACTACCATCTGATCTATCATTCCCTATTACCACCAGTACACCCGCAATCTATACCCCAGTTTCTTCAATGTTCCTTGATATTTTTTCTCCCATGAAAGCATTTCAGAATTTAAAGAAAGTTCATTATCTTTAAATCCGATAATGTTTTCTATGAGAAATGTAAAGTTTAGCGATTTCCTGAAGTTACGGAATGCTGATGAAGTAAGAGAGGTTTACTGGTCTGGAGGGTCAGATGATACCCAGACTTGTCGTGTAAAACATACTAAAACTAAAGTTTTCCTTTTTAAATATGGATGAAGCTGGTTAAACATGATTAATAAGTGTAGTACACCGAACCCAGCGATCGAACTCCATGGTCGGGTGCCTTCTACAAAACCTACACGTAAGGCTGTGACGTGGCGATCGGTAACAATCACAACTAAACAACAACATTTGATGGAGGTAGGATGTACAACAACACTATTGTTACACCAGCTGTGAGGGGGTACACCTCTGTTTCCGGAATATATTGGCACGACTGACTTGGATTTCATCATGTCGTGTTGGAATTTTTCACTCTAGTTATTTACAAATGATTTGAATCATTTAAAGTGTGCGTCTGTGCATATAATGCACATACGTACTCCGGGAGCGATAACGGACGGGCGTATCATAGAGTCAGTGGTAAGTTAAACTGTTTTAAGTTTAACTAGGAATGGTCCAGATTATTTCAGACACCATATAGGTTAAGTAACAGGACAAATTAATATCAAGGTTTTACTGCCATAATCAATTTAACCAGACAGATGTTTTTAGATACAAATTGGTGTGATAATGCTGTTGCTGCTGCTGCTGATGATGATGATGATGATGATGACATGTTTTAATACAACGCTGATGAATGTTAAAATCATAAATATATTGTGATAATTGACCAGTCAAGTTAATCTATATGTATAATGAACTAACTGAATCCCTGAATCACTGATTTACATCAATCTAAGTCTTGGATGATTTCTGTGGTTAATGTTAGCGATCGAGCCCGATAACTAAGGCGTGGCCCTGTCCAAAACAGGCGTACCCATAGTATATTTACCTAGATTAGTCTATTATCAATCTCATGATTCTCACTAAATAAAGCATTTTATAAACATGTGATTTATTTCAATATCGTGACGTCATACAGTGAAACTGCATGACGTCAACCTCGCGAAAATTTGATTTTACAAAGTTTTCCAGCAATTTTTTTTTATTCTAAAAACATAATGTTATATTTAGTATATATAGAATAAGATTTATGAAAATCATCACAATTTTTTTGCCCAATAGCTGCTTCAACAACTAAAAATTCACTCTTAACTCGTTTCATAAATATGACAGAAATTTGACTCTCTTCTGACGTTAACTATCATTGGATTTTTTTGATGACTGAATGGGACGGTGTGTCGCTAAAATAAAGTTTTCTTTTGGGGGATTTATTGAAAATCATACACTCCATGTCTATCTGCAGACGAATGACTGTACAGGTATGCACTGAGCTACCTGTGTATTTTGGCAATCACAGGTAAAAATTGGCTTTACAAACGAAAACATGTCAACAAATCTGTCCATTTAGTGGTTGTGATTTAAAATATTTGCTCTCCAAATTAAAAACAACATCGTTCAGTATATTCAATAGAAGTTAAATTTCTCACATTTCAAAGTGAATTTCAAAGTTAGATTGTGTTAAATACATAGCTGGCTGTGTAAAGAAACGATAGTGCGATATCGGGCCCCGACTGTACAGACCCTATCAGTATATACTCGTGTAAACACACAGTCGGGCTGGCATTCGGACACCAGTATTTACACTGGACAGTTAATACCGGGAGAACCTAGACACATATCATACCAAACGAGAGGAGAAATTTCAGGTATATTTTATTGCATTGAAAAACAGTGACATTTTAATTTTTTAGTTTAGTTTGCATACTTCTGTACTTTAATATTTCATCAAATGTATCAATGCTTTAACTAATGAACATGAATTAGTAATTTGAAATATATTTGATTTATTTCATGGTCCTTTTACTTTTAGAATTGAATATATTTATTATTGCCATTAAAATCTGCATTTGTATTGTTAAAAAAAGAAAGAAAAAGAAAGAAAAAGAAAGAAAGAAACGGAATGTAGAATTGATGACGTTATCAGAACACCTATACGATATCATTTAAATACATCTATTTGAAAAAAAAAAAGAAAAAAAAACTTACTGGGCCAATTCTTTTTCAGATTACATTATGTGTTTGACTTAAAGGTATTGACAGTATACAGTTTAAAAATGAATTATGAAACATTGTGGTTTCGTTAAATAGGTCTGATGGATGTCATAGAAGTACTTTTATTATTTTTTTATCAAAGTGTATCAGTTTCGTAAGTTGTATAAGTAATATTACATATGGTTTTGTCTATAATATGACGATAGGTTGTCTACTTATACCTGAAATGTATGAAGTCTTAACATCTGATTTATTGTTCAGTTGTAGTTGACTTTTGTAGGGCGACATATTCAACTTATTTCCCAGAATACTGACTGTCCTGTATGATTCAGTAACCTGGTTATAACGAATTCAAATTAGTTATTCGAAAACCGAACAACTGCTCTTTTAATTAACCGTGACAACCTAGATATTACGAATTTATGTTTTACGAAAATCTGGCTAAACCGAATTTATTATGTGTTATGGTAAAACCGGACTACATCGAATTTATTATGTGTTATGCTAAAACCGGACTACATCGAATTTAGTATGTGTTATGCTAAAACCTGGCTATACCGAAAATAACCATCCGATAACCTCACTAAACTGTTTTGGCTATAACGTCTCATTTGCCTTTTCCGGAAACCCGGCTGTAACGGCCAATTGAAAGATTTAATTGTGCTAAATGTAGGTTAAAATATAATGTTTCCGATCAATGTGAGTCTAAAGTGACCTACACATATATATTTCAGGAATATCATATCAACAACGTACAGAAAACATCAGTATGTCAGATGCCTCATATGAAAACTACAATATCGTCTATCGATCATTGTACCGTCGGGACTGTGTTACAGTGACGATGATACCGTCGGGACTGTGTTACAGTGACGATGATACCGTCAACTGTGTTACAGTGACGATGATACCGTCGGGACTGTGTTACAGTGACGATGATACCGTCGGGACTGTGTTACAGTGACGATGATACCGTCGGGACTGTGTTACAGTGACGATGATACCGTCGGGACTGTGTTACAGTGACGATGATACCGTCGGGACTGTGTTACAGTGACGACGATACCGTCGGGACTGTGTTACAGTGACGATGATACCGTCGGGACTGTGTTACAGTGACGATGATACCGTCGGGACTGTGTTACAGTGACGATGATACCGTCGGGACTGTGTTACAGTGACGATGATACCGTCGGGACTGTGTTACAGTGACGATGATACCGTCGGGACTGTGTTACAGTGACGATGATACCGTCGGGACTGTGTTACAGTGACGATGATACCGTCGGGACTGTGTTACAGTGACGATGATACCGTCGGGACTGTGTTACAGTGACGATGATACCGTCGGGACTGTGTTACAGTGACGATGATACCGTCGGGACTGTGTTACAGTGACGATGATACCGTCGGGACTGTGTTACAGTGACGATGATACCGTAAAGACTTTGTTACAGTGACGATGATACCGTCGGGACTGTGTTACAGTGACGATGATACCGTCGGGACTGTGTTACAGTGACGACGATACCGTAAAGACTTTGTTACAGTGACGATGATACCGTCGGGACTGTGTTACCGTGACGACGATATCGTCGGGACTGTGTTACAGTGACGACGATACCGTCGGGACTGTGTTACAGTGACGATGATACCGTCGGGACTGTGTTACAGTGACGATGATACCGTCGGGACTGTGTTACAGTGACGATGATACCGTAAAGACTTTGTTACAGTGACGATGATACCGTCGGGACTGTGTTACAGTGACGATGATACCGTCGGGACTGTGTTACAGTGACGATGATACCGTCGGGACTGTGTTACAGTGACGATGATACCGTAAAGACTTTGTTACAGTGACGATGATACCGTCGGGACTGTGTTACAGTGACGATGATACCGTCGGGACTGTGTTACAGTGACGATGATACACTACATGTAATCGGTTTCCGAAGACAGGATATAACAGCGTCATATATTTCCACCGATCTACCGCATTCCATTGCTTTTCAATATCATTGTCTAAAAACCAGTTTTAGCTGTTAGACTTAGATAAGAGAACTGGCATGTAATTTAGCTGTTTAAACAAGAGAAATAGCATGCAATTTAGACAAGAGAACTAGTATGCAATTTAGTAGTTTAGACAAGAGAAATAGCATGCAATTTTGACAAGAGAACTAGTATGGTATGTGTGTTAGCTATTTAGACAAGATAACTGGTATGTGTTTTGGCTATTTAGACAAGAGAGCTAAGTTTGTGTGTTAGCTGTTTAGACAAGAGAAATAGCATGCAATTTAGACAAGAAAACTGGTATGTGTTTTAGCTGTTTAGACAAGATAACTAGTGTATGTTTTAGCTTTTTAGACAAGAGAACTGGTATGTGCGTTAGCTGTTTAGACAAGAGAACTAGTATTTATTTTAGCTGTTTAATCAAGAGAACTGGTATTTATTTTAGCTGTTTAATCAAGAGAACTAGTATTTATTTTAGCTGTTTAATCAAGAGAACTAGTATTTATTTTAGCTGTTTAGACAAGAGAACTGGTATTTATTTTAGCTGTTTAGACAAGAGAACTGGTATGCAATTTAGCTGTTTAGACAAGAGAAATGGTATGCAATTTAACTGTTTAGACAAAAGAAAAAGTATGCGATTAAGCTGTTTAGACCAGAGAGTAGTATCTATTTGAGCTGTTTAGACCAGAGAGTAGTATCTATTTTAGCCGTTTAGACATGAGAACTAGTGTGTGTTTTAGCTATTTAGACCAGAGAGTAGTATCTATTTGAGCTGTTTAGACATGAGAGTAGTATTTTAGCTGTTTAGACATGAGAGTAGTATCTATTTTAGCTGTTTAGACATGAGAACTAGTACATATTTATGTTGTTTAGACATGAGAACTAGTACATATTTATGTTGTTTAGACATGAGAACTAGTACATATTTATGTTGTTTAGACATGAGAACTAGTACATATTTATGTTGTTTTGACAAGTAAAGAACTAGTATAATCTTAGTCTGGGAATAAAACAAATAAAACTAGCGTTAATCAATTTTAAAACGGTAACATTTCAGGCATACATGACTTAAGTAAAAGTAGTGTAACCTAACGAAATCCGGCCTTAGTTTGATAAAGTAACAACTCTGTTCCAGACCGGTCAAACCGTTTGGACTTCGATAAACGAAAATGGCCCTGATGTCGAACTGAGCGATATGGGTGGACACAAGGTCTGGACAGGATAGATGTTTTTTTTAGATGGTCTTAGGTGTATGAATGTAACCGTGATACAATCCACACTACACTGACACGTGTTTAAGATTCTGTTTATCACCTAACTTATATTCACGAGAAAACACGCGAAACTTCTTAAATGTATTTCCATGCATGACGGATTTCAACTTAGATGGTACTAGTCCGCTAAAAGAGAATTTTTATATCGATTTATAACCATATGTATGTACTACATGGTAAACTGTGTGCATTCAAGGATACATATTTCATTAATTTAATATACATGTTTATCTGTTAAGTTAAATATATATCTGTGTTATTTTTTGAAGAATTCAATTTAGTATATTTAATTCCTTTCTTGATGTCTATAATCGTTTTCTCTCCCAGTTGGTATTTAAGTAAACTTTGCAATAAAAGAATCAACAAACGGTCACTACCTTACATGTAGCTATAATTTATGAAATAACAAAATTACAAAAATTGTAAGTCCTAATGGGAATGTAATTTTAAGATGTATGGCGGGCGGACCCTGTCTGGTGTTAGGAATGTCTAGCTGTTACAGGGTTATCGTTCCTGGCTTGTAATCGACGATATCACGCCAAAATAAACACAACCCAACAAAACGGAGATAGGATTTGAATTCAGCTTTACAAAAGCTGAGATAAAAATATAATACATTTATTTGAAATTTCTACATATGTGAAAGACGGCTCCACATTAATTTTATAAATATTTAAAAAGAGCCGTATAATTTGACAGGTTTAAATATTAGGTAATTTACTAACAGATCACTTGTGTTTATCTTACAATCATGTATTACATACACGCCCAAAATCAATTATTTTATAAAAAAAATCTCCAACATCTAATCTTATGTCATGAGTCGAGATTGAAAGTCACCATTTGAAGTTGAAAACAAATAACAATTCATCAACGCTTATCTTTGAAATTTCTCACAAATTGCGTGACACTTGAGATTTATTTTTATACTACTCAAACACAATTTATTGTCTCGCGTTTCAACATACCATGCATTGTAATATATAACAGGGTCAATTATCAAGTTTGAAGAAACAAATAAATACTGTGTGAAATCAGCTACACTTTTTATTTTACAGTCCGCCGAGCTGTCTTATAGTCACGTCCGTCAACTCTCTCGAAACACTTGATTTATCAATCCACTATTGACGTTCTTTCAAATGAAAATCTGGACTGATAAACGTTAAATAGACACTGTTCAATCTAGAACTCGCGTAAAACACCCCACTCTGTACATCCCAAGTTTGTCAGTATAAAGAGGTGTCATCGTCTTCACAAGTTTGTCAGTATAAAGAGGTGTCATCGTCTTCACAAGTTTGTCAGTATAAAGAGGTGTCATCGTCTTCACCATGCTCTGATTCTTATTTCTTTGTAACACTCCAGACAGATCTGGGATGGTTTAGCGCCAGAAAAATAAAAAAATTATAAATACACATATTAAAAAAAGAAATGCACCATTCAAAACCAAGCATTAAACATGACGAACACTAAAAAAAAAAATGCTCCGCCATTTTCTGTCTGGTTGGTATTTACACAAGATATCGCTCCTGAAGATAATAATACCCAGTTGACGACTTTCTGACATTAAGGTTTTATCCTGACGACACGGGACAGATATTGAAGTTTATATATGTCTTAGTATAATTTACCGTATTTATAAACACAATTCACTTCGCTAACATTTGTATCATACGTCGGGGGTATTTGGTGGTGAAACTAGCAATACGGTTTGTCCCTATATATCTCTACCGTAACTTCGATATTCCAGAGTGTTTAAATTATTTCTAACACGGATATTCATCTCATGCGAACTATCAAATTCATGAAGAGAAGGGCAATGCAGGTGTGACCTTCGCGGTATGGACCTTCGTGGTATGACCTTCGTCTGTTGTTGTATGACCCATAGACCGAGTTTCCTCTCGTCCTGGCACCATGTCTGGTGTAGGGGCCCTACACCAGGCATGGTGTCAGGACCAGAGGAAACTCGGGCTATATGACCCAATACAACATTACGGGATTGTACAAGAACCTGTGTTTCTTTTTTTTCTCTACCGGTATTTATTTGGTTGCGCATTACCAGTTATGTATTTACCAAATGTGTTGACGTCATTGATCGATTTTGTAATCACGAAAAGTTCGGCTCCCAAAAAGTTAATTCTGTCGGATGTTCATCGATCATAACGCATGAGTCAGTTTTCACCTTGGATAAACACAATTTTGGTTTCTATAATCCGGAGACAAACATGTAGCTATATTTTTCACTGTTTGCATTTTTTCTTTTAATTTCTATAGGTAACCTTCCTTGGAACTCGTGTAAAAGAGGGATCTATGGAAACGGATCAGGTGCTTATGGGGAAAACCGGAAGTGAGTTTACACATAACGACTTGTAGAGATTGCATTTGAATACAATTTCTGAGACATTTTTGATTTTTTTTTTTATTAGACTGCTTTCTGGCTAAGTGTCGTGCGTAACAATGCCAGCACATAAGAAAATGCGTCCCCCGAAGCATCTTGAAAAGATGTTATTTATCAACCACAAGGAAGACCAATCCTTGGAGGACCGGTTGGCAAGGATACACCTGCGTTCTAGACTCCGGGAAATCGAGTTAGACCGGGAACGGATTAAAGTTAGGGATGAACTTAGAGATTCCAAAAGGAAGCAAATCCCTATTGACAATGTCCTGGCCAGACAGGATACAATGACGTCACGTCCTCCAATGTCACCAAGGAAACCAACAAGGCTTTCGGTAACCTCTGACCCGCGGTCACCACAGGAAGAGGACGGCCCAAACGCCTATCTCCTGGGGGAGTATAAGAGAATGTCAGAGGTTATCCCTACTATTCTTCTAACACTGTCTGCAAAGGACGATAAAACCAAACCAAAATCTGGCTCCAGATACAGGACAGATCATGTGAAAACACAATCAAATGTGACTTCTGTACAGGATTATGAACCTGACCTCCATCGAATTACAAAACTTGCACGTACAGTGAAAACTCTCAGACATAACATGGCTATTAATAAGAAACTAGAATTTACACGACCAACTGTTTCTTTGGCAAAAATGTTTAAAGAAATATACGAGAAAGAACACGATTTGGACCAATATACCGATGGTGCGTGTGTTTTACTAAAAAGGAAAATGGAGAAGCGACGCCGAGGAGCACTACCTCCACTGCCTATAACACGACGTCACTCGGCATACGAGTTCTCCCCAACACAGAAAGATAAGGACAATAACACCGGAACTGGAAGTGACAATCCAGAAAATGTACTTCCTCCAAATGGTGGACATTCCGCAGTTCTTCCCGCCCTACAGAGGACGCAGAGTATGGCCAATCTGCCACGGATGACAAGGAGTATGTCCAGTCTAAGTGTCCTTGGTGTCCGTCGGTCCGAAAGTCCGGATACCAAACTATTCATAGCCGAGGACGAACTTGTCATGCGCAAGAGAGTTGCGTTTGAGTTGAACAAATATGAACGTTTGAGAGAGAAAGTGGACCGATTTCTCCTTCCTCCAAAACCTATTGTCGAAGTTTCAGATGAATTAGCCGTCACGTGAAACGGAGACTGTCATGGCTTTATGCTACCTTCGACAACATGAATCTCAATTTCATAAAGAGCCAAACAAAAATTACATAAGTTAACTTGAGGTATCGTTTAATCTTTTATGACTTACTAGAGACATATATAGAAATTAAAGCACATAATTGGATCTTGGTGATGATTTCAAATAGTTATCGATAATTATGTGTCTGGTTTTCAAGTTTTCTCCAATATGGCGTCTAGTGAAGACTGAACCGAGCGACCGCAAAGGATTGTGGGAAGGTCAGGGGCCACTATGTAAACACAAGGGCAAATAGAGAGCTGCCAATCTCTGTATATATGTCTCTGGACTTACGCAATATAATTTTATTGTTACGTTTTTTATCAAATAGGTAATTTTTGTTTGTTTTCTTAAGTACTTGAGCAGGACAATAACATTTAAATGATCAATAAACACATGACAATGTACAAACAAAAGCGAAAGGTTACAAAACAAAAACTTTAAGTTGTTTTACTTGATCAAAATATAAGTTTGGAAATTATGTATCAGACATATCATCGTGTCTGTCAATGAGAGAGCATTAAAATTTGTATCTATGGAACGAATAGTTTTTTGTTTCTAATTCGGGGACACATTATTATGAACTTTATATTTAGAAACAAAATGACGGCAGTATACCGTAACTATGATACCTGTCCTATAACTAACATATAAATAGATTAATGTAAGTGACAACGTTATACTTTATCGGCTTATCAATAAAATATTATCTAAGTATTCAGTGAGACTTGTTTTTTTTAGGTCATCTGACCCAAAGGGTCGGGATGACCTATGGCCATCGTGTTCCGTCCGTCGTCGTCCGCTGTCCGTAAGACTTTTTATTTCAAAACACTACTCCTCCTTAACCCTTTGGTGGATTACTACTAAATTTGCTTTGAAACATCATTGGGGGAAGGCGATCATATTTAATATAAATGAGGCTGGTCTGACACCTAGGGCCAGAGTGGCGGGGCCCAAAAGGGGGAACTTTGCTGAAATTTCGCTTTAAAATCATACTCCTCTTTAACCCTTAGGTGGATTTTATCCAAATTTGGCGTGAAACATCATTGGGAGAGGCCGATCATATTTCATATGAATGAGGCTAGTGTGACCCCTAGGGACACAGGGGCGAGGCCCCAAAAGGGGAACTTAGCCAAAGTTTAGAAATGCTTCTCTTTCTTAATGCCTTAATTGATTTCAATCATATTTAGCATGAAACATCGGGGATGGGCAATTCTAATTGATATAAATGAGGCTTATCCGACCCATGGGGACAGAGAGACATGACACAAAAATCGGAACTTGGCTGAAATTTTGCTTTTAAGATGCTGCTCATCGTTTATTCAAAATAGATAAAAACCAAATTTGATCTGAAATATAACCGTCTGCGAACAGACAATTAACGGTAATGCTGCTGGATTGAGGGGTGTGTCCATGCTGTAAATGTTTGTCAGATGACCGTTAAGGCCCATGGACCTCTCGTTCATTTCCTCTACTATTTAGTAGAATACCTGAAATACAATCTGTCTAGGATCTCATCCTACACTCTCAATACAATATGACTAGGATGGTATTCCATCCTACACTCTAAATACAATCTGACTAGGATCCCATCCTACACTCTAATACAATCTGACTAGGATCCCATCCTACACTCTCTGTGGGAAGTTCGAAGGAACAGGAACTTCTTCAGGAATTAGGGAAACATCTCGTTCCTCCTAGATTTTGACAAACAAGTTTTGTTGATTTGGTCTTTGAAGTGAATTTTGAGGACCATTTTAGTGTATCAATTCACTAAAGATATCACTGAATTCTATATGTCTGTGTGTAATCATTAATATATACAAAGGCGTACGTATATATCAAGATATGACGGGAACTTCTGAACCACACATGAATAATTTGACAAACTTTAAATCACCCTACTTTTTCCTTGGTACATCAAACAGGTATCGTCAATGTCAAGGTCATGCCATAGGTTAAAGTTCAAATAACTACTTCTAAATGTTGAACCTGATTTGATTGATGAGAAAATGACCTCACAGTATCACACCATGATTAAGTTGAAAATGGCTACATGAATGAAACCTCTTAATTTATAACAAAATGCATATATCACATTACCAGTATCCCGGCCTAGTCCGAGTTTCCTTCGGCCAAAGCACCTGGCTTAATAGACATATTTGCGTATAGATATAGAGCTGGAAGCAGTGGAAACTCGGCCTGTTGCACCCTTTATTTTGAATGACTGCTCTTTCCATGGTTAGCAAATATATTTGAGTACAAGTACAGTTAGCCACAGTTTACTCATGTATGTACAATGTGTACACTCTGGTCCTTAATTATTACTGTATGTACAATGTGTACACTCTGGTCCTTAATTATTACTGTATGTACAATGTGTATAATCTGGCCCTTAATTATTACTGTATGTACAATGTGTACACTCTGGTCCTTAATTATTACTGTATGTACAATGTGCACAATATGGCCCTTAATTATTGCTGTATGTACAATGTGTACACTCTGGCCCTTAATAATTACTGTATGTACAATGTGTACACTCTGGCCCTTAATTATTACTGTATGTACAATGTGTACACTCTGGCCCTTAATTATTACTGTATGTACAATATGGCCCTTAATTATTGCTGTATGTACAATGTGTACACTCTGGCCCTTAATTATTACTGTATGTACAATGTGTACACTCTGGCCCTTAATTATTACTGTATGTACAATGTGTACAATATGGCCCTTAATTATTGCTGTATGTACAATGTGTAGTCTGGCCCTTAATTATTACTGTATGTACAATGTGTACACTCTGGTCCTTAATTATTACTGTATGTACAATGTGTACACTCTGGCCCTTAATTATTGCTGTATGTACAATGTGTATAATCTGGCCCTTAATTATTACTGTATGTACAATGTGTACAATATGGCCCTTAATTATTACTGTATGTACAATGTGTACAATATGGCCCTTAATTATTACTGTATGTACAATGTGTAGTCTGGCCCTTAATTATTACTGTATGTACAATGTGTACACTCTGGTCCTTAACTATTACTGTATGTACAATGTGTACACTCTGGTCCTTAATTATTACTGTATGTACAATGTGTACACTCTGGTCCTTAATTATTACTGTATGTACAATGTGTATAATCTGGCCCTTAATTATTACTGTATGTACAATGTGTACAATATGGCCCTTAATTATTGCTGTATGTACAATGTGTACACTCTGGCCCTTAATTATTACTGTATGTACAATGTGTACACTCTGGTCCTTAATTATTACTGTATGTACAATGTGTATAATCTGGCCCTTAATTATTACTGTATGTACAATGTGTACAATATGGCCCTTAATTATTACTGTATGTACAATGTGTACACTCTGGCCCTTAATTATTACTGTATGTACAATGTGTACACTCTGGCCCTTAATTATTACTGTATGTACAATGTGTACAATATGGCCCTTAATTATTGCTGTATGTACAATGTGTAGTCTGGCCCTTAATTATTACTGTATGTACAATGTGTACACTCTGGCCCTTAATTATTACTGTATGTACAATGTGTACACTCTGGCCCTTAATTATTACTGTATGTACAATGTGTACACTCTGGCCCTTAATTATTACTGTATGTACAATGTGTACACTCTGGTCCTTAATTATTACTGTATGTACAATGTGTACACTCTGGCCCTTAATTATTACTGTATGTACAATGTGTACACTCTGGTCCTTAATCATTACTGTATGTACAATGTGTACACTCTGGCCCTTAATTATCATATTCACATAAAATATTCTGGACACAATTCACAATCAGATGGGAGTGGTTCCTGGAGACATCACAGACAAGGCTATCAGATGACCAGAGGCATGATAAAGGGAAAATGCTCTCATGTTTTTTTCTCACCAATAGTGGCCCAAACTTCTTTTTTGGATGGGAACTAAAAAGATAATATCCAAATATGTTTCAATCTTCTTGCCATCTTGCCCGTCACTTTTTTGAAGACGAAGAAGTAAAGATATGAAAAAGGACTACCATGGCAATCGCTGCCTTAGTTGGCTTTACAATAGTGAGTGGTATATAAAATCTGATTATAAAATGGAACAACTAGGAACTCTTACTGAAGAATGGTTGTGCTGTTGACTGGAAAAAAACTGGGTGGGCGAGACAGAACGTAAAAGAGAAATCTTAATCGATGTGGAGGGACTGTGTATAATCTGGCCCTTAATTATTACTGTATGTACAATGTGTACACTCTGGCCCTTAATTATTACTGTATGTACAATGTGTACAATCTGGCCCTTAATTATTGCTGTATGTACAATGTGTACACTCTGGCCCTTAATTATTGCTGTATGTACAATGTGTACACTCTGGCCCTTAATTATTGCTGTATGTACAATGTGTACACTCTGGCCCTTAATTATTACTGTATGTACAATGTGTACACTCTGGCCCTTAATTATTACTGTATGTACAATGTGTACAATATGGCCCTTAATTATTGCTGTATGTACAATGTGTACACTCTGACCCTTAATTATTACTGTATGTACAATGTGTACACTCTGGCCCTTAATTATTGCTGTATGTACAATGTGTAGTCTGGCCCTTAATTATTACAACTGTCCATTGGTCGTTAAAAAGAAAACAGGAGATCATATTCACATAAAATATTCTGGACACAATTCACAATCAGATGGGAGTGGTTCCTGGAGACATCACAGACAAGGCTATCAGATGACCAGACGCATGATAAAGGGAAAATGCTCTCATGTTTTTTTCTCACCAATAGTGGCCCAAACTTCTTTTTTGGATGGGAACTAAAAAGATAATATCCAAATATGTTTCAATCTTCTTGCCATCTTGCCCGTCACTTTTTTGAAGACGAAGAAGTAAAGATATGAAAAAGGACTACCATGGCAATCGCTGCCTTAGTTGGCTTTACAATAGTGAGTGGTATATAAAATCTGATTATAAAATGGAACAACTAGGAACTCTTACTGAAGAATGGTTGTGCTGTTGACTGGAAAAAAACTGGGTGGGCGAGACAGAACGTAAAAGAGAAATCTTAATCGATGTGGAGGGACTGGAACGTTTCAATACTTTGTTTTCCACTATCCATGGTCATTAATTATCACATATATGTTGATAAAATGTCCAAAACTGTAAATGGCTATACACACTTTACATCATACTCTAATGATAAAGGCGGGCTAAAAGAAAACAAACACAACTTTCTTTTAATATTGTTTTATAAGCGTAATAATACAATTCATACATACCCATTCAACATTCAATCAATATTAAAAATAATCGTTAATTTGCATGATTTAAAAAGCTACAGAAATGTTACTGAAGCTAGTTCAGTGTGAACAAGTTCACCAGGCTATTCCGACAGGTGTACCACATAGACATCTCTGTTTAAAATTTATATTTGTTAGTCATGGAACTAAACAAAAACACCTTTTCTCCAAAAGTATTTGTAATTCTTGTTGAATAAAGGCCTGTCTAGGTTAGAATGTCATGAAAGGTGTCTCTCCGATGTCCAAATTATTTTCTTGTACAGAAGCACATCCTTGTAATTCGAAATTTATTTCCTTCGTGAAATTAAATATATACTGCTTTTAATCAAATTACCAAACGTGTCCAAAGTGATCAGATTACCAAGGTTTACTACAGTGCAATAATATAGGAAATTACACAACATGAAATTTACATATCCTTACATACCGTAATTGTCACCATCACTTAGGACAAAAACAAAACAAGTTTAGCTATTTTTCAACTTCAAATTCCAGCAAAATCATGAAATATAACTGGTATCCACATTTCATGACTTAAGTTTCAAGTATTTTCAATTAATTTCTAAGTTCCAATGTGACTTAAAATTGTTCTAGCTGATATAAAACAGTTTTTTGGCTAGATACTATACAAACGGTCAGAACCAGAGTTGTGTAGAAAATTAGTGATTTTCTTTGTGTGTAACTAAATCATTGTAACTTTTTTTCAAATTGTGAAAAATACTCCAAAATAAAAAAAAAAATTAAAAAAATCCATATCTCATTTTTCATGATAAAACATTTATGATATAACATTTAAATATTGATCTAAATATAGGTAAGAAGATTCAGAAACTTTTATGTCCCTTTTTTTTTTTATTTGTGATAATATTATTACCCTTACAAGTAATTTTTTCACGAGGAAATTTTATTGACAAAAAACAATATGTTGCAACCCCATTAGACCAATGACAGCCACTTCAGCCCCCCCCCCCCCCCCCCCCAACGTAAACAAGTATAATCTATACCTCGTGTTTGAAATGTTAGCTGCTGTGTACCCTGCAATAACAACACAATACATATTAACATCTTTTCAACATCTTCTGTATTTTCCCTCAAAATAATAAAACACAGACAAGACAAGCTGCAGTAAAACTACTGTATACTGATAAAGGGTTACTGTAAATTAAAAACAAAATCAAACAAATATATCAGACAATTATGTAAGACCCTACAGTTAATGCTTCATGGGTACCATGTTACTGGGAAAACAATGATAACCCTGTACACAATGAAACCTGCCTAATCTGAACCAGACTGTCTTATCTGACCACTAAGTAATCTGATATCCTGTCTATTTAAACTTGGTAAGTAATCCTTAAAGAACTACACAAGTCTTCCAACAGTTAATCTTATCAATATTTATTTTTTACAGAATGCTGTATTTGACACGTTCATTTGATCAAGATGCTGTATCCCACTGGGTGTCAAATTAGACAGGTTAATTTTTTCAAAACTGTTATATTGTGTATGTCACAGTGATGGTCAAACTACGTGTCTCTTGAATGTAAGCTCTGTGGACGATTTCAGACCCTGTTCCACTACACAATTCACACCTTACTAAGCTTTCTGTACATGTCACAGACATACAACTTCCATACATTTGTCTCGACCTAAGGTCAACATCAATTCAAATTATTTGAGTTAAACATTTTCCATATCCTATGTGAAAGCTATAAGTGAATTCCATTGGCAGGGGTAACAAACTTGTTTTCTAATGAAGCTCTGAATCCTGAGAGTTGAATCTCTAATTATTTTCATCAAAGAGTATTTTTCTACATGGCTTTGTCATAGAAAGTAAATTATCCGGTGAAAAAGAGGTTTTCCTAACAAGCATTTCTGTTACTGAGTGCAAAATATTGTTAAAAAATGTCACATCTACTTCCTGGCTGACCCTATAGACGGACGACATTAAAAACAAGGGAGATAAATTAGCCATATCCTGTGTAGACCTGACCAGACTAAAATGATGATTCTATTCCTGATGGAGAATGTACAGTGCATACTGACAAACATTATCAATGTCTCAATTCAGTGACAATCTGGAAAACTTCAATTCTCAAAATTCACAAAGGAAAACATTTCACTGGAATTATTAACTTTCTGTTTAGATGAATGATATAAATGAAATATGTAACTTTCTATGTCTGTCATAGTCTCACGTGTCGTAAAGAATACAGTATACAATGTACTATATTAAATAAGGGAAAACTGCATTAAAATAAGATTAAGATAATGTTTATGATATTAATTCTCATTTTTGCCATCATTCCCTAAAAATACTATGGCATTAGGAAATGTTTGTAAAAACAAACATGAATTACTACCAAAACGAATCCCATTTATAATGAACACAAGTACAATTAAAATTCCTCGTATAAATATACCTGGACTACTTTTCAAAATCCCTAATAGTATTATTACTATACAATCAGATGTCAATGCTGTTTTGTAAACTTTTTTCTTGTGCATGGCAAAAAATGAATCCATATTTAACAGAAGGAAAAGAATGAACATGACACTGTTCATTCACTTAAGAATTTCCACAAATTTGAGTTCTCTGTATCATAAATATCTATGATGCTATAGCTAAAATATTAATAACTAATACTGACAAGAAATATTCATGTCATCTTGCTACAAATGTCCTTCGACTGGAACAGCAGTACAAAAGTTTGCTAGCAACACTGAAGCTCTTCCATCTTGTTTATCAGAAAAGTGTATTTATGAGGATGTAACAGGAAAGGAAAATGCAATGACCAAACCGGACTCGAACCTGGGACCTCCAAACTCTAAATGGTCTCTCTTACCATTTGAACTATCTGGAAACCAGTGTTCAGCCCAGTCCAGTTCCACCGTAAGGATATACTGTATAATTTTTTAAACTTGTTTATAAATTAGGATTCAAAATTTATTTTATAATTACTTTTTTGATACTGTCCGAAATATGAATTTCCACAATGCAACTTTCAAAAAAAAGATTTTTGAGTAAATTTATTCACCCTGTGAATCACAGTGGTAATGTCAAAGTTATTGATATAAAGACTGTATTCATCAGGCCAAGGGAGGCAATCCTGCTTTGTCACGACATTTTATGATTAAAGCTCGCAACATGAACTGTTTTCTGGAGAGCTCTCGTACTTGCTGCAATGATAAAGATACAAATTATTTGCTGAAATCCATACTTTCATTTTCTGCTTTTTGTTGGTTTTTTTCAATAAAATCATAATTACAGTGATGAAACATGAAGAACTGTGAAACAAAAATGCGGTGCTTTGTGAGAAAGCACAACCACATCATGATGAAATTTTAATGACAATCAGAGATATATTTATAACTCTCCTTTAAAAATTTGACAAACATAAACAAATTCTTGACTTGTTTTTTTAACATAAGGACTGATAAGTAAGTTGTTGTTAAGAAATGTATCTCTCACCTTGAGGAAGACATCAATATCAATGACATCTTTGCGTAGTGCATCTCCCAGGTAAAACAGAGCATCTTCAATGGCTTGTTCCTCAGCAAACGAGTTCACTAGCCTGTAGAAGGGGAAGAGATATATAATACTGGCCTAGTTAATCACATTTGTTTACCTGATCACTAAACACAGACCAGCTGGGGAATATTTATATATATATAAATTATTACATACTGTATTAACAGTGAATTGTATACAAACTGAAAACTGATAGGATCAAAATGGTTATTCCATATTGTACTCTTAAAAGTCATCCTTTTCAATGTTTGTATAATTTTCCAGAACAAGGGTCCTGTGATTCAGCGATCACATTGTATTTGCCAGCTTTATCAAAGAATTGTAATTTTGGAGAAATGACAGAAAATTCTCTCTCTCCACGAAAACAATAATGAAACAGTGGTATTACAATCTGGTTAAGTCCTGACTGAAAATCACACACCAGTTTCCAGGCATATTTGTAGTAGATCATTTTTTTTATCGCCCTCTCTTTTTGTGTGATTTCACGTGATACATGTCATATTATATTTTGCGAATAAAATTTTAAAAATATGGAAAACAAAACTTTTTCTGTTGATGAATCAATTAATTAGAAAAGAGAAGAAGGAACTGACTGTTTATACAGTGGCATTGTGGTGACCACTGCATCGTCGATGTTCATTGAATCCTGTTTACCCATCTTCTCCAAGGCGTCCTTCACCTCACGATCCTTCTCCTTCAACATTTGGATGTTGCTCTCAATGTCATTCTAAAAAATAGCAATGATAACCAATATTTTCATAGAATATCAATGATAACCAATATTTTCATAGAATATCAATTAATCAGTTTTTTTCACAAAATATCAATTATAACCTCCCAGGAAGAAGGTTGTCTACTGAATTATTCAATCTAAGGGAGGTGTCTACTAACTTATACAATCTAAGGGAGGTGTCTACTGACTTATACAATCTAAGGGAGGTGTCTACTGACTTATACAATCTAAGGGAGGTTCTACTGACTTATACAATCTAAGGGAGGTGTCTACTGACTTATACAATCTAAGGGAGGTGTCTACTGACTTATACAATCTAAGGGAGGTGTCTACTGACTTATACAATCTAAGGGAGGTGTCTACTGACTTATACAATCTAAGGGAGGTGTCTACTGACTTATACAATCTATGGGAGGTGTCTACTGACTTATACAATCTAAGGGAGGTGTCTGTAGACTTATACAATCTAAGGGAGGTGTCTACAGACTTATACAGTCTAAGGGAGGTGTCTACTGACTTATACAATCTAAGGGAGGTTCTACTGACTTATACAATCTAAGGGAGGTGTCTACTGACTTATACAATCTAAGGGAGGTGTCTACCGACTTATACAGTCTAAGGGAGGTGTCTACTGACTTATACAATCTAAGGGAGGTTCTACTGACTTATACAATCTAAGGGAGGTGTTCTACTGACTTATACAATCTAAGGGAGGTGTCTACCGACTTATACAGTCTAAGGGAGGTGTCTACTGACTTATACAATCTAAGGGAGGTGTCTACTGACTTACACAATCTAAGGGAGGTGTCTACTGACTTATACAATCTAAGGGAGGTGTCTACTGACTTATACAATCTAAGGGAGGTGTCTACTGACTTATACAATCTAAGGGAGGTGTCTACTGACTTATACAATCTAAGGGAGGTGTCTACTGACTTATACAATCTAAGGGAGGTGTCTACTGACTTATACAATCTATGGGAGGTGTCTACTGACTTATACAATCTAAGGGAGGTGTCTACTGACTTATACAATCTAAGGGAGGTGTCTACTGACTTATACAATCTAAGGGAGGTGTCTATACTGACTTATACAATCTAAGGGAGGTGTCTACTGACTTATACAATCTATGGGAGGTGTCTACTGACTTATACAATCTAAGGGAGGTGTCTACTGACTTATACAATCTAAGGGAGGTGTCTACTGACTTATACAATCTAAGGGAGGTGTCTACTGACTTATACAATCTAAGGGAGGTGTCTACTGACTTATACAATCTAAGGGAGGTGTCTACTGACTTATACAATCTAAGGGAGGTGTCTACTGACTTATACAATCTAAGGGAGGTGTCTACTGACTTATACAATCTAAGGGAGGTGTCTACTGACTTATACAATCTAAGGGAGGTTCTACTGACTTATACAATCTGAAAGGGGCCATGAGTGAATTGAGCACAAATACTATACAAATAGGAATGAAAATACTAAGAGGCAATATAAATTGTTTTAATTTTTCAATTCAACAGTCAAAATACTAACTCTAGCAAGACTAGGTTCATCTGATCCTATAACAATCAGAATACATACCTTTTCTGTATCAAGATCCTTCATCATTTTGTCCAATTTTTCCCTCCCTTGAAGAAGATCTGTCTGTGTTTTGTGCAGTACATTCATTTCAGCCTGCAAGATTTAGGAAACAAGTGAACCTACCTTCTGTCAGACACAGAAAATCACGACCATTAAGTTAATTGGATTTCATAGCATAGAAACACAAAGGTTTGGTATATTACAGAATAACTTTTAACAATCATAATATAAAGTTGTTTCAGTTTTATCACTCCTACTAAGCTTGATTACACTACAGAGATTGGCTGATGGTACTCATACAGCTGAATACAACAATTTACTGACAATAAGTAACAAACTCTTAGAACATGTGAGAGAACACCCAATGGTGTTATAGAGGTGATGTCCGTGTAGAATTAAATAGACACCTACCTGTGCTTGCTCAAATATTTCCCTAAGTCTCCGTTTCATTTTATCCTCGACAGCAGACAGTAATGACATCCGTAGGTGTTCCTCCGTCACTGTGTTGGTATTCCCAGGTCCACTCGGGCCAGAACTTGTCACTGTTGTTACAAGTAATTACCAATATATGATGACAAGGTCACAAAGGTAGAAACTCAAGGTCACAGACTTTCATAAACATGGCCATAAATGTCTTAGTCAGGGTCATAAGGTCAGAGACGTTGATATACAAGGTCACAAACGTCTAAGTCGGGTCATAAAGTCAAAGGTGTCTAACTACAAAGGTCACAGATATCTTATTCAAGGCCGTAAGTTTGCAGACGTGTAAATAATACCTCATGTCTACACACAAGCCAAAAATTTCATTGTGAAACAAAGATAAACTCCATAACACTGGTACATATAGGTCTCTATAGAGGGTCATAGATGTCCAAATTCATTTTCACAAGATGATTGAATTGAAAATAATGTTTTACAATAAACTATAACAGCATTACCTGTGCTGGCTGTGGATGTAGGGTACTGCGATTGAGATGGATAGGCTGGGTATGGCGTCTGCGACGGATACTGCTGCTGGCCACTTTGAGGATAACCTCCAGTACTTGGTGGGTATCCTTGGAATCCTTGTGGTTGCTGTTGAAAATTTCCACCATAATTGAAGTTGGACCCACTCCCTGGCTGGTTGTATCCCCCTGAGGGATAAGGGGTGTATGCTGGAGGATTAGATGTACCTCCACCGGGGGTCGGCATCTGGAAGCCTCCTGAAGTTATTAATTAAGAAATTACCATCTACTACAACAAACAATAGTCAGGAAATGTAAATGGCTTGTTTACTTTATCGTCCTGTAAAGAGCCAAGGTCATTTTGAGACAAGGTAAAATAGAAATGGTAGCATGCAAATACAATGATTTATTTTTAAACAGAGCAAAGGGAATAAAAATACATGCATCCTGATGTAATACATAGTTACTACATTTATTTTGTAATGAAATATAAGCTGTTATCGTGAAAATATCAGTCGAGTGAAAATAACAATTTTGATATTTTCACACATTTCAAACAGTATTTGGAGTGAAAGTTTCGCCCCGGAACTACCTTTTTTTTTGAAATATCAAAACAAAAGATTTATCTCCCCTTATTTAGCCTTTTATTTTACATTACACAATATTGTTAAAAACCTTTGATCTGCTGTCTCCAACGTTCTGACAAATAATGGCATATATTCAATCACTGTCACTGTCAGGAAAACAAGAACGTAAGCACTGTCAGGAAAACAAGAACGTAAGCAATCTAAATAACTACGACAAAATTAAGATCAATTTGAATCACGCGATCTCTCATATACTGTCATCAACAAATCATGATCAACCCCATATAATAATTTAATCTTCCCTCATCCCAGCTGCTCATAAATCGTGAAACTCAGTCTCTACAGCGAAATTTTCTTCTACTAAGAATGTTCTCTGAGAATCCAGTAATGTAATGTAATTATGTAATGGGACAGTAAAATTCAACTTGTATGGACAACAAACCAGTCTTCAGATGTCAAACGTATATTTGTCTTGTCAGGATTAATGTCAGTCTTGAGTTAGGAAGCATAACAAGCACAAAATGTTATTTCCTGACAGAGACAGTCATTGAATATAACAGATCTTGTTCTTTGCAGTCAAGATTTGTTTCAATTCATCTTCTGTGTCTACAGCAAACGACTTCAATAGCTCGGCCTACACTATTCACAACCACAGTCATATCACTTCGCCATATTGTGACAGTTGTGTTGCTGGTGATGTTATATAAAATTATGCAAACATTTTCAATATTCTTGTATAAATGCACAATGTAATTCTTCAGTGGTAAAAATCATAATCCTTTGATCCTAGAATATTTGCATTAAATTGCTGGAGTATAAAAGGTTGTATTTATTGACTGTGTTAATAACTGTCTTCCAAACTTGTCTCCCATATTTAAAACTATATTATTCAGTGGAGAAATAATAATATGGCAAGCAAACAGACAGAGCGGCAGATTTAAATTGGCATCGGTAAAGGTGAGATAAACTGAATTAGAATATTCATTAGTAGGAGTGGAAAATCTCCAAGTTTCCATTTCACATTATGTTATTCACCAACAAACAATGAATATCCTCTATTTAAGTAAACAAAAAATGAAGAGCAGATGATTAGGTAATCCTATTACAGTATTTTACTGTTATCATTACCTCACAAACATTACTTTGCAACAGATTGAGTTCCCTCCCATAGACCTTAATTACTTATAGGGCGAACTTGATTCTGACATGCCGGTGGCAAGGCAGGAAGGGGGCAAAATTACTTGATTGTGTCACGAATATATTTTGGCACGTGCTGATCGGCTTAAATTCCTGCCTGTTTGGAAGCACCGGCACACCGGCAAATAAGATGGCAACGTACTCAACCAAAAGATTAAATTAAGTGAGAAGTTAACGATTTTCAACTTGTTTTGAGCCTGTGATGCTATTTTAGTCATATATAGTGCAAAATAAGTTTATTTTGAATGATCTGCAGCGTTCAATGTTTACAATGCTTTTGAAATTTGTTTATTCGTATATGGAAAATGCAATCCCTAAAGAAAAGAAGACGACGACGGCGGCAACGATGACGAAGACAACAACAACAACTTCACTTGCCATGTTCATGACCAGTTCCAACTGTACAGCAAAAATGTTTCACTTGATGGTTATTAAAGCTTCAAGATTACCATAAGACACAAAGTAACATTTGAACAACACTGTATATACCTTGTGATGGGTACGGCAGGTTGGACGACTGTGCCTGGGGGTACGGGTTCGGTCTTTGGGCCTGAGCCCGGGAGAATACCGGTGGATCGTCACTGAACACTATTACAAGTATCTGTATCAACCCAAGCAGGTCCGATTGTGGCTGTTAAAAAAAGATTAATGATTGATTATAATGACAGGCTTTTATCAAACTACTTTATAGCAAATGATGCCTTGCTTCTATATTATCCCAAGGAAACTTCAAACGAAGCTAAAAAATGCACATGTCCACCATGTATATATTACTAAACATGAAGGTGATATAAAGGTAGATGGTTACTCAGTACGCCTTTCTTGGGTGGAACACTGTGATCACTCCTTATCTGGGGTGGGACACTGTGATCACTCCTTATCTGGGGTGGGAACACTGTGATCACTCCTTATCTGGGGTGGGAACACAGTGATCACTCCTTATCTGGGGTGGAACACAGTGATCACTCCTTATCTGGGGTGGAACACTGTGATCACTCCTTATCTGGGTTGGAACACTGCGATCACTCCTTATCTGGGTTGGAACACAGTGATCACTCCTTATCTGGGGTGGAACACAGTGATCACTCCTTATCTGGGGTGGGAACACAGTGATCACTCCTTATATGGGGTGGAACACAGTGATCAGTCCTTATCTGGGGTGGGACAATGTGATCACTCCTTATCTGGGGTGGGACAATGTGATCACTACTTATCTGGGGTGGAACACAGTGATCAGTCCTTATCTGGGGTGGGACAATGTGATCACTCCTTATCTGGGGTGGAACACAGTGATCAGGCCTTATCTGGGGTGGGACACAGTGATCAGTCCTTATTTGGGGTGGAACACGGTGATCAGTCCTTATCTGGGGTGGTACACTGTGCATGTGATCACTCCTTATCTGGGGTGGAACACTATGATCACTCCTTATCTGGGGTGGAACACAGTGATCACTCCTTATCTGGGGTGGAACACAGTGATCCACAGTGATCAGGCCTTATCTGGGGTGGTACACTGTGCATGTGATCACTCCTTATCTGGGGTGGAACACTATGATTACTCCTTATCTGGGGTGGAACACTATGATTACTCCTTATCTGGGGTGGAACACTGTGTTGTTTATTGTATTGATCCTTACATATCTCCAGTCACGGAGGTAGGGCAGATCTACTTTGCCGTTGGCGTCCACATTCCGGCCCTGTTTGATCTGCATGCTGCTTGTAGGTTTGACGAAGACCATTGGAGGATTGTAGGGATGTGTGTCAAGGATCCAGATACATACTGGGATGTTGTATGTAACATCTGTAAACAGTAAACAACTCTACTACAGTATGTTATACATTGTAGGAAAAATACAAATTTATGCACAACAATAACTTTCCAGAATTTAGTTATACTGTGCACGTGGATGTACATACATGTATACATTAAACATATACTTCTGGTAATGCCTATTCTATATCTATGTATTTTCTGCTATGCCTTTGTACTTTTTAAAAACATACATTTAACTCAACATCCTTTGCTGTCACGTGGTAAACAAGTAACTAAAGCTTTGTTTGTTTGTTATGTCAAGCAACAAGGAGTAGATATAAATAGTGAAAGCCAAAGAGGACAATTTGACAAAGTGTTTGCATATTTGTGTCAGATCCGGTACGGTACATACTTCTGTATGATACGGGAATAGTTCCATCCAAATTCAGGAGCTCCTTTTTGGACCCATCATTGAAAACTGCAAAATATGAAATAAGATATAGTTATAAAATATATCTAGTTACTAACATCTCTGTCCATCATTCTCAAATTTATGTCATAAAATCATAATACAGGTAATTACTGGTTTTCTTTTCTTAGGTAAGAAGCAAAATGTAAATTTAAAGATATGACAATATATCCTAATTAGAGTCATGTAGATGGATGTTATTTTGGACATTCTAGAGATATGATCTATTGATCTAACAACATACACAAATATTATTATCTGATTACATACATAATAAACTCAGTTTGATTTTTTGGTCTGAACGTTTTCATTGAAACAATTCAATTTTCTGGTACCAGGTGACATTTAAGAGGAAAGTTCTGTTGCTGTGCTGCAGCCATGTCACAGGAGAATACTGTATATAACATGTAAATAACCAAGGTCTGAACTTACTGTAGGAATCGTATGCCGGTCGAAGGTCTTTGAATTGTTGAAATACATTAAGTACATCTCTTTTGGCAATGTCTGCATATTTATACTGCAACAAAATTAAAAAAGGAAAAAAAAAATATAGCAAATAGATACCATGTAAATTAATGATACAGAAATGAGAATCAATGACAACTTGGTTTATAGAAATTGACAAGCAGCTATGTATATATATATAGGTTCAGGTAAAATTATACAGGATAATATAACAATTCCTCATAAGGGCCAAGTCAACACTATTTAAGTACCTTTTAAGTAGGAGTCATTTAAACTGAAACTATCATTAGATGATAACATACTGGAGTACCTGGGCTGATGTCTCTGGAAAAACACAGGAAGCTAGCTAGGCCCAGCCACACATATAATTACCCAAATTACCAAATTTCTCCCATACAAGACTGCTTGGCAATATGCTGCACAGAACAGCTGTTTGGGAGCTGTCTGGTCCTGTCAATTTACTGGATCAGATGGAAAGGTGCAAACTCAAAAAGAAGAGGGGATAAAGGTATTCCACTGATCAATGCAAATAAACACAGTCCTTATAAGGTCATGAATTGGGAGATAAAAAACAATGTATATGTCCAAAAAGTAACCAACCCTCCATGGAAAAGCTGTTGGCTTTATTACAATGTGTCTCGAACATCATCAAACCATCATGTTCCAAAGAGCCAATACCATCAATATAATTATTGATTCTCCAAGATCAGTACTTAAATTAAATGAGACAGCTAGCTGAAATCTTAAATCTAAGATCATGGGGAGACTGAATCAGCTATAACAGGATGAGCATTCCTGGTAAAGGTACATCACTTCAATTTACTTTTTATCTTTAAATTCAATTGATCCCTGCGATCAAACCATTGGTTTTCCAAAAGATGATGGAGAGTCTGTGGAAACTAAGACTAATGTCTACTATAATCATAATCTGTCAAATTACAGCACAACTGGGGAATCTACGTCATACTAATATAATACAGATACAGATAATGAAGACCAGATCTAGATTGAATAATCTGAAAATATAAAGGGAATGTATATTGTCTATATTGCCATGTCAAAATAGTTTACTTAACAGTTTGTTTGTTCTTTTGCTACTTTACTTTGTACTTTTGTTAATTCATATATAACATGCACACATATGGATTCATGCATAATTTGAAATAAATAGGATCCAACAAAATTACATTTGTTTTCCCTCTAGCCCGAGTTTCCTCTGGCCCTGACACCATGTCTGGTGTAGGGCCAGAGCGCGCTACTATATATATATATATATGAAAACGTGGAATTATCCGACACCGTTTGGTGTCGCTAAGAATCTGGTGCAAATGTAATAAAATCGGGAGTGACATTGTAGAGAAAACTGGTGTAGGGTTCTCACCAGCCTTCTCTAGAAGACTAATGAATGCTCCCGTATCCCAAAACCCATACAATACAGTGACGAGTACTCACGTTTAGTGGCTGTATGTGTGCATTGCAGGGTTCAGGATCAAAGAGAGCGCTCTCTGACACCCCGCGGGATTTTATACTAGCTCACGTGCGGAATGAGCTCCAACCAAGGGAGATAACTCCCCCGATTTTCACTACACTCCTCCCTGTTTTATGAAGGCCCCCTCCTGGACTCTGTACACTCCCTGGGAAGAATTGGTGGGTGTCCTAGCATTTATGGATCCAATGGCATGGAGGGCTCCAGATTCTAGGGTTGATGATCTTCCGAGGGACGACGAGGGTGTGGGCCTCCTTAAGCTAGATCTAATCCTATGTCTGTTGTCTAACTCCCATGACTGGAAACGGTGCACTTTGGAACCGTTACTCACATGGGAGATTCTTTCAGAATAGCCGAGATCCTAATTTCTGAAATTCTATTTTTGTTTTACTAATAGCAGCTATGTATATAACTGCTGTGTTAGACGACGGTCAGAGGGTTTTTATCCTCAGACTTCCTAACTAACATTTAACTCTGAGTATATATTTAAATACCCAAACTTAAGGGAGTTGGGGTTGTTCCGAAGGCCCCAGCCTGAGAAAACCCAGGGGTTCCTTGAACAACCATTTACTGTTTTATGTGGAGGGATTTTATTGAGGGTTAATGCAACTTACTTCATGAAATTATACCTGCTGAGATGAAGAATAACTATTTGTGCAACTGATATATGTACAATATTTACATTCCCCTATGTGAGGAAAGGCTTTAAGTTGCTTGTTAAGTCCCAGCCCCACTCGGATGAGGGTTCCACTACTAAGTGATAGGTCCCAGTACCCGACGGTTCTATGGGCAACACTTAAGCCATAACTGATCCTATATACATTAGATGTATTTTGACCAATTAAACCAAAACTGATAGTTTCATAGGATAAAAATACTAGGAGTGTAGTCACTCCATTCCCTCCCCCCTTTTATTGGAGAGCACTCTTGATAAAAAACTACTTATACTAGAAGTGTACTCCATTCCTCACCCCCTCTCTTAAGATGAGGTGTGGTCTCTGTGACCAATGGCTACCTGATGACCTGATCGAATTCTAATTATATGTATTAGTTCTCAGGGGAGGGTCTCTCAGGTAAGCTATATACCTGTCTCCACAGATTCCTCCCTCTCCACCTGAATACTCAAGGGGGGAGCCTGCGGTGACCTTGAGAACTTGTGCTGGAGGTATAGAACCTCACACCTTATCAATCTGTTGGTGTTGTGGCAGCGTGCACACCCTCAGAGGCTCTCGGACCCACAAATTGAGGAGAGATCTCTGTGTGACTGCACGCCCCCCTTGAGGGACTTTAAGTTCCATCAGCACCAGAGTGCCTTGAACTCTAAACCCTCCTTCCGAGAATTAGAGAATTCCGATATTTCATCAAGTATATAAATATCAATGGGGATGCTGCCTGCTGAGGTTCCACTGGAACCCCGCGCGCGGTGCACATTACTGGTTACATAGACTTTTAAGACTTGCCCCCTTGAGGTTCTACAAATAATTTGGAACCCTAGGAGGCATTTCTCTATTTTGGATATTTAGGGGCTCCACCGTCACCTCCAGCTCCTATAAAGCGGTGGCAAGGTGGATATCGGGTTTGGTGTTTTAGTGGGGCCCTGGATTGGTGAAGGGACATCCCCCCCGGACATTTCAGGGGGAATGTTGTCGCCCTCAAGGTCCGTCTTCTCCGGCTCTGCCAGGGGAGCACTGACGGGCCCTGGGGCGAGGAAGTCTCTGACTCCAATTGAGGAGTCGGATTTGCATACGTTTTGGACTCCTCCGTCCCTGTGGACGGTGGAGTCCCTGAGGGAGAAGTCCGACCCACCGGCCCTTTGGGGGTCGATGGCCATGGGGCTTCGGGTTCTAATAACCCTTGGACCTCCTTAAGGAGGTCCTCGAGCCCATCTTCCCGGTGGTGCAATTCCAGGATGTCCATTTATAGTCCTGCAACGGAATTGACTGAGAGTTGCATTGTATGGATCGGAATAGTAGCATTTCCTATCTATATACTCCTATACACCACCTGCATTTGTGCCTACACACACCACCTGTATTCGCTTGCCTAACTTACCTTCCCCCCTCCCGTAGTATAACCTAGGGTAGGAAGTAGTTGTCAAATCTACGGGGTTGTCTGGTTTGTCTCACCGTACGCGTTACTGGTTTATTCTGGTCCCCCCTCAAAGTGCTATCGGGAGAGCCAACGGTATTCGGGCGGTTCGAGACCCCGGGGCCTGTTGATGGTTTGTTCGGGGACACCACACTTGGCGGTGTGTTACTACCGCTTCCGGGGTGTGCCCCCCCACGACTCGCCGTCGGAGCGTCACTGTCCTCCCCTGAACTCGCGTTACACGGGTCTATGTCCTCCTCGTCCGAGGGTACTTCCGTCCGCGAGGGATCATCGTACGCGGCCCCCGGTAGGAGGTTGTGTCTTAGGCGACGTAGCCATATGGGAAATGTATCCCCCGCGTAGAGCTTTAAGCGATCGTGGTGACAATACTTGGCCCCTAGTCCTGTATCAGCCCCTTCCCAATGGACCTTAATGTCCAACTTATGGGGAGTTTTTGTCTCCCTGTATAGGAGAGTGATATAGGGTCCCCATTCTTCCCCTAGACTGCATGAGTAGGTACCCCCGGGGTCAATCTTCCATGGTTTGACAGACATACTCAGCGGACCCTGGTTCTGTTGGCGCGAAATCCCACGACACTGCAGATAGCGGCCCTTCAGCGCGTTCTCGCGTATGGGTACTACAGACATGTTTTTAAGAAGCTCTGATCCACTTCCTGGGTTCGGATCATTCTGGGTCTTCCATGACACGTCTCTGTTGGAATGGGCTTCTCCTGGCGGCTCAGTGTGTGGTTCCCTGACAGGAAGGGGCATATGGGGCTCCACTGTCTCTATTCTCATGACGTTCTTCCCCCTTGCAATTTTGAAGTCACTGACCACCTTCATAATGGCATGATCCACCCCAGAGGATACCGATGTGTTGCCAAATAATGGCCCCACTGCACTGGAGTTGGGCTGGACCATGACCGGCTGCCGGGTGGTCTCGTTCCAGCTGACATCACAAAATCCTATGGAGTTTGGAGGGATAGTGGTGGTCTGAGTCGCCGACACCTTAGTGGTATTCTGCTTGTTCTCCCTATACGGGGTGAGGGGAATTATCTGATCTGCCATCAGGAGCCTCCCGGAGTTCATATCCAGAACGCAGTTATTTTTGGCTAAGAAGTCTACCCCCAGCAACATGTCGTCGGTAATCGGTGCTTCACATACCGTCCAGGGGGTTACTATGTCTCCCACGCCGATGAGTAGATCTTTTATTTCCCACACATTCTCCACGTTGCCGGTGAACCCTCGGAGCTGTACGCGCTTTCCAAGTATTAACGGCCCGTTCAGGTGGTCCAACAATCCTCTCCGGACTAACGTCATGGTGGCGGCTGTATCTACGACTGCTCTTATGGACGTTCCATTCAAAGTTACTGGTATAGTGAGGCTGCTGCCTTCAGAGACCACCAACTTTATTTCCCTATGGGGGGCTGGATCCCGGAACCCATTGTTTGATGGCGACGGAGAGCAGGACCGACTAGGAAAGCTTTTCTGGCGGTCTGGGGACATGAAATTGTTTACTGGGACGCGGCTGTCTTCCGTGTTGCCCTGGCTCCTACCATTACTCCATCCTGGTGGTGTAGAGTTACGTCCTCGGTCCCACGTCTTCCGGTCAGCAGTAGGGGAACGATCCCGGTCCCTAGGCAGAAATTGACGGCCGTCATTATCCGTTGACCGTTGGAAGCGCCGCGGGGAACTGTCGTACCCGGGAGATCGAGGTCTTCGGTCGGGATTTCGATTCCCTTCACGATACGGAGGATACCAACGTGGATCCCCCGCCGGCGGGTAATACGGAGATGCCACCTCACCTCCACCCTGGTTATGGTATGGAGGTGGGGGCCGAGGCTGGTAGTACGGTGAGTTAGCTGTCCCACCACGCGTAAGCGACCGTTTGAGATCATTTACCTCATCGCGTAGCATTTTAATAATCTCCTGCTGTGTCTCACCGTCCCCGGGTTTGGTGCCTTCAGCGAACTCCACCTGTCTACTCGGAAAATGTGATGAGCGTGTGCCAAATAACGCGCGCTGGTTCGCTACCGAGGCCTTTATATATTTAAGGGCCTTATGAACCGTCTTGGGATTCTTTTCCATTGCTTTTTGAGCCGCCACCTTCTCCCGGCATCCCTTTAAGAAGGATTCTGTCGCGATTTGATCTTGGGTGGTCTCATCAGCGTAAGCATACCCATCATTGGTAAGCGTTTGGATACGCTGAGCGTACTCAGCAAGGGTCTCCGTTTCTTCCTGCTTGGCATACTGGAGCTCGCGCCTAGCTACTACAGGTACATCCTTGTCACTAAACCTCTCCTTCATCTTCTTTTTTAGCCGATGAAAGGAGAGCGCGCTGGGTAGTTTATCTGCATATTCTAGCGCGTCCCCGCTTAGACAATCAAAGAACCGGTTAACTGTCTTACGCTCTGACCATGCGTTGTCGGCTACTATGCGGTCAAATTTTAGGATGAAGGGTTCCCATCTATCCTTACCAGTAAATGTTGGCATCTTGTGGCGCTGCGGGCTTTTACTGCGATGTCGGTGGTGGCGGTGTCCATCTCTCCGATGTCGGTTGAAGTTGTCACTGGATGACTCCACATTAGGCTCCTCCTGACTCGAGAAATCTAAGTCAGATGGTTCACTGTCCGATGAGTCGGCACGGCGGTTTTCCACTCGGGCACGATGCGGATTGCGGGCACGCCTATTGTCAACGGCCCCTCGATCGGTTGAGCCGCGCCGAGAACCGTGGTCGTCCCGATTATGCCTATCATATGTGTGCCTCCCCCCTCCTGGGTCCCTATGGTATATTGACTGTCTGTCTACCGAACCTCTACGGGTATACTTAACAGCTGTATTCCCCACGTGGGTCTCCGTACCCATATTGGGAGGAGGTTTACTATCCCCCGAGTTATCCGGTTTAACACGGTTTGGTATAGTGAGGCCATCTATGTACCCTAATAAGGGAGTTTCTACATTGGGCCTACATACAGGTGCTGTGGGCAAGTCATGTATCTGTGGGAGTGGTATGGGTGTAGACCCCCCATAATCATTTGGTGGTAGATTGGTAGTAATGTTACCACCATAACCACCCAGGTCCCTGGAACATAAAGGGTCTAAGTCAGCAAATGTCTGGACTCCAGCAGATACTGGGTGCCTGCTTGTTACCTGGGGACCTGGTTGAAATCCATAACCTTGACATGGTAGATTGTCCCCAACATAGGATCTGGTAATGCCCATAGATACCGGTGGCTGATCCACAGAACTGTTCATGTTGTTCTGAGGTTCTGGAAAACCCCAAGATGTTTTAATTTCTTGTTGTTGAGGCGATATCTGTATCCCCCATGTATTGGCTTTAGATTGGGGAGGGTATGAGGTAACTTGATCCCTTATGTATCGACCATCCCTAGGTAGTACATTTATGATGCTGTCCAGATAAGGGTTACCTTGCGGAAGGGTCCCCGACATGACCAACCCCCCTGGTGCCTCCCGTTGTTGGGTGGGTTCCCCCCATACTGGCGGAAAGTCAGGAACTGTGGGTTCTAAGGGCTGGGGGTCTAGTGGTACCTGGTCATGGATGTACTGCGCCCCACTAGGGGTGGTTAGCTGAATTGTTCCCGGTTGTACCACCTTACCAGGAATTGTGGGATCGCCAGATCAAAGTTAACCACGCCCACCTTAACGACGGTTGTCAAGTAGGAAAGGCCCGTCATCAAACGTAAACAAATATGGCGGGCAAGACCGCTTTCGGCGACATACCCGACGACGTTTCTGCGGCATACCTGCCTTATACTCCTACCTTGCGACAGAAACAAAAGGCCATTTCTTTTGCAAGAGGTAGCTACATCAAATGTGTAACAATTAGCGGCGAAAGCAGCAGAAATGCGTGTATATCGGCCCGGGTTTACCGCAGCCAGAGGAAGTCGGAGGACCCTCACTCAACTGTCATCAATATAGACCTCGATCAACGGAAGATCACAGATGCGCATTGCAGCTGTAAAGCTGGGTAGGAATAATAAACTAGTTAAGATGTTCTGATTTGTTTGTTGTTTGTTTGTTTTTATTTCTTTTTGTATTTTGTTTGAGTGCATGTACAGTGTGTGATCAATTAGGCCTAACATGTTAGCCTATGTGTGCAAGGTTACGTTGAATGAATACGAAAGGCAAAAAGAAATATGCATGACGTTAGTGGAGTCACAAATGCAATAGAAATGGCACTGCATCTCCCATTCTGATCCAGTGAAAATAGAACAATATTAAGTGTAAATTAAGAAAAAATCATTTTAATTAAAAATTGTGAAAACAACATGAATACAGACATTAAAATTCAGAATAATTAGGCCTACAGTTTAGTACACATAGCATATTAATATATATCACAGATCGATATCAACAAAGCAGATAAATTGATTCCAGAAGGGAATGTTCTGTTTGCCTTATTGACAGTAGAGTTGATGTGATGACTAGTACTGTAACAATGTAACCAAATTAGGCCTATCAGTAGATCTATCAAAGTAGAACAAAAGTTTCAAAATATTGTTGAGAAAACAGCTCGCTCTCCCTGGATTTTCACTACAATATCCAATGGAAGCCAAAGCTGTTAAAACAAGTTATGGGGTCCTTGCACAAAATATTTCTTTTTTAATCATAAAATTAAATTCGTGTTGCAATGGTGCATGCATATCGTTTAAAATGAAATGATTTAAAAGCAATGATGGAATATGTCAAAACATATTGTACCGATGTATAGGCCCTAAATAGGCTACATTACACATATCATGATAGCGACTACAATATGTATGGCTATCAGGTTTTTAACATCCTACGACAGCCTAATTAGATATCAAATGAAAAAAGGATTCAAACCTGGGACAGCCGGTACTCTTATAATTACCAGACACACTAATGACTGAGCTACCTGGTAATTAATCCTGATCATCCCAGTCCAGTCCATCTACACAACCAAGATTATTCCTTTTACCTATCAGAAACAACATTACATTTTCTACAAGTAAAATTTTCATTTCCAGCAGTTGATTTTTTTACGGATTTTGATGTTCCTGATATTAACATGCATGCAGCTGTTAAACAGATTTTTAAACATTAAACAATGGGTATGTATATATATATATGTGTGGACATACTTCAGTAACTCAATAATTATGGCACTGATCATGAATTAAAGGACATTTTAAAATAAAAATTTGATTCAAATTACAAATCGATTTATCTGATCAATCTTGGTTTTTTTTTTAAAACTAATTTAATTACTGTACATTTTTATAACAGCATTTAAATCTTTGTTTAGATCTTACCTTCTTTATTTGCAGTCCTTATTGTATATACCGGAATGTATTTAAAAGTCAATATTAATACAATCAACTGCAATTGCCATCGATATGTTTGCAAGAGATCAATAATTGAAAACCAAAATTTACAGAATATCTGGACAGTGTGCACACATTCTTGCTGTGATAGTTATAATTGAGGAGTGGAAAATCGCTGGATTGAAAGAAGTTCCCTCTCAGCCTTCATCAACGAGTTTACCACAGCAGTGGGATAAACCGAGAGGACATAAAATAAAGCCAGAGCCTGTGTCGCAGATGGTCATATCCAGACCACTCAATATGAATCGGAAAAGGAAACCAGTTATTGCCTCTTTTGTTGACAATAGGTATACATAGTATGATACTCTTTGAGATACATATTCCTTTGGTAGGATGAGTCGCACCATTCAATATATCGTTTAATTTATTTGTAACACACAGAGTGTAGTGGAACTTCCTTTGAGGTTTTGATTGACAAATTGGTTAATTTTGTTGTTTATACATTCATTTACATATTTCAATTTCATCAATTAAACTGCAGAAGTTTAACATGTGAATATACAGTTGAGAGAATTCAACCTAAATATCATTTATCACATATATTAACATTGCAGGAAAATGCCCCTGACGACATCCGATATTGCTCATTTAAAGAGTCTCAGCAACAGCCCCATTTCATACTTGGTGGAAAATGGAAGTGACACAAGTACAGTTAATACCCCATTAGGCCCCCAGTTCATCGGTTCAGCTCTAAGCTATCATGTATGTATGCTGCATGATATTCAAATGTAATTGTTTTATAACTATTATTTATAAGGTTAAACACTTGATTTTCTAGGGATTTTAAACATCATACCAAATATCTTTCACATGCATAATGGGCCGTGGAAGCCAAGTGGTTAAGGTGTCCTGATCATAACATTTTATCACTGGCCCTTCACCTCTGGGTTGCAAGTTCGAAACCCTGTGGCAACTGCCTGGAAGTGACCTTAGGATGGAAGGTCGGTCGTTTTCCTCTGGGTACTCCAGCTCATTCTTAAATGACCCTGGTTGTATTAGGTAAAATAAAATAAACCAAACCAATATATCCCATGCATAACATAAAATACATGAAATATCTTAGACTGTATACTAAAAGAGGTATCAATGGAACATGTACAAGGCACAATACAAAAAAGATCAGTCTTGTATTAAATATGGCATGAAGTTTGTCAACAAACTACAAACTAACCAAACTTGGTTTATACAGCCAAATAAAGATAGGCTTATTTTGTCAGACAAAATTTTAAATTGCTTGATACGTGCAATAGCTCTTTCCACATGAACTCTGTGTTTTGCAATTTTTATAGTTTTTGAAACATCCCCTGGCTTCATCTGTGCTCCACTTGAAGCAAATGGTGGAATATTTAACTTGAGTCCAAGTTCCTTCAGTTCATCCTCAATAAGGAAACCCTTGTCAGCCATGATACCATCCCCTCTGTTTATTTTCTGTTGCTCAATGAGGTCTGTCAGAAGGTTAAGAAAACCACTTTCTTTGGTTAAAACTTTATCCGAAATAGATCCAGAAAAAAGCATTGAGGCAAAGATAACCGATCCTCTGGGATCAACACCAACTAGAGCTTTCAAGGTAGTACAGGATTTATAGTCCGAGTAGCACTGACTCTGTCGATTTAATGCACTTGGTTTTTGAATTTTGAGTTCTGTTCCATCGATGATAACAATCGTGTCAGGGAAATCCTCTTTGTACTTCGATGGCATATTCCTCACTATCTCCACTCTTTTGGGCCAAATCACAAGTGAACCAAGTTTGAAAAACATGTAATTAATCCAATTGGAAAATATTGTGCTGCAAGCCTGAGAAGAAAACATGAATAGGTTACTTAAATGTACAAAATCAAAATTTTGTCGTAACTTCATCAGCACAAGAAGAAGCTGGTCTTCCAAAGAAATATTTTTTGTTCCACTCACTGTTTTTGTAAATGTAAATGGCTCTTCTTCTGATGGGATAAAAAACTTGACCAAATTGTGAAATCTGTCACTGGAAAATCCGGTGTAGTACTGGTAATCTGATGGTTTCAAATTATTACAGCTGAACATGGCCTTGGAATCCCCCTGTACCTCATGGGAAGTTGTCTTTCGACATAACTGTTCATATTGAAGTATCATTTTGGAATAACCTTCACTTAAACGTGCGTTGTTTGATATAAGTTTGGCATGCTCCTGGTCTAATCTTCTGTTTTCAGCAGCCAGAGCCAGTAGGTCTAAAGGTTGTGTTTCTGAAAAATAGGAAATATCTGTTTAAAATACAAACACAAACTAATAGCAATTTTTGCTATGTACATATAGCAAATATTACACAGATAACAACTGTTCAATCAAAGATAAGAGAGGATGATATACATCAAACAACAAAAATTAAAAGTATTTTCTTTAAATTATTGATTTAATTACAGTGTATCTTCTCTTATTTCAATGAAATACTTGTATCATCCATAATATTATTAATTCATTATTCAATTTAACATATTTGTGTTGTGATGATCACATTAATTTTAGTTTGTATAATATCAGGCAGACTTCCCTTATAATTTCAGGCTCCCCTTATACAACCTGTCACTCAACCAAGGGAGGTAAATTCTGACAAATGTGGAGATATAGCATTTCCTAAGGAGCTACCCAGCTGTATTGATGTACCAGCACCAACACCAGAATGGGGGGATGTATCATTAACCCAAACAGAGGCACAGGATATTGAAAAGTCAACTCGCTCTCAGTCAGATACACAACTGTGGTTCACAGAGAGAAAGAAAAGAATCACTGCATCAAACTTTGGTAGGATAATGCTTCGAAAAAAAATTATAAATGATGCTTTCATGAGCACTTTTCAGGAGCGAAGTTTTACATCAGCTCCAACATCTTATGGAAAGGCAAATGAACTAATAGCCAAACAAATGTACATCAAACAAAGTGGCAACCATATCCATGATATTGGCCTTGTGATAAACCCCAAGCTACCCTTTATAGGAGCTACCCCAGATGCAATTGTCTGTGACAAAATGGTTACTGGATTAGTTGAAATCAAGTGCCCATATTCTGTGAGAGACATGACAATTGAAGATGCATGCACCAACAGCAACAAATTCTTCTTAGAAAAAAATGGAGGGAAATATGAATTATCTAATATGCATATGCACTGGTTCCAAGTGCAAGGGCAGCTTTTGGTCACAGGTGCCCAATTTTGTGACTTTGTAACTTACACAAAACAGGACTTCAACATTGACAGAATCCTTCCACATAAGGAAACCATGAAAACTCTGGTGGAAAAACTGACCCATTTTTATGTTGACCATTTCAAACCCTATTTTGCAAAGTAAAATATGGGGTATTGTAAACAGTTACCTTTCATAAGCAAATTGTCATCTTTCTGCATGTCTAATTGCACTTCAGATGGCACCACAATGCTCTCCATTTCGATGCTGTAATCAAAATAAAGATATTAAATACAAGTATTTGTTTTTATTTGGAGTTACATATTGTGTTGAATTCATAGCAACATATTAAAATGAATCACCTTGTCCAGAGTGTCTCCAAAGTGTGTGGAAGTGTCAATATTTTGATTTTGTTATATATGTACCATGTCCTATTAACTAACAGCTAGGTTCATTTGAGGATGTGCCAGGTTTGTTCCATTTTCCCACCCAGACTAAGGTGAAATCCAAATATTGTGTTTTAACACTACCTGCCAAAATGCCTCATGTGGGCCCTGAACCATATACAAATTTTTTTTTTACCTACCCATTGAAAAAAACATAGCTCAGGTTTGAAAAAAAAACAAAACAAACAATTTTTCAATTAAGGCCTGATCTGTATAATTGTTTTGATACAAAAGAATGTAGAAATAACTATGTTTATAAATGTATGTGTTTTAATTTTTTTTTTAAATAGAAATAATCAACATTACTAACTTATCATTTTCGTCCACGATATCCAGAATTTTTCGTTTGGTACTTTTTGTCAAATCAGGTCTTGGCATTGGTCTCTTTCTGCTTGGTGTTATCCTGTCATAGGGAAGTGCAGACCTTGGATTTGGATACAAATCGGATGGCTTCCCATCAACAAAATGCTACAATAAGAAAATGAAGATACTGTAAATGAAAAAAAAAATACAAAATTTGATTCCCAGTAAAGGCACAGGTAAAAGTCATTTTATTAAAATAGTATAATATATTATAATAAATAGTTATATTTTTATGGTACTATATGTGTAAGGTGCATGCAGAGAGGGATTTTATTTCATTTACTGGTTGTTGTTTTTTTAAATACATGTATGCTGTCTCAGGTGTCATATCCATCTAAAAGTAATTCATTTTGATAGATCTATAGATTGGACAAGTGCCGGTTTGTCTGACAAATATTTCTGTTATTGAAATGAATTCATGCCAGAGTTAGTTGTTATTAAATCATAGAGCTGAACTGCTTTAGCCTTTAAAATAAATCTTTAAATAGGATATATATACAGTCATAAAATGTAAACAACAGCTAATATTAAAAAATAGTCAGAATTACCTATGCTGTATATAAGGACTAGACATGTCCTTGTGATTCAAGCGTACGCATGTCCCTGTGGCTGATTTTTTCTTATAGAAACATGCACTGTGCTAAACATGTTCAAACACTCGGTAGAAATACTTTACAATTCGTATGGTATCGTACATCCAGCCCCCCCCCCCCCCCCCCCCCCCACACACACACACACACATGTACGCATACGCTACATACGACCTATTTCTGTGAGCATGGCAGTCATCTAAAGTAGTTACTACATTATCATTTATATAAAGAGGATATGACATTGAAATATCAATATTACCTTAGAACAGACAAACAGGTGTTTGGCTTTACTACGCTCACGCAAGATTTCTTCGTTCAGTTGTGATTGTGGTCTGCCACACAGTCTTATCCATTCTTTGCATTTTTCCAAACTCCTGCCGGGTTTAGGAAAGGGTATAAATGTCACCCCACCTTCCAGACGGTCGGGGAACCTGCTGTCCGTGTTACAGGTACCCCAGCAGCATCTTTTCACCATTGTTGTGACACTTCAGAAAAGTCCGACAGTGACGGGCAAAATGGCGGCGGTTTCATGTGTCGCCGAAGTTATTTGTAACGCGTCACGCGATTGGTCGAACTGATCTGTCAATCAAAATCTGGCGATCCCACAATTGACCTGGTAACAGCGGACTCCTCCTTCAAGAGTTCCGCTGTCCCCCTGTCTACCATAAATTTATCTAATTTTCCCCATAACTCTGTAAACTTGAGGTTCATGTCCCTCATTGCATCGTCCTGTTTATCCAGGCGACTTTCTAAATTTTTCCCAGGGGAATGGGACCCTCTCAAGGAACTGGGTGAATGGGGTGGTGAGGTTGGCCTCAGGTTCATACCTGTAATCCTTCCCTGGCATATCCAATCTAGCCAAGTGTCTTTACTAATTCTTAATTCCTTTAGGGAAGACAATGTTAATTCTTCCCTCCCCCTGATTTCTATTATCTTCCCTGCATAGACTTCCCCTATACCTGGAAGGGAACAGAGTTCCTCCTCTGTTGCTTCCCTTAAATTAATACAAGGCATGGTTATCACAGGAAAAATAAAGAAGGCAACACAGGTGGTGTAAATAAAGAACACAACACAGTTTTTGTATGCAAAAGGGGTGGTGTAAATAAAGAACACAACACAGTTTTTGTATGCAAAAGGGGTGGTGTAAATAAAGAACACAACACAGTTTTTACATGTGTTTGTAGGCTACTGTTGTGTGGTGCTATGTAAAATAACACCAATAATACATGTAATTATATCTAATCTATGCTATCCTAATACTAACTTAACACTAATTTCCTATAACTAAAAATAAGTTTCCCAACACTAACTACTCTAACCTAAAATACGTGCGATTATAACACACCTCCTCCGTACGCCGCCAAAATATAATGGGCGGCCCACAGCACAGGTGCGTAGCCGTATAAAAATAACTACCTAAACTAATTTCTAATTAAAAAAAACCTATGTCACTGTATAATTGTACACTCGGCCTTTGTATGCCGCCGATATGGGCGGCCCACACGATCAAGTGTACCAGCAAAAACACGAAAAAAAAACAAAAATGTTTGTTGGAACGACAATTAAATCGTTCCAACCTACCCTAACCTACAAATAGTTAGCAAAAAAAACCCTAATAGTCCGACAGAGTGTCGTTCTGCTCCGTAGGCAACATGTGCAGGTCAAAACAAAATGGCGCTGACACGTGCTGTCCGGAACAGGACGACACTAAGTTGAACAAACATGTAGAAAAAAATAGAATTTGGCGTGAAATTCTCACACACTCTGACACCAGTGTAGAGAAAACTGGTGTAGGGTTCTCACCAGCCTTCTCTAGAAGACTAATGAATGCTCCCGTATCCCAAAACCCATACAATACAGTGACGAGTACTCACGTTTAGTGGCTGTATGTGTGCATTGCAGGGTTCAGGATCAAAGAGAGCGCTCTCTGACACCCCGCGGGATTTTATACTAGCTCACGTGCGGAATGAGCTCCAACCAAGGGAGATAACTCCCCCGATTTTCACTACAACATAACACCTACCTTACATATATGCATAAATGAGATATTTATTTACTCCAGAACACCAATTTAGTCCCACCTAGGTGTTTTATTCCGTCGGTATAGACCCTTGCTTTACGCTAGGCAAAATTTCATACTTTACTCGATGCCATATTGCTAACCATGTAGGTCGCGGTCGGCCTAATTACCCTAATCAGTGGGCGATGGAGCGAAAAGAAAAAAATACATTTATTTTTTATATTTTACCATTTATAATTTATAAATAATGAATTTTTGAATTGAATATAATAGGTTTTGGGAAATAATAAGTTTAGTTTCCTTAATTTAAACTATGTAAGAAGAAAAACATAATAATTGATATGTGGTCTTTTCGGTCCATTGCGTTTCGATTCGGGTGGTTAGTCGTACTATCACCTACAAAATTGACTACAGTATTGACTAGCGTAAAGCGAGGGTATATATATACGGACGGAATAAAACACCTAGGTGGGACTAAATGGGTGTCCAAGGGTAAATAAATATCTCATTTATGCATATATGTAAGGTAGGTGTTATGTCACTCCTGATTTTATTGTTTTTGCACTAGATTCTTAGCGACACCAAACGGTGTCGGATAATTCCACGTTTTCATATAGTAGTGCGCTCTGGCCATACACCAGACATGGTGTCAGGGCCAGAGGAAACTCGGGCTATTTTCCCTCATGTGATGGGAATGGAAATATAAGATATTTTTTAATCAATATTTCAGCATTTAATATTTGCTTGTATATTATGTTACAAATACATGATAAACCTTATATATTGAAACTATCCAAGCCCTTTTTGTGGACCATCCTGTGATGTACTTTCATTTTGAATAATATTAAATCTAACCATATTACGTAAAATATAACATTCGACATACGCCTTGCCAAGTCACTTTGTTACCTATGAACGAACACTTAAATTGTATTCAGATATTACTTACCTTAGATAAAGACGTTTTCAGATAAGATTCGTAGTTTGTTGACATTGTTAATTTTTTTTGTATAACTTGATATTTCAAGTGTCAAATAAGTCACAAATACGTGTTGAGGTTACTGATAATTGAATGAATAATTATACATTGGTTTTATCCGAACTAATAAGTTACCGGTTCCAGAATTAAACAGCTGCATTCCTACATCTTAATACACAAACAATGTCAATAAATTCACATTTTCTGGTGAGGAAGATATGTCAGACATTTATGACTTTCTTTGAATCTTGAATCTTCGAAGCTTGTAACTGCTTATACTCCCCACCCAGCTTTACAAACACTTTGATGATAGTGATTTAGCAGGAATTACTGTCATTCCTAAAAATAGACTGTGACGTTATATTGGGAAAGCCCCGTTGAACTAATGTACACGTGTTGTTCGTGTTGTTATTACTTTGAGTAAATCACC